>NC_067206.1:38417649-39017649 GCF_026262505.1 Trichomonas vaginalis G3 | reverse complement strand
AAATTCATCTCAGTAAATAAGTACATGTCAGGACTTAAAGAAGAACTAGACCCATTCACATATTTGAATGTTTACTTCTACCATTTTGAAAAGTCTTCATTCAGCAAAGTTTGGAACATCGAACCAGTTAAGTTTGCTATTGTGACTAAAATGGTGCGAAATTGAAGACTTAGACATAGAAGGTTTGTTAACAGTCAAAGAAAGTTTGACAGAAGGTTCTCAAACCTTAAAGAAGGCAAAGCATACAAACTTGTTATACCTTATGAACCAAAGAAGACAGACGACTATGAATATTATGAGTCTAAAGTTGTAGAAGTTCAAGGTAAATTGGTAAAAAGATTTTAGAGTCTAAGCCAGTGTTTACTCCTAAAGAGGAAGAGAACATTGACATTGACCCAGAAATGTTCTAAAAATAAAATTTTATTTTTACATGTCAAATTTCTTTTTCTCTGGAACTGGCTCTGGTTCTTTCTTCTCTTCTTCTACTTTCTTTTCTTTCTTTTCTTTCTTCTTCTTTTCTGGTGGAGTTATGTCAAAATTTGGCGCAACCATATTTATGTAAAAGTTCTTTGTCCTTTAATAGCTCTTCTATTCTGTTTTCTATTTCATCTTCAAGAACAGCGCATGTGTCTTCTTTGCATTCTAAGAACTTTTGTTGGACTTCATCTTTCCAATCGGCGTCATCTCTGTCAACAAGTCTGTCATTGACAAATTTTAAGACTGCTCTGCTTAATGTTTATGGTTCTTGTCATATTCCCAGAAACAGAACTTTAGAACAAATTCACCTTTCTTGTTTACACTATGTAAGATTTTATGGTCGACAGATGTTTTGCTGTCGAAAAGCTTGTCTCGAATATAGATAGCGAAATCGCTAGACATTTTCTAAAAGATAAAAATTTTAATTTTTCTAAAAAATATGTTAGAAAAAAAGTTTGCTGACATTGACAAGAAATTTGAGAATGTTTTAAACAAGAACAAGAGGAAGTTAGAAAATGCTCAGATAAAGCCTATACATGACAAGTTCTTATTTGCTCAGAATGGTATAACAGGTCTAATTGCACCACCTGGGTCGGGTAAGACTTTCACTTATCTTAAAATGGCTGCACAGCAACAAGAACTAGATGAGAAGAACCCATTCTATGAGTTAGTTGTTATTTGTAGTACTTCTGGTCAATTTGACCAAACCGTCAATTCGTTCAAAGATATTATAAAGAAGTCTAAGTTAGTATGTATAAAGGATACTGAGTTGTTAGATTGGATAAAGAAGTACCAAAGAAGAGTTTTGAAGTATAATGCTATAAATGAGTATGTCAATTCGAAGTTTAAAGACCCAAATGAGGAAATGCAGAGAATATTAGAGAAGAAACACTTCAGAAACAAACAGAAAGAGATAGAATACATTTCGAAGAAATTGCAATCTTACGATTGGAAAACGTACCCTCATAGATGTCTTCTTATCTTAGATGACTTTGCTTCTCATCCTTTGTTAAAGAACAGAGAACAAGATATGTGTCGAATTCTTAAGAAGCTCAGACACTTTAACATCTCAGTTGTCATTTGTGTACAGACAGCAAAGAGTTTAAGTAAGGATGTTAAAAGAATACTTACTGACATTATACTTTTCCCCGGATTCTCCGAAGACGATTTCATGGAACTTATGAAAGAGTCCATGGCAGGTAAGTTTGACAGACATGAACTATGGGAGAAGTACAAAGTCATACAAGACCCTCATACTTCTTTCAGAATTCATATCTACGCAAACAAAGTTCAAATTGTAAAAAGTCAAGCTTGAAAAATCTAAGTGTTTAGTCTTAGTAAGTCTGTTGTGGTGCTGGGGCTGTCGGTTCTTCTGGCTTTGGAAGGCATTCAGGAAGAGGAACGTCAGTCATCCGTTTGTGTCCTGTCGGAAGGAAAAATTTTTCCTGTCGGATGGAAGAGTTCTTCCTGTCGGAAGGAAAATTTTTTCCTGTCGGATGGAAAAACTTTTTCTGAAGTTCGACCAAAAAGTTCTCAATTTTCGAAAATTTGAATGGTTTACGGACGGACAACTGGAAGCGTTCTTCCTGTCGTCGGGAAAAATTTTTCCAGTTGTCGGGAAAATTTTTTCCTGTCGGAAGGAAAAACTTTTTCTGAAGTTCGACCAAAAAGTTCTCAATTTTCGAAAATTTGAATGGTTTACGGACGGACAACTGGAAGCGTTCTTCCTGTCGTCGGGAAAAATTTTTCCAGTTGTCGGGAAAATTTTTTCCTGTCGGAAGGAAAAACTTTTCCTGTCGGATGGAAAAACTTTTTCAGTTGTCGGGAAAATATTTTCCTGTCGGAAGGAAGGACTCGGAATGCCAGAAGGATTTGACGAGGCAATTTACCTAATTGAGCTACCTGAGCCATCTGAAGTCAAGCGTAAAAATAAAGAGTGCAATTTACTCTACTTGTTTGAAGTTGTCAAAATACTCTGTTATTTTTTCCTTTAACAATGGCAAATCTTCTTTGAAGGTAAGAATTGTACAACCTTTAATATCATAGTGTGTTTGAGGTAAAGTATCTTGAACTATTTGTTTCACATCTTCATTTGGAGTCATTGAAATCGGTAAGTTTTCGCGATAGAACCAATTTCTGTCAGATTTGTAAATCTTAGCAAGGTCGTAAAAGCTTTTGTTGTTTCTTCTGACTAAATGCAACATAACCATATCTTTATCTTCTTCTTTCTCCAACTCTTCAGTATAAATCATATACTTATAGTTCTTTTCCTTACCTTTTGGTACCGAACGTGGTATTCTTTTCTGTATGCTTTTGTCTTTTGCTTCAAGCTTGTTTTCCATCTCTTCACGTTCTTGTCTATGAATTTCGTCAAGAAGTCTGTAAATATACCAAGCATAACGAGGCGAAGCCCACATTGCAACAGCATTTACAAGAAGTCTATGTACATAATATCCTCTCAAACCGTTTGGCAATTTTTCACGATTTTCATAGAGTTTTGGCGAGTAAGATTTTTTACTTACTCGCTGTTCTTCACTGTTTTCATAGAGTTTTGGCGACTGGGGTTTTTTACTTACTCGCTGTTCTTCACTGTTTTCCGAGGGAAGCAAGCATATGAGGAAATTCATGATTTTTGTGCTGAATTCAATAAAAATATATTTTAGGTGAAGCCCACATTGCAATAGCATTTACAAGAAGTCTATGTACATAATATCCTTTCAAACCAGGAGCCAAATTCTTGCGATTTTCATACGGAATCTCTTCTCTCGGTTTTCCGAGGGAAGCAAGCATATGAGGAAATTCATGAAATTTGGTCATTTTTCATCAAAAATAATGTTTAGGTGAAGAGGTGAGATTTCACCTGTTTTTTCACCTAATTTTTCACCTCAGTTATTTTATAAGCGTTTTACATGGTAAACGTTATTTTTGGAATTTTGTGAAAACTCAACGGTTTGACACATGCCATATGCCATTATACTCAGAATTTTGTTGCTGAATTCAATAAAAATATATTTTAGGTGAAGAGGTGAGATCTAACACGTTTTCTCACCTCTTTTCTAACATGGTCTAAAACACACAAAACTCATGAACTTTGTTGCTGAATTCAATAAAAATATATTTTAGGTGAAGAGGTGAGATCTAACACGTTTTCTAACCTCTTTTCTAACATGGTCCAAAACACACAAAACTCATGAACTTTGTTGCTGAATTCAATAAAAATATATTTTAGGTGAAGAGGTGAGATCTAACACGTTTTCTAACCTCTTTTCTAACATAACTATTTACAAGCGTTTTACATGGTATATGTTGCGATGGTTCATGACTTTAAACAGTTTTGTAGCTTCTATTTCTTCTTTTAGTACATCGAATGTTTTAACTATGCCGAAGGTTTCTTTATACTTCTTCTTGACGTCAGATAATAGGAAATCGTCAGCAGTTGGATAGTTTTTGTTCAGAAATTCTAACATGTTCATTTTATCTTCTGCTGGTTTCTCTACTTCTTTCTTTAAGTCTGCATAGTCGTTTCTCATTCTTTCTATCTCTTTGACGGAGTAGTTATATTTCCTAATTGCTGCCTTACATTTTGAACATTGCGGGTTCATTTTTGCGTTATACATTGAAATAAAACCAGCTAAAACAACTAAAGCGTCAATTGCTCTCTTCATCTCAAACATAGCGGGTCTTATCTGTTCATTCCATACCTTACCTCTTCTATCTTTATCTCTTATCTGCCATACACATTCAGCAACTAACGAAACAAAGTTGTCGTAGGTCTTAAATTCTTCAGATTTATATATGTCAGAAACATTCTTATATACCATATCGCAATCTTTGTCCATAACCTTATGGTTGCAATGAAAACCAAGGAATTCATAATTTACCTTTCGTATGAACTTCTTAATTTCTACTGAGTCAGTTGGTTTCACTTCAATTTCGTCAAATTCAGGAATAGTGAGTTTTTGTTGTTGGATTTCAGGTCGTTTAGGCAAATGGTCAATAATGTCCTCCATTTCATAAAGATACTGTTCATTTTCTTCATCTTTCGCACTACAGTCTAAATTACTTGTTAAAAGTTCTTGCTTTATCTTCTGGATTTCTGTTTCAAAAGTATATGAAGAAGGAATGAAGCTTTTCATTTCTACTAACATAGATGTTGGATTCATGACTAAAGAGTTTGGTGCTGTTGTTTGAATTGTTGTTGTGCCGATTGTTGAAATCATATCTTTTATACAAAATAAAAAAAAATAAATAAAATAAAACTAACTTTATTTTTTCTATCTTAAGGAAATGTCAAAAATTCATGATTTTCGAGAGTTTTAGACCATGTTAGAAAAGTGGTTAGAAAACGTGTTAGATCTAACATTCTAACATAAACTTTATTTTTGCTGAATTCATGAGTTTTGGTTGAAAGAATACGGTGGAGCCAAAAGTGGCTCGACCTCAAAACAAGCATTTTGTGAAGAATATAGCAACAGTCTGAATTCCGGCGGTTGCTTTTTATACAAAATTCAAGAGGGTGAAAAAACAGGTGAAAAAACGTGTTAGATCTCACCTCTTCACCTAAACTTTATTTTTTGGTGAAAAATGACCAAATTTCATGAATTTTCACAAAAGACCAAAAATAAACGCTTTACATGTATTTTTCAGCAACTTCGTCAAATAATTTTATAGCTTTATCTATCTCATCTACTTCAAACGTTTCTTTACCTTTTATGGGAGCACCATACATTTTCTCAAACTTTTCAAGTAGTTCTGTTTCTGCAGCTCTCATATCATTAGCAAACACAACCTTGACTCTATTGACTGTACTGTCATATCTTTGAGTTATATTATATGTTCTTCCTATCTTATATCTCTTTGTATTGAAGTCCTTCGGTTTCTGAACGATGTAAAGTAAGCCTTCACTGCAACGTTCCGTATCGAATGAACCATAAGTTATGAAGTTATATCCAACAACTGGGTCAACCATAACAAAACTATTGGTATAAGACTTTGTCTATAAGATATGCTCTTGTTCCATGAAATGCTACTGATATCATAAGCTCAGGATTCTTGTCAAAAATTTCTGAGTAGAAGCAATTCTAACCCAGTCCTTTGCTTTCTTTCCAGATGGAGATATAATGTCTGACAAAGAATATTTGTTGTATTTCTTTGAGTATCTTACGTTTAAATCACCGATTCTAACCACTTTGGTGTCATTGTCTATCTTTCTAACTGTTTCAAACTCAATGTTTGTCATTTCTGTTCTTACATACAAAATAAAAAAATAAATAAAATAAAACTAACTTTATTTTTTCTATCTTAAGGAAATTCATGATTTTCGAGAGTTTTCTACGATGTTAGAAAACAGGTGAAAAAACGGGTGAGATCTCACCTCTTCACCTAAACATTATTTTTGGTGTAAATTTCATTGACTGACTGACTGACTGACGGCACAAAGTGGCTTAGCGAAAACATTAATATATAAAATTCATGAAAATTCATGAAAATTCAAGAGGGTGAGAAAACAGGTGAAAAAACGGGTGAGATCTCACCTCTTCACCTAAACATTATTTTTGGCCCGGGAACAACTTTCTCAGTAAACCTTAACGTTTAACTTCACTTTTTTATGTTTTTTGTGAAAGTGTCAAAAATAAATTGTTTTCATGAGTTTTCTACGATGTTAGAAAAGTGGTTAGAAAACGTGTTAGATCTAACATGCTAACATAAACATTATTTTTCAATACTTTTTCAGCACTTTTCCATAGTTATATATGAAAGACAATTCGAGATAAAAGTCATAGTACAATGGAATAATATGTTGCACACCATTTGTTGTGAACCAAACTTGAAAGTCAGAGAAACTGTTACTAGGTGGTTCGTAGAATTTAGAAGCAAAGTCATAAAAGTCCTTACCAATACATAGAAAACTATTGTTGCTTGAACTGAAACTTGCATGACACATAACATTTTGAGGGTCAAACACGTTTCTATAAACCATCAAATCTGCTGGTGGAAGTATAAATTTAAATGGACCATCTGGTGGTAATGGTTCGTTCTGGTTTAGTAACCGAAGAAATTGTGCCCAAGAACGTTTGTCTACTTTCCAAAATAAAAACTCTGTATCTCTTGGAGGGTTAATTTCAATCTTTTGAAATGAAACGGTGGAGTTCATCTTGTCATATTCTAGTTTCAGATAGTATGTTCCATTTAGTAAAGAGTCGTATTTTTCTTGAAATTCCCAATAATATTTGTTCATTTGAGTTTGAAAGTCATTTAGAGTTTTCTCAAGACTTTCGTCTGAACGAACTGTAAAGATTCTCATTTCGTCAAATTTGTCTATTAGACCATCAGAACCTTTATACTGCCCATGAAAATATACTACGAACATAAATGCGTTAGTTCTATTTGAAAACAAAACTCTTCTAAATCCTATTGCCTTTGCATCTGAAGGACTTTGAAGCCAACGAATTGGATAGTCAAACCTGTATGCTCGGGATGAAATTTCTTCATCTGAAATAGTCCTACCAGCATTTGTAAAGATATAGTCTAACGGTTTTGTATCTGCTACTTTTGTTCTTTGTTTTTCAACCTGAAGCATTTAATATATGTAAAAATATATTGTTTTAAAATGGTATGCCATTTCATATTTCTCATCTAACAAACAAGTTTCCCAACGGTCTTCTCCAACAAACTCAGCGTACATTTCAAATAAAATAAAAAAATGTCACTTTTTTAAAATAAATTTTTTATTTCATGCAATGTTTTATTTCTGTGCCGTCTTCAAGTATGCCCCAATATTTCCTTTTCGATATTACATGAACTTCGGAAAATACCTTATCTAGCTTAAAACAGCCCATCTTTTCACCGACCATTCCCATTTCAATGAGTTTGTTGTATCCTTCTTCGTTCGTCATGAGTGCGTCAATGTTCTCATAGTAAACCTTCACTTTCGATTTGACTTCGGAGAAGAATTTGTTGTACTCGTCAAGGACTGCCTTTGCGAACTGAGGGTAAGACCAATGTTCGACAATAGGTTTTAATGTGGTTACTAAGCCACTTTGACCTTGAGTGAATTCGTACTTCAAAACAAAAGGAGAAAACCTTTCAACAAAGTTGTCGACCTTCTCATAATGTTTACTCTTCATCTCTTGAGGTTTCTTAATGGAATATCCCCATGTCGAATTCATAAGCAATTTGAGTGTCATTGCAAGTTTGGGGGTTGAAGCTTTCCTAATATCATACAGTTGTTGTATGACTTTTCCAACTGTATAGTTCCTTCCCGGGAACTCACCATCTTCGTTTGGAATTCCAGTCGGAATATATTGGACAAACCTCATGTAAGTTAGTATACATATCTTCAGTACGGTGGCACTGCGCGCCATCTTACCGAAGATATGTCAACCTGACACTTTACAAAACCACTAACGTATATTTTACATCGCAGATGCAATATTTCTAATAACCTTAAACTATTTCTGCCACGTAAAGTATTTATCACATAAACCACCTCATCTCACCTCTCTGTACGTTATATATTGTGCGCAGGTCATTGCCCATGACAACTCCCCGCGACACAATGCACGTGCATGAAAAAAATAAACGTTCTCACTAACGTTCTCACTAACGTTCTCACTAACGTACACACTAACGTTCTCATTTACAAAAGTATTGCAACTCTTTCCATTGTTGTGCTTCACATAATAGTTCATATTCTTCAGTATCACTACTGTCGCTCCAATCGTCTGAGTCAAAGTCACTGTCATAATTAATGTTAGTAAGTTTTGACAAAGCTAATGAAACACGCTTACCGTTTGTATCTACTGCTTGTATATATCTTCCATTATGTTTGCTATCATAAACGCTCAAACTAACTTTACCCTTTCTCCTCGTATCTGATAGAATGTATTTTCACGAGGAACGAAGAACAAATTCTTGAACTCATGACCGTTGTAGTTTGTTATTTCAATAGTTTTCGTCATTACATCCAAATAAAAATTTTCAGTAAAAATAAAACTAACGTTAAAAATTTTATTCCTCACTGTCGTCTGCTTTCTCCAACTCTTCTAAGCTTCTTCCTAAGTTTAGTAATGTTGTCCTCATGAAGTTTAATCTTTCTCAAAATTCCTTCTTTATCTAATGGTTGCTTTATCTTTCTAAACTGAACTCTACCATCCTTCATAGTATGAATGTAAAAACCTTCTGGAAAGTTCCTGATTTAATGTATTCTACCAAAAACTTTTGTTTCATTGCTTCAGTGACTTTAGTCGTCATTTCAATCAAATAAAAATTTTAATATTAAATAAAAATAACGTTATTTTTTCAGTAAGGAAACGCAGGAGTTTTACGATTTATTTGAGGAGTAGGTTCTGGTTTAAATGTTGGAGTCGGTTTAGGAGTTGACTTTTGAACAGGAGTTTGTACTTCATAGGTTCAGGAGTCATTGAAGGTTTTGCTTGTGAAGGTGTTGGAGTTTGTTTAACTTCAGCTACTTCAGTATTATTTATAACATTTGCTTTATTTCTTTTCAACATCATTACTGCTCCTGCTGTAGCTAGCAAACCTAGTGGGAGACCATATTTTATATAAGGACTTGACCAAATGCTATTTTTGACAGGAGCTGGTGGAACACCTAACCTTGGTGAGACTGCTCTTTGCCATTGTGCAGCTCGTAAGAAATATTCAATAGGTGCTCCATAATCGTTTGGTAAAGTTTGTTTCATAGATGGTGAAGGTTCACGAGAGCTTGATGAAGAACTCATTTATAAGCTTTAAAAATAAACGTTCATCCTTTATTCCTCACTGTCGTCAGTGCTAAGTTATAGTCATCTAATCTTATTATTGGGATCCATTAGCACGCACCTGAATGGCAAAGCAACAATCCCTCATAAATCCAATAAGTGGCTTTGGTACATTTTCAGTTGCTAGTTCAATAGGTCCTTTAACAGACAATTTGTATGTTATTGGAGCAGTAGATGTTTGACCTTGCTGGAAGCAAAAGTCCACTTCTGTTGGAAAA
The DNA here is from genome assembly GCF_026262505.1 of Trichomonas vaginalis G3. Taxonomy (NCBI): domain Eukaryota; phylum Parabasalia; order Trichomonadida; family Trichomonadidae; genus Trichomonas; species Trichomonas vaginalis. Next base: position 39,008,174 of record NC_067206.1, on the reverse strand, counting down.
CCACATAAGAAATGTGTGTTGTCATAGCTATCCCATTTATGTTCCACACTACCATCATCCACCAATGACCTCATAACATCTTCATTAAATCCTATCATATCATTGTTTGTATTGCAAGCGTTCGCAACCATTTCATAAAATACAGGTCCATATGATTTTTCAGGTTCTGCAGGCATATTTCCATAAGCTCCCATGGAAAGCTGAAGATATTTAAACTTAGGGTTCTCAAAATTAACATAATAGTTGTCTTTCTTTCTAAATAGTGCCCAAATACTTTTAACATTAATAGGCGTATAAGCTGCTGTAAATGTTGCACTTGAACTATCTGTATTCTTTGAGAATGAACCGTCCATAGGAATCCAATCCATAACTTTAACAGGAAAACATAAAGCCTCGTTTGTATAATGTTCTACAAGTTCTGTATAAATGTTAGGGTCTAAAGAGAATGACTTTGGATGAATGAAACATTCATTAAAATCCATCTTTGTTCGAAATAGTTGCTGGTTACAGTTGTAATAGTAACTGTTCCACTAGCTTCTACTGCCTTCGTTATCATAGTGAATGGTTCATTCCATGGAACAAATTTATTTGTCGGTGGATTTGAATCTGAAGCAAATGCAACTTTAAGAGTTGGATTGAAAGCAATGATATCATTTACAGATATAGATGTGCATTGTAAGGCGTCGCTACTGAACTTTACTTTAAGCTGAATGTTTCCTGCAAAAGCTGGAATAAATCGAATAGCTTCTAATGGAAGGAATCTTCTAACAGGAATTCTTAAACGAAGCTTAAAATCAAATGATTTTCCTGCTGTAATTGGACCACTAACAATTTGTCCTGTTCTGCATGTTCCCGAATGACTCCATACATCTTCATGTCGAGTCTTTGAGAAAACATCTACTTTCTTTATTTGTTCGGTAGTTTGTGAGTTTGAAGTTATATATGCTTCTTCTCTTGCGTTGTCTTGAGAATATACGATACGACCATTTGCAAGGATTTGATATCCAGCAACTGCATAGAAAGCGTCATCGAAACCAATCCAAAATCCTGGTGGGTTTGTTTTATTGGAACCTGAACCAATTTCTTTATCTGCAATAAATTGACCTTCCATTTTATACGTAATGAATGTATTGTAAAGGTCCAACATATTTTCACCAGGAGGTGAGAGATTGAATGTTACCCATGTGTTATCTTTAGCAGTTCCAGGTTGTGATGGAATCTTTGCGTCAGAATATTTTCTATTAGTGTCACCAATTTGAACTGCATTGTCTATGATATCGAAATATGAGCGAATCTGATGAATATGCTCTGCTGGAGTAAATTCGTTTAACTGTTCGTTCTGCATGTATTTACTTCAGATAAAAATATCTATTTACTTCATTATTCTCACTCTTCTTCTTGGCATTCGTGTGGAAGTTGTTTCTTGACATTTTCAATGAACTGTACATTCTCTTTTGTCTCAACTTCTTTCACTGGTGGGTCAGGGTTCTTTGACTCGGTTTGTTTTTCAATGAAATTCACGAACTTTGCAATAAGCTCTTGGTTCGTTATTGAAAGAACATCTGGCTTCTTTTCTTCTGTTCTTTTTGCTCAGTTTGAACAGAAGGTTTTATATGGGCTTCGTGGGCTTCGCCCTTGCCATGCACCTTAATGTTGTCGCTTTCTGCATTCGCTAATGGAACCTTTCTTTTTCTTACATATATTTTACCATCTTTACTCTGACTTACATAATAGAAAGGATGTTGTATTCCTCTTGCGTCATTTAATATAATAGACTCTCGCTCTGATTTTGACAAGCTCATTTTACATCGGTTAAAGTTTTAATTTTGTTTTTTATCTACAGTCAAATGACTCAGACAAGCCCTACGGACAAGACCCAAGGGGTCATAGATGTTGAAGCATTGAAGAAAGAAATTCGTGAGCAAATTTTATCCGAACTGAAGGAACAAAAACAAGAACAAAAGCCAGAGAGACCAAAGAGAAAACTTAGTGAAAAACAACTTGCTGCATTAGCTGCTGGAAGACAAAGAACCCACGTTTGCTGGCGAAAAAGCTAGAGAAGAAGAAGCTGAAGCAAAAGCAAAGAAGCTGAAGCAAAGAAAGAGTAAATGGTTTATTTTTATCCGAATTAAATGTATAGACAAATACCTTTATCTGTTGCGTTCAGTAGTGAAAACCCTGACGTCAAAATAAAGGGGAACAGAGTAACGTTTAAGTTTCCAACAGACTGGATTGTGAACATAAATGAAGAGAAGTACATTGGCATAACATCTATGTATATAACACGTGCTTTCAGAAAGGTTGACTTTATACTTCAAGTCGAGATAGAAAATGACGAACAGTCTTTAAGCGCCCAAAACATTCACATATACAAATACTTTAAAGACGATACAACATTGTTGCAATGTATGATTTCATTTAATGAGATGTTCGAGAAAAAGTTCAACATTGAAGTACAAACTTTACAGCCTTTACGTGAGTTTCTTGCACAACTGAAAGAAGAAGGTAGTCAGCCACAACTTATAGACTTTCATTATGAATTTAATGAAAATGAAGATGGAACACATGACTGTCAATTCATTGTATTCTCACCATTCAATGAAGTCGCTAAAAAAAGAAAATCCATTACGTATAAGGTTTCAAATCTCTGAACCCAATGATGATTTAAGAATGTTTTCAATTATGATGCAATGCTTCCGAGGAAAAATGAATTTTCAAAGATTGTAACACCTGGTATTTGGGATAGAAAGCAAGCTATATTATATTCAAACTTAAGTAAGGGAGTTGAAAATGAGTTCATTGGTCATACAAGAACTTCACCACTGCCAAACCCTAAGTATTACAAGTTAACTGGCTTCAATCGTGAGTTTTGGATAGACATGTTCTCCACTCATGACCATAACTGCCCAGTGTTCTTACCTCCAGACCATAAGGACTGTCTCTACATTGAAGCACAACTCTTAAACTCTACCATCGCAGTATTGTAAAATCTACGCTAGTTTTATTTTTTCTGAAAATTTTTATTTGAGTGAAAGGCATGGAAGGTGAAGGACATTGGCAAACACTCGAACATGACAATGACTATGAAATCTTTTCAGAGTACCCATATCCAATTAGGCGCATAAGTAACAAAAGAGTTGTAAGTGAGTTTGACAACGGTGATGGTTATATTTGTGTTTATTTAAACAAACATAAACTCTTTAAGCATAAAATTGTTGCAAATCAATTTATACCGAATCCTGAAGGACTTCGAGAAGTAGACCATATAAACAGAGACAGAGGAGACTTTCATATCTCAAACTTAAGGTGGGTGTCGAGAAGACAAAACATGAGAAATATTTCTGGTTCGAATGGCTATTGGTTTGACATTGTAGACACTCTTCCTGAAGATGCTGTTGAAATTATACAATACTCTAAATTTACTCTAGAAAATTACTACTATGTCCCAAGTGAAGATGTCTTTTACTATTTCATGGGAACTCAATACAGACGAATGAATGTCTTAAGACAGTATAGCAAAGATTATATAAACATTACAGATGTAGAAGGAAGAAGAACAAAGCTGTCTATTGCAAAGTTTAAGAGAGACAATGGTTATACATAAATGACAAAAATATATGACCTCATTATTTTTATCACGAATGACATCATTCATGACCTCATTGCTGACAAAAATAAGCCGCTAGCGGCAAGGGCGAAGCCCATGACCTCAGAACTTCAACTTACGAATAAAGCTTGTTTTAGTCGTTATTGAGAAGTTGAACTTTTCAGCAAAGCAAGGTTGACATGACTTACACAAGTCGAATGCAATCTCTTGACCATCATAAAGTGCTTTGTAAAGTTTCATTAAACTGAACTCAGAGTCTTTGTCATATGTTCCAACAGGTATGTGAATGTTCTTATCTTCATTGTAATAGCATTGTATAGCTTCAGGAAACATTTCATTAGCGGTTAAAGCAATAACATCTTGCTTCACGCCTTTCATTCTGCAGTGAAATGCAACTTCATTTAAATCGTTAGTGAGTAAGTCTATGTAGGTCTTCTTTCCACAGAAAATACTTTTATAAGCTAAACTTTGTTTTCCAGGTGTTATTTCTGCAAAGTCGCTATGAAATTGACCAAGGTTCTTTCCTATAAGTTCGCGACCATATCTCTTCTTAAACTCTGCTGCAAGCTTTGGTATGTCTTCATTAATAGTGCATACTATCGGTCCTGGTAAAAGATTTGAAGTCCCATATCTTCAGCAGTACAGAATACTTCATTCATAATACGTTTTGACATAGACAGAATATTAACACCAAGTGGACAGAAGTTAAAGTGTCTGCAAATGCTTTTCGTTAGCTTGAAAATAGTTTTATCTGAACCATCCAAACCTTCGAACTTCACTATATGGTTGTAATTTCTTATAGCATATCTTATAGCATCTTTGTCATTTACTATGGTTATTTTTGACTCAATAGGAGATAGAATAGTTTTGCCATAAATGCTGTTCAGAATGAGTTTTATAATTTCTTGTAAGGGGTTTCTTCTTTCTTATACTTTAACCTTAACTCAAACAACTTCTTTACTTCATCTCTTATTCTCATATCTCTGTTTCCATCGTAATAGTATCCTTGCAACACTTCACATTTGACACCTTGATATTTTATGAGGTCTTGTAATGTTATATGGTCAACATACATGAACAGCAAGTGTTTGAACTTCTTGGAACGTTAAGTTCTGGATTTAGTTCAGGGTCACAAACTATTAAATGAAAGTGTCTGTATACCAATCTCTGTTATCTTAATGAGAACAAAGAAGCCAGACATAAACTTTTCACCAATGGGTTCCTTTTGGTCGTCATCGAATAAATGTCTCATGAGATACTCTGTGCTTAACATTTCTTCCTTCAATACTTTGGAATACCTTCTAAAGTATAAAGTCTTGCTATAGCTGAAGGATATAATGAAACAGCGTCGAAGTCAGCAATGAGTTTCTTTTGCTCTTTTGTTTCATGTTATCTGACAACATACATCTTCCACCTTGAATGCATCTCGAAATAAATTCTCTTGGTTTATTTGAGAGGTCATAAAGATTTCCATTCGGGAAGTACTCTGTTCTCAAACAATTTGTTAGCAATAGAACAAATACTAACGTAGTCATAAACGTTTAAATCAAACTCTTTCAATAAGTCATTGCGGAACTTTACAAAACCTTCTCTTAAAATTCTTACATCTTGTTTGCAGTAAAACGTGCTATATTTTTCTAAGTCGAAGTGGTTTTCATCTATTCTGCAACCTTTGATGGAATCTATGTTTTTCATGAATGTATCTGCATCATGGATAAACTTACATGCTTCAGAAATGACACCAGTTCTGTTGTCATTTGCTAACAAAACACTGCTGTAGTAGTTATATGGAAATACTTCTTTCGGTCCTGTTTGTAAGTTAAACATAGCAGGAAATAGTTTAAGCTTCTTATTTATAACACTGTAAGAGTCTTTTATAATAATTGCCCGTCCTTTATATAAACCAGTTATTTGCATTGTTCGTGAACCTTTAATGATGGGAGTTCCTTTCACTTCTGTCATGTGTCTTAAGATGAAGTTTATGTCATAACTGAGGTTATGGAAATATATTAAACTCTTGTCAGGAAGTCTTTCCAAAAATTCTGTTGCACAGTTTTGACCCCAAATGCTTTCACTCACTGAACCATCTTCACTGTCATAACAGATGTTAAAAGCTTTATGAAAGCCGTCTGTGCTACACTCAAAGTCAGCAAAGAAAACGTGCTCAGGAATGAATTTACATTTTTTATTTACTTCTTTTGACTCTGCTTTCTTCTTCAGTTGTACACAATACTTTGGAGCATATGTCAAATCTTTAAATGGTGCAAGGTTCTGTTTATATAAGTCAGTAGTATATGTGAAAAGTTCTCCATAAGAAATAGGTTCGAAATATTTGCACTCCCACAATGTTTTCATAACATCCCATAACGGTGTTGTTCTATCATAACGAACTACATATTTTCTTCTCTCTTTGTATAAATCTTCATCTGTTTCTCAATGTTCATTCCACCACAAGCTTTGAGAATTTCTATATAGTTCGAATGAAATATGTTGTCATTGGTAATCTTTCATTTAGCATGTAGTGGTCTTCAACAAGAAGTAAGTCAATAGTTCTAACAGTTTCACATTCTTTTGGTATGTATATTATTCTTTATGTCTTGAGTTTGAAATAACCAATGGTAACATTAAATGCTATACCTGTTGCGTCAGAAATTTCTTGTACTTTACTTTGAGGAAAGTCTCTAACACGAATGACTTCTCTCATGTGGTCAATAGTTTCTTCATTTACTCCAGCCTGAATGCAAGCATAAACGAAACAATTGTCCTCTGTCATAAGTGTTGCAGTTCTTTTGTTCAGTTCATTGAAGATTTGGTAGCGTTCAAGATTTATAGGTAATGTGCAAAGATACTTCCAGAACTGACCGCTTCTCTTCTTATAAAACTTCTTTTCACCATTTCTTTCCAAAGCTTTCTATAAGTGCTGTTTTCCTGTTTGCTTAAGCTTCCAAAATGGCTTTCTGGTCATTTGTCAGTGTGCTTTCATCTCTATATGGTCTCTTTTTTGGTTTGCCTTTCTTTACATCTGACATCGTTAAGCCTTCATATTCTGTTAAATCATACATCTTTATTTCGGTAAGATTCTTTATGTTTGTCAAGAAGAAGTCATAGTGCATTTCAACAATACCTGCAGCATTTGCTTCTATCTCTGATATAAAGTTCTCCTTCAAGAGCTGATGTAGTAATGTTCCAATATTATTGAGGTTTAACGTAGAACATTCATACTTTCCACCAAGTTTATAACATACCATCCATCTCTGTTGGAGTTTATTTTAATTTTCTCTAAGAGTCTCATGAAAACCTTACCGAAATGTTTGTGTAAGTAGTCTCTGTTTGGTTCATCTAAAGCTTCGATGTTAAAGTCAATGAGTCTATTGCCTGACTTCACATTTCTCTTCCTATTCTCTTCATCTTTCTTTAACCATCTCTCACCTTCTTTTGGTTTGTCGTCAATGGAACGAATGACATCGTTAGCTTTGCGAACTTGTTCTATAGCACTTTTAAACATCTCTCTTCTCTGTTGTTTCAGTGTGTCGTCTTTCTTCTTGTTTCACCAACGTTTGCATTTGTTATGTCAAACATCTCTCTTCTTACTTCATGAGGTACTGAACGTCTATGATATAAGTCAATAGCAACGTCATTTAAAGGAAATGCTATTGCATGGACTTCGTCCTCGCCGCGTTGCGGCTTTATGAACTCATGAATTCTATCATAACTTATTGCACCATTATAGTCTTTAATGAAGTCAGCGAGTGCTTTTTTGTTTGTTGCGTAATGCTTTGCAACATCTATATTAGCTTCTGTAAGAAGTTGTTTTATTTCCGAGTGTTCTAACTTAGACAACTTCCGATACATCTTTAGTAGGAAATAAAAAAAATATTTTGAAAAAATTAGATTAGATTTTTTTTAAGTTATTTTTCAAAATAATTTAATATTTTTATTTTAATGAAACACATGCAAGATTGCAAGTTCTTTTCATACAATGCTCTCGCTACTGCCATCAAGAATGAGTTCAATAATGCTTCAAACGTTAATGTTATCTTTAACAAGAAGTTTGTGAAAGAATCTAAGTTCGGTCAGTATGTCAGACCATTAGCTATCGTCATTGACCGCAAACGTTATACTTCACGAGAGTTAGCAGTAGTTTTGAAACAAAAGGGTTTCTTCGTGAATGTCAAAGATACTCATTATACTGTTATAAAGAACTCTAACATTGACTTCTTCAGTATTGCTATGAATCTTTCCGAACAGAAAGAATATAAGAAGGGTGAAACATCTGTGAAATATTATCCTTCATCTCTGAAGACAATAACGAACAAAGATGTTATACAAAAGTTCTTACCAAAGGTTGAAGAAGCTTCAATTGACATTGACGAAGAAAGTGAAATGGTTGAAGAAATTGACCCTGAAGCTATTTAACCAAAAATATATTTTTGGTGAAGAGGTGAGAATCTCACCTGTTTTTCACCTCATTCTCTCTTCGTTAATGTTGTCGTGACTTCTTCGTTAATGTTGTCGTGACTTCATTCTTCCTCTTTGAAGTTATCGAAATATTCTGTTATTTTTTCCTTCAGTAATGTTAAGTCTTCTTTGAAGGTAAGTATTGTGCAACCTTTGATGTCATAGTGTGTTTGAGGAAGAGTATTTTTGACAATTTCCTTTATTTGCTCATTCGGTGTCATTGAAATCGGTAAGTTTTCACGATAGAACCAGTTTTCTGTCAGATTTGTAAATCTTAGCAAGGTCATAAAAGCTTTTGTTGTTTCTTCTGACTAAATGCAACATAACCATATCTCTGTCTTCTTCATTTTCCATCTCTTCAGCGTAAATCATATACTTATAACTCTTTTCCTTTCCTTTTGGTACTGAACGTGGTATTCTTTTCTGTATGCTTTTGTCTTTGGATTCAATGACTTCATCTTTTGCTTGAAGTTTCTTTTCCATCTGTTCGCGTTCTGCTTTATATAGTTCATCTAACATCATGAAAATATAACAAGCATAACGAGGTGAAGCCCACATTGCTACAGCATTTACTAAAAGTCTATGAACATAATAACCTTTCAAACCAGGTGCCAAATTCTTGCGATTTTCGTACGGAATCTCTTCCCTCGGTTTTCCGAGGGAAGCAATCATATGAGGAAATTCTTCTAAAAGTTCTTTTGCCTGTTGGTTTTCAAACCAATGATATGCTTGCTTTGTAGAACGAAGAGCGTTCATTATACTTTGCATTTGGTACATGTCATCTTTGACAGAACGAATGAGTCTCAATTGTTTGTTATACTGTATGTATTCGTATTCTTCATTTATGACTTCATGAACGATAGCAGTTGTTGTGTTCTCTAATGTTGACATATCTGTCTTTACATACAGGATAAAAAAATAAATAAAATAAAAACTAACTTTATTTTTTTTGAGATAAACACTATTTCTTCACAACATTAAATTTTATCCTGTATGAAATGACTTTAAAAAGATTATTGACTGACTTCGAATACTATCTCATTGACGCACTGACAGACCCTCAAAACTGTGTTGAAAGTTCTTTAAGCTTTAAGATTGAAGGTACGACGCATTTTGTCTTCACTTACGTATTGAAAGAATATGACCGTTATCATAACGAAGTGAATCAAACACTAATAAAATTTGTAGATAAAAAATTGGTTAACAATGAATATTTTAAACGTGAAGACCCAAACACTGCTGGAGATGATGAAGAATACAGACAAGTTATTGAAAAAAATAACGCAAGATTAGATGCAATAGAAAAGAAGTTTAATGAATGTCTTACAAACACGTATGAATATCTTATGCAGTGGGAAGCCAGATGGAAATAAATTTACGTCAAATATGCAATTTATAAAATCTTATGTCGACAGGCTACGTAGCACAGTGGTCTAAGGTGGTGTTATGGAGGGGTCAGAGTCTGTGGTTCGAACCGCGACAGCGCCGTATTTTCTTATTTTCTTTATTTGTCTTGTTTGTCGTGAATAAAAAGTGTCATAAAAGTGCTCTATCTTCCACGGGAATAAATAAAAAATTTACTTTATTTCTTCTTTATTTCTTTGTTCCCGTGGAAGAAGGGTTTTGCTGTTTTTTCTCAGCCAAAATCAATGATTTTTTCATTTTTGGAATCCTTAGCGAATGAGGAATCTTTTCTCTCGTGGAAGCTTTAACCTAAAATATAATTTAGGTGAAGAGGTGAGATGTCACCTGTTTTCTCACCTAATTTCTCACCCTCAGTCCGCTAAGCGGCGAGACCCAAAGGGTCTTGAATTTTCATGAATTTCCTTAAGATAGAAAAATAACGTTAGTTTTATTTTTATTTATTTTTTTATTTTGTATGTAAAGATATGATTTCAACAATCGGCACAACAACAATTCAAGCCGCGAACGGCGGGACTCTGTCCACAACAACTTCACCAAACTCGTTAGTCATGAATCCAACATCTATGTTAGTAGAGATGAAAAACTTCATTCCTTCTTCATATACTTTCGAAACAAAAATCCAGAAGATAAAGCAAGAACTTTTAACAAGTAATTTAGACTGTAGTGCGAAAGATGAAACAAATGAACAGTATCTTTATGAAATGCAGGACATTATTGACCATTTACCTAAACTACCTGAAATTCAGCATCAAAAACTAACTATTCCTGAATTCGATGAAATAGAAGTGAAACCAACTGACTCAGTAGAAATAAAGAAGTTCATTCGAAAGGTAAACTATGAGTTTCTAGGATTTCATTGCAACCATAAGGTTATGGACAAAGATTGCGACATGGTATATAAGAATGTTTCTGACATATATAAATCCGGGGAGTTTAAGACCTACGATAACTTTGTTTCGTTAGTTGCTGAATGTGTATGGCAGATAAGAGATAAAGATAGAAGAGGTAAAATATGGAACGAACAGATAAGACCAACTGCTTTTGAGTTAAAGAAAACCATTGACGCCTTAGTTGTTTTAGCAGGTAAGGTTTCAGAATATAACGCAAAAATGAATCCGCAATGTTCTAAATGTAAAGCAGCAATTAGGAAATATAACTACTCCGTCAAAGAGATAGAAAGAATGCGAAACGACTATGCAGACTTAAAGAAAGAAGCAGAAAAGCCAGCAGAAGATAAAATGAACATGTTAGAATTTCTGAACAAAAACTATCCAACAGCAGAAGATTTCCTTCTATCTGACGTCAAGAAGAAATATAAAGAGACTTTCGGTATTGTTAAAACTTTTGACATACTGACAGAAGAAATAGAAGCTACGAAATTGTTTAGGATTTCAAATATACATCGTACAATTCATGTAAAACGCTTGTGAAAAACTGGGGTGAGAAAACAGGTGAGAAAACGGGTGACATCTCACCTCTTCACCTAAACATTATTTTTATTGAATTCAATAAAAATAAATGGTTCATTTACTCACAATATTTTTGTACAAAACGACCCCAAACTTTTAACTTCTTTTCTGCAGCTTCAAATGCTATCTTAGCGAGTTCATATTCTCTAAATTCTCTCTTTAAATCTTCTTGTTCCCATTGGTCTAGTTCGTATGGAGAATCTCTATAACCATAATATATCTCACGTTCATGTTCTAATTGTTTTTCGCACATTTTTCCAACTTCTTCTTCGAACAAAGGTTTAGCATTCTCCACTGTATCTTCGAGTTCTTCTTCATCTAACTTCTCATGAACTTTCTTGTCTATGGAGTCCATAATATCTTTGACATAAAATGCATACTTTACAGAGCACCATTCAGCAACAAAATGAACGAGGTCAGCATGTATGTAAATACCTTTGAATTCATTCATAACGCCCTTAGTAAGCTCATAAAATGCTTGTTTTGAGGTCGAGCCACTTTTGGCTCCACCGTATTCGTTCATCCAAAACTCAAGAATTTCCTGCATTTTAGTACTATTGAGAAATCTGTTTAAATGGTTTAACCTTCCCGCTTCTCTTGCCATCTTTGTTGCATTAATGTAACCATCCTTGTCTCTACGTAAGACTTCAATACCGTTATAAGTGCCTTTTGTGAATGTTTCACCATTAGATTTGTTAGTGAATGTTTTTGCTTCGACTGACATTATTGTCTTTACATACAAAATAAAAAAATAAATAAAAATAAAATTAGCGTTATTTTTTATTTCATAAGGAAATTCACGAAAATTCATGAGGTGAAAAAAGAGGTGAGAAAACGGGTGACATCTCACCTCTTCACCTATAATATATTTTGTCTGATTTACATCCAACGAAAAAGTTTAGAAGAATTTTCTTATTCTTTCTGGCATGTTTTTATCTTTCCAGTACTCCCGCTCTAATGGTCCCAGATGAGTTGGTTTAGATTCTCTCAAGTTCTTAGATGGTATAACATCTTCAACGCCTCCTTCATATCTTACTTTATAAGTGTCATCGTTTATGTTGTAGTCAAGTATTTCAATAACCACTCCTCGCTTTGCTTCGTCAATGGTTTCAGCAAGTTTGCCATTACTACTTTCGACTAATTTATGTCGAGGATAAAATGCTATGGAGTCGTCAGCAGCTTTTATAAGATATCCATTACCTTGCGTAGAGTCTACGATATAATAATTTCGACTTAACCTTAAACGTTTCTTTGTCAACGGTTTGTCGTCAAGAACTACACGAACTTTTGTACCAGGAATGAGGGTAAATTGTGTTGAATTTCTGATATTTTGTGTTTGACTTAGTTTCTTTTGTATATACTTTTCTTCTTGTTGTTGTGTCATTGAATTTGGTGTATGTCCTGTTGTAGAATGCGTTGAGGAATTGTAAACTTCGATGAAATGTTTCATTGTTTCTTCGGTAAAGTCTCGCTCTTGATTTAAATCTCTGAGAGTCCTTATGAAGCGGTTAATGATACCGAGTATGTTATGGTTATGGTCTTCAGTAGTGTAGTGAGTTATGTTATGCTTAATGAGAAATTCTGTGATTTCATTGCTGAGGTATGCACCGTCTTGGTCTGATGTTAAAATACTTGGGCTATGTTCTGCTACAAACTTTTGTAAAACTCTTAACACTTCATGAGTTCCTTTATTTCTCATTATATACGCAAAAGCTTTGCGAGTGTTAACATTAATGAAGATGAGGAATGGTTTATGTCCTCCTTTTCTGCTTTGAATGAGAGTGTCAAATTGGTATGCGTCAGGAGTGTTGGAGTAAATTGGTAAAAAGTAGTCGTAAGGATTTATTTTTGTTTGATGTACAACATTTTTGTCAAAGAACCTTTTCACTTCAGCTCTGTTAGTAAATCCCGAACTCTTTGCAGCTTCATTGAATTTCTTAAAAGACCTCCATGGATGTTGTTCGAATACTTCTTTCAAGCTCATTTATGTAAAGTTAAAGATTTTATTCTAGGCTCAAGCGCGTTCATTGAACTCTATACCATGCGAATACAGTCACAAATGGTGGTATAATCTGCACCCGAGCCTGTTGGATTTGTTGTGAAAGTATGTGAATGATTTCCTGCGGTTCCACAGAAAATACCTGCGCTTGAATCTACTGGGTCACTTGAAATATCATATCTATGCATTCCCTGTCTATCCGAACCTGCTGCAAGATTTGTATAACCTCTTTTTGTTATTGAATGTGAATGACTACCTGTTGTGTTTGTAGTTCCTGTATGAGTGTGCGGTGGAAGGTTTGCTTCAGTAATTTTCTTCGAACCTCCTGTTTGCTTTGAATATCTAGCACAGTATAAGAATTTATCTACAATCTGTTCCCACGTACCGAAACCCAGAACTGTTGCTGGATTTGTTGAGTTCATTGACGTATAAATAGAACCTATAGGATATAATGTTTGAAGTATTTCTGTCTTTAATGTTTGAAGCTCTGTTTTGTCTGCTTTCTTGTCATATAAATCTTGAGCAGTGAATTTAATATTATGTTCATCCTTCATGACATAAACATCTTTACATCTAATGTTTTTCATCGTCGTTATGTCGTCATCCGATGTTAAACCTTGTGGAAAGTTAGGAGGTTTACAATATAATGCATCCCCACCAGTTCCTTCAACCGTTCCTTCAATACTTTCTATACCAACAGTTGTGAAGAAATCATGTGTATGAGTCTTATTTGCTTTTTATCTAACATTGCTGGTAGTTCATGTGTTTCAAAGTTTCTGACATGACCTTCGATATTCATACATTTGTTATTTAAGGAGTTTAGTGTATCTTTTACGCTTGTACTTGGATTCTCTAAAGGTGCACTTGAACCAAGGGTATAGTTCAATATTATGTCGTCTGCTCTAACAGTAGTGAAGGATTTATGTGTATGGTTCTTGTCGGCTTTACTGTCTAAAGAAGTTTGAAGTTCATTTATATCGGAGATGTTGTGTTTATGAGATTTCAAAACTTTGTTCATTGCTTCGAGTTCAACTTTGTCAGCTTTACTTTTAATAGCATCTTCAAACGTTATTTTTGACTTAACTCTCAAAGTAAATCTTGGTTCAACTAATACACCGTTAACATTGAAAGTAGAGGCATAAATTTCACCGGTATAACTAAATGCTTCTTGTGCTTTACCTGTGTCATAATGTACAGTACAGCTTATGTCATAACCTTTAGCACGAATGTATTTATATCTTCTTTCATTAACATCTTCAGTGCTTATTTGTTCATTCTGTGTTAAATATCCATGGTAGTCCGTTATAATCTGTTCGTCTGAACTTATATAATGAACATGGTTTTTGTCTGCTTTTTCGGCTAATTTCTCATTAACATCATTCACTTCTAATTCAACTCTTCCGCCAGAACTCTTATTATCATTAATCTTTTTCATTAATTCGGTAATTACGTCATAAAGACTATATTCTGTTTTCGGTTTTGTAAATAATGAGTCAAAATTTCTTTTCATCATTACATCGCTGACATTAATGATATCACCAATTCCTTTTTCATTTATTCTCTTCATTAATTCTGCAATAATGACGAATATATAATCTGTTAATTTATTCTCTTCATCGAGGGTTATAGAATGTTTGAAATCGAATCATTAACTCCTCTAAATAAATCAATAACTTCAGGATACACGTTTTTAATGTCTCGAATAACCCGACCAGTATCCTCGCCACTATGTGGCTCTGAGCCCGTTGGGCTCTGTTGTTCATGTTCTTCGTTCCCGTCGTTACGTGGTTTTATATCTCTAACCATCATCAACGCAGCCATAACCGGAGGGTTTGTTGCTACCTGTTCGAAAATCCGTCCGTTATGTATGGTATATCTAAATAATTTCTTTGTGTTTGTTAAAACATTTGAAACAAGTCTTTTAAAACCATCTACAAAATTTCCTGTTTCACCTAATGTTCTTGCAGCATTTACAAGCTCACCCATTCCCGCTTTTGACCCCAAAAACGTCCATATTGCATTTATTTCACTCTGTATAGTTGTCCATTCAGCGAAACTAACACCCGCATTCGCTAAGCTGAAAATGAAACTCAGTGGATCGAACTTAATTCCACCTTCTTTTTCAATTTCAACGAACTCACTAACATGAGATTTTAAATATTCTTTCGTTAAAATTGTTTTCCCCGATGTTATGTCATTAACGAAACTATCACCGTCAAAAGTTAACGAATTCAATTTCGTCGTTGATGCTTTTATTTCATACACCGCTTTATCATAGTTTTTGGCTCACCTTCTTTAGAAGCATATGAAACATTAATGAATGAATTATATGTATTCGTGAATGAGTTAAAATCAATGATTTTCATTAATGACGCCTTTAATGATTCATTAACTGTTGAATCCCTTAAAACAATTACTGAACTGTCGTTAATGAAAGGTACCCTGCAAACCGTCGAGTTTGGATCAAATGCTGTAGTTGGTGCAGGAATATTAATGATATAAGTCATTAAATCATTAAGTGACGTAAATAATGTTGTCGTTTTTGATTTAATTTCTTTAGCATCTGTTATATACGGTAATTTTATTTCTGTAGTTTCTGAATTAAAGATATTCGCTAAAATGTTTTGTAAACTGTTTTGAACAGCAGTATAAACCGTTGAATTCGGAACTCTTACGATTTCACCGTCCTTAATAAAAGGCATTGCACATGGTGTAGTGCTTGGGTCAAATCTTTCGGGATTATAATTCAACATATATTCTAATGCTTCATATACAGACTTATATACTGTTGTGTCGTTCTTCATGACAACTTCACCATTTACAATGAATGGCATTGTACATGGAGTTAAAATAGGGTCAAACTTTTCATAGTCTTTCCATGTTATGTATTTCTCGGTATTTCCATCAGAAATAACAATATATTTGTCAGTAAGTGTGAGAGAGTATTGACCAAAATATAAACGTTTAGCTCTGTCAGTTTCATACGCATATGCAGCAATAGTCATATTTTAATGAGAATAAAATGTTGTTCTATTTGCAAAGTACAGACCCAAACGAATACGGGACAGTAAAGCTACAAACAAACTTAGGTCTTCAGAATGAAGCGCTTGCTTTCAGAGTTGTTGACTTCAATACTATCGCTTCATTCGTTATAACAGATGAAACAGATTTCATGGAGATTGAAATAGATGGAAAGAAGCATGAAATAAGATTTCACAATAATGTAGAATATAAGATGGAAACATTAGCTGGAGTGTTAAATGCGCTCATAAATACTACAATAAACAAGGATAACGAAGAAAACTTAATGAATGTTAAACTTATTGCAGGAGTTTTGAAGTTCAGTTATGCGAAGGAGTTTAAGATAACACGAATGAGTCATAGAGTTCAATTGCTTCTGGGAGCATACCATATGACATTTCCTTTGAAAAGTATTGACAAAACGATTGAGATGAAATCTGTTCCATACGTATGTTATGGCAATTGTTTATACATTGAGTCAAAAATAGCTAATGTCACAGGTATTTCAGGAGTTAATAGTAAAGGTTCAGTAGAATATAAGTCTTTCTGTTATGCAGTCAATTCAATGTTCATTCCAAACGTTCCTGTCATAGCAACTCATTTAGGTAAATGGATTCGCATTAGTCCTCATAATTTGAAAGACATGCAATTCAGACTTGTTGACTTTCAAGGCGAGCCTGTAGAACTGAAGGCACCAGTGCGAATGACTGTTGAAGTTGACTTTTTAGAAAATATTAAATGCAACAGCTTACAAGAGAACTCAGAGATAAAAATATAAAGTATGAATGTTATGTATTAGGTCATGAACTTTGGTTGTTGCTGTTTGATGAAACAAATGAGTTAGTTATGTCAGTCAAGAGAACAGAAAAAGGCGTCAAAGGCGCCGAGCGCAAAGCGCTATATTGTGTTAGTGAAAACTGCACCAAGTCAATAAGATTAGGTTTGCATTATGAAGATGAGTTCGATACTGTTGAAGAAGTTTTGGATAGATATTACAAATTGCTTTAATTTACTAAAACATATTTCAAGCAAAGTTTATATTCTGTTGAAAGTTTTGTATACTCGTTCGAATATTTATACTTAAACTCAACTCCTGTAGTTCCTGGTGTTTCAATGATGCGGATGTTACCTATTTTCATGAATGGTGGAGTTTGACCACAGCATTCGATTTCAGGGTCGAGATAGTCAATGACACATTGTTTCCCTGTTATTCGTGAGATAACATTTTCAAGGTCCTCCTTTGTTAGAATTATTTGGTTCTTGCTTATAAGATTTGTCAAAAGCTTCTTATCGTCTTTGAGTAAAATTGTTTGGTATAACTGAAGAAGGTAATGGTCTACGTTATCTGAAGGATTTGTTTGAACATTTGTGTAAGGATTGTCGTTGGCTTCTCTTGAAAGAATTTGGTCCAGTGGTGGATACTCTAACTTAACATCTGATGTAGCGTTAGCGTTTGAAGCTGTGTTTAAATTCACGGATTTCAGCTCTGGTTCTTTTTCTTTCAAACACTCTGAACTATAGTTCTTTATGACAATATTGTTTGTCGTTCGTGAGTCAACATTTGATGTTGGTTCAATTGGAACATTAACGGCACCAGCTAAGATGGATTTGCTTCTCATTTCATATAGAATAAAAACCTTTTATATGTATGAAATGAACAATATACTCGACAAGGGTTTGAATGTAAAGCTAACGAATGAAAAATTGTTGAATTCACTGAGACAGGAGCTGTGTATAAAGATGTAGAACTACTGAACAAAAGAGCTAAGGGAAGAAGCAGGAACATGAACAAAGGGTGGAAGCCTATAAAAATTTATGTCAATGATGGCTCAGGAGGTTCAAACATAAAGTATGCAGAAAGTTATAGAGTTTATGCGCTAAAAGGTGAAAAGCCTTCATTTAAGAACAGCTATTCTAACGCATATCCTCAAAAGTTAACGGATGGGGAAGTGGATGATATGAATGACAGCAAAAATATTAACAGAAATGGCGACAGAGATGCATGGAATTTGTTTACCATCAGTCAATTGAAGGTTAAACTTTAAAACAATGTTGGTCGTTCCCATGGAATATTTTTGACTTTAATGGTATTAGTCATGATATGAATCTCAAGGTATGAACGAGGAGAGATGAGAGACTTATATGCTTCCCAAATTTCTTCAAAAGGTAATGTTATACCTGACTGTTTCCAAATGAGTTCAATATCATAACGTGAGAAACCTTGAAAGATAACGAAGTCAGTTATGAGACGTTTTATGTTTAAAGCTAAAAACCTCCATGTTTGCATAAGTATTGCTACAGTTAAGTGGTAATGTCTGACTTTAGTAATGATGTTAGCTAATGGTGAGTCAGGCTTTGACACTAAACCTTTACCAGCGAAGTCGTCACAAACTAATAAAGTGTTTGAAGGATATTTTTTGAAGGGGTATTTTGAAAGTTTTGATAGAATGTAGTTTGTAAGTCGTTTCATATCGTAAACTCCTGAGTATTGACGTAAGTGGTGTTTGTCAATAATTCTTTCCATCTCTTCTGAAGTCTTTTGCATTCCTGACTGTATAAATTCAACGATGGCATAATATTTCCTCTTACGTCGAATGTAACGTTGAAGAAATTCAATGAGTTCGCTATCTGGAACTTTAACGACCGAGGCTTGAACTTTTGACATAAATGTTTTCGCTGTTGAGTCCATAGAGTCTGAAGTTGCTGATATAATGATTTGGTCATAATATGAATCTTGACCTAAACGCTCTGTTATGAGTATATGACGAATGAGGTTAAATGTCTTTCCTGACCCCATCTTTCCACAATAGAAATAAACACCATTTGAACAGAACTCATAGTCCTTACTGAAAGGAAGAATGAGAGAAGAGTTAAGTTTGTCTGTAGTTTCATTCATGTCTTCATCTACGTCATGTATTAAATGCTTCATTTTATCTCCATTAAAAATGCAAGTCAGAAATATTCAGAACATAGCACCGAGTCTAACTGACAAGAGTATAAAGATATACTATGAACACGTTATGATGAAACCTACCAAAATTCAAGAAAGTCAGTATACTTATGAATATCCAAGACACTGGGTAGAGTATGTAGGAGGTGAGAAAGCTATTGAAATAAGACAGGTTCGAAGTATTCCAGCAGGAAGGACAATATTATTGAAGAACTTTAATGTTTTGAGATATAATGATGAAACAAAGAAGCAAGATAGTTTTCCTATTGCTGTGTATGTGAACCTAGACACAGGAGATGACATGAAAGTTTTTAACACAAAGCTTCAAACGGTAGTGAGAGAACAACTGACTGCGGAAGGACACCCATTACCTTCAGAAGTTAGCATAGCATATAATTTTGAAACAAACTCAATAGATTTTAAAGTCGTCTCTGCAAAGAAGTCAGGTTTTACATTTAATGAAGCAGATGTATATTCGAATGAAAACTTCAAAGCTATTGCATGGTTAGATAATGACGATTGCTTTAAGAAAATCTTTAAATACAGTGACTCAACGATGTCAATAGATGACCTTCGTGGAATGTTACCATCGACGTTTACAGTAGAAGGTTCAGCAGGATTGCTTACAAGATTGTCAATTGGTGGTATTTGGTCTCGTGAGAACATTGTTATAAAATCCAGTATAAGTGAATTTGCTGAAGAATCTATATTATGTCTTTCAAACTACATGTATTCGCCGCCGAAGCATTATAGTATAACAAACTTTGTCAGTAAGTTTAACATAAGACTTGTCGAACCTTCTTCAATGAAAGATGTTGTGCTACCTAAAGATGGAAAGGATGGACTCATTATTGAAATGATTTTAATAGCATATTAAATGAGCTTGTTCTTGAAGGTCATTCATGATGAAATAACTGTTGTAGAAGATGTTAGCAATTGTTCAGACATTTTGAAGCGAATAGATGATATAAGAAAGAAGTTTATGAAGCCGCAACGCGGCGAGGACGAAGTCCATGAGAATGTTTATGTTTCATTGACTTTCTCCAGTAACGAGAACTTTTATGAGATAATATTGAAGAGAGATGATTTTAATATGGTGTAAATGGTAGCTTGGGCAGCTTTAGGCGCAATGGGAACAAAAGCATTAGCATTTGGAGCAAAAGCACTTGGAGCTTATGACGCAGTAAATAAAATGAGTGGAGGAAGAGTTTCGAAGACATTAGATGCAAATAAAGGGAAGATTGGAGGCTGGGTTGCAAAGAAGTTAAGATTAAATAAAATAGGGCTCATAAATAAAGCATCCAATTTGGTTGCGACTGAGTCAGAAAATGCTTTAGGAAAGGACGATGAGTTTGCAAAACATGCAAAAGACTTTAATGACCAGATGAAAGGTGAAACAATGCATTTAAATAGAGTCGATGGAACTCTTCCTCCACCAGTAGTTCTTCCGTATGGTCCCTATGGAATGTATGGAAACCCTTACGAAAGACCATTTGACCCATTGACTGGTGGAAGTAACTGGTATCATTACGGACGAAGAAGAAAGACAGTTAAGCTGGAGACAGACGTGAAGAAAGCAACTAAAAAGAAACCAAGGAAGAGAGTTATAAAGCAATGAGAACGTTTATGTTATGAGAAATTTTTAACGTTAGTTTTATTTTTACTGAAAATTTTTATTTGGATGTAATGACGAAAACTATTGAAATAACAAACTACAACGGTCATGAGTTCAAGAATTTGTTCTTCGTTCCTCGTGAAAATACATTCTATCAGATACGAGGGAGAAAGGGTAAAGTTAGTTTGAGCGTTTATGATAGCAAACATAATGGAAGATATATACAAGCAGTAGATACAAACGGTAAGCGTGTTTCATTAGCTTTGTCAAAACTTACTAACATTAATTATGACAGTGACTTTGACTCAGACGATTGGAGCGACAGTAGTGATACTGAAGAATATGAACTATTATGTGAAGCACAACAATGGAAAGAGTTGCAATACTTTTGTAAATGAGAACGTTAGTGTGTACGTTAGTGAGAACGTTAGTGAGAACGTTAGTGAGAACGTTTATTTTTTCATGCACGTGCATTGTGTCGCGGGGAGTTGTCATGGGCAATGACCTGCGCACAATATATAACGTACAGAGAGGTGAGATGAGGTGGTTTATGTGATAAATACTTTACGTGGCAGAAATAGTTTAAGGTTATTAGAAATATTGCATCTGCGATGTAAAATATACGTTAGTGGTTTTGTAAAGTGTCAGGTTGACATATCTTCGGTAAGATGGCGCGCAGTGCCACCGTACTGAAGATATGTATACTAACTATGTATGCAGCGTTAAGGTCGACATAGTATATCTTTTCGTTTGAGTCGAACTTGTCGCAACCAATTGGTCCAGTTTGTGGAAATTCAAGTGAGTCTCTTATCTTCTGAGAAACTTCTCCTGTTATCTCATAAACATCGTCGAAGCAACCTGTTTCATATAAAACCTTCTGACCTAACTCAGATGCTCTCCAATACAATTTGACGTCAATTGGATGTCTCAATGGAAGTTTGTTTATAGCATCTTGAAGTTCTTGCAACCTCATTGGAAGTTCTTCTGGTTCAGGTTGGTATCCGAACATACCAACCCCTTGTGGAACTGTGTACTTCTTTTGTACTAGAACTTTGTCCGGAACAACTTTTGGTCTTGCTAACAATGAAAAGCTTGTTTCGTCTTTTGGTACAAAAGTTTCTGTCAGCTTGTCATCTGGAATTGGTTCCAACAAACCTTTCTCGAAAAGAATGTTTACAGCTCTGACAATGTTGCACTTACTTTTACCAAAGAATGGGTTTGTAAGACTTTCGTTCAACATGAAGTGGTTGTGGACAATTACAATCTTCAACCATGGTAAATTGAACTCAACAACATAGTCGTCATGTGAAGAACCTTTAGCTGTAGGTATGTTGACTCGGATATTGACATTTGCCAACGGTGCAATTTTTGCCAATTGACCTCTGAGAATGTACCTTGTCTTCACACATGACTCAAGATACTTCATCTTCTCATCTGTAACAAGACCAGAGTTCCTGAGACATGTAAGAATGCAAGGTTCATTGACAATTGTTTCAATTGAATTGTAAATTCCATACCTTGTCAAGTCAATGTCAGACTTATTTATGAACGGGAAGTATCCAGCATGTTGTCTCACTACTTGAGGGTTAGGTTGGTACCATTCGAACTTGACACTTGCAATTCCTTCAATTGCATTCAAAATGTCTGAGTCGGAGTCAACCATTTGTTCTCTCTTTGTAGTCTTGAAAGCGTCAAGAAGTTTTGCGGCTGTTTGTTCATTGCCATGTGCATAGTAAATGTGACCATCCAAATCTGTTATGGTCAATCTGAGATTGTGTCCTTTCTTATTTCCGTCTTGAATTGCAGCAAGTACTCCCATGAAGCCTTCTTTGTTCTTTCCTTCGTCAAAGTTTACTGTAAAGGTTCGACCAGATGTAATTTGACTTCTAACTTCACGATACTTTTCATATGCATATCTTGTTCTTTCCATGGGAGCATGTGTGTCTTCACCTTTTCCTTTTTTCCTTCTCAAAGGATGCAATTGTTCGTCATGTTTCCAGTAGAATCTGGCAAAGCCGTCGTGTCCTTCAACTTGAGGTTCACTAACATCGAAAGGCATGTCCATAAGACGTTCTTCTTCTAACCTCTCTAGTCTGTTTGGATAATTGGCACGTGCTGTTTCCAAATCCATTTCGTAGCGAAGACCAGACAATTTGTCATAGACTTTTATGGGTCTTCCCTTCCTATATTTAAAATTCTTCGAAACTCTCCAACCATATCTTTGTAACTCTGCTTTTATTCTAGCAGACTTTCTATCCATTCTATATGGGGGCATTTTTATAAAAATAAAAAAATATTTTTTTTCTTTACTTAACATAACCGCCTGCTGCCATAAGTCTTTGACGCCAACCCATACCAGCTAATGAAGGTTGACTTGGTTTAGTTTCCAAACTAAACTTTGGTTTTGGTTTATCTTCAGTTTTTGGTTTTTCTTCTTCTATCGGTTTTTCGTCACTTTTCGGTTCCTCTGACTTTACTTCACTTGCAGGAACAGTTGTGTCGTCAACATCTTCATAAATATCATATGCCATTTGTTTTTGTTTTCCTTTCAACTTTTTGTGTTTGTTGTAAAGTTTAGAATATTTCGACTCTAAGTCAATGAGATGTTCTATAATGAACTGTTGGTCAGTGAAGTAAACTTTTCCATCTGTTGTCTCGAAAGCTCCTTCAGACTTCAATATTTTATTTGTGAGAGTCTGTTTCTTTTTTGAGATACTAGCCGTTCCATTTTTATGAAAAGTGACTTTATAGTTAGGGTTTGTATTTCCAGACCTGGCACTTTCTATTATTGAATTTTTCTCTTCATCTGTAAGTTCTTTGACAGGTTTTGACAATGGTTCTGAACTTTTTGTTTGTGGTGTCAAATCTACCGTTTCAACTTCTTCGGTCATTTCATCTCAGTAAAAAATTTTAGTTTGGTTTGTTTTCAACTGGTTGTTTAGGTTTTTTAAGTCGGTCTAAAACTTCCTGAGGTATAGGAAGAACTTGACAAACACGTGGTGTAACTGCTGGAAGCCGACAAATCCATCTTGAACTTATTTGTCTCAATGCTGCATTGTTCATTTCATCTCAATAAAAAACTTTACATTCCCCACGTTTGAGGCGGTTGAGGTTGGTTATTGTTTACCCACTGTTGTGCATGGTTATATCCTCTGTTAAAGAATCTTTCACCTTGGTCCATATAGTGTCCTGCTTGGTTATAGTAGTCATTTGCTTTGTTATAATAGTTTCCTGCTTGTCTTCCTACATTGTCCATCCATCCTTGAACTTTTCCTCTTGTTTCAGGATTTGGAATAAGATTTGTTGCATCTCGTGCTACATCCCAACCTTTCTGTACAGTTTGTATAATAGGTTGTGCTTTCTCTTTAAGTATACCTAATGTACTCAAAATCTTCCTTCCAACTCCAAATACACCTCTGGCTATTGTTTCCCACTGCGGGCAAAAATCTGGATGCAACTCCTGCTAATGCGCCAAATAAACCCATTTCTTATGGGTTAAAAAATGACGAATCCAAACAAGGACCCCTATGTTTCTAAGGCAACAAAAAAAGCACTCATGATAAAAATCTTTAGTTCAACACCAAATGCTTGGTTTATGGATATCTTGGAAAACATTCCGAGAGTTAGAACAGATGGACCTCCATACTGGTTAATATTTGTTGGTCAAAACACAAGATACTGTGAAGCCATACCATTATGGTCCAAAAATATTTTAGATGTGAAAACTGCTTTGACAATATTCGTTGACAAATACCATCCAACAAAACTGACATCTGACTGTGAAAGTTCTTTCAAATCAGATGATATTAAAAACTATCTGCGTTCAAAAAATGTAAACCAATATTTCATTGTCGACCAAAACCATTCTGCTCTTGGTGTCATTGACGGTTGTATAAAAATGTTAAGAGACTTAAACCAACCACAAGGTGGTGAAGCAAATGAAATGTCATATGACGACAAATATAGACACTTCTCCATGGCAAAGATGAGACAAGTTTTAAATATTTACAATAACCGTAAACAAAAAGGTTTGGGAAACCACTCCCCCGAAGAAATGAAAAACAACCCTGACTTAGAGAAAGACTATATATTTAATAATTTAGTCAAAAGAGACAAACAAGAAAGAATGCCGGGCTTCAAACTTCAGAAAGGTGACAAAGTAAAAATAGAAATACCTAAACGCGACCCATATGAAAATACTATTGACTATGACAACAATGGGAACCCGACAGGTACTCACATTCGTGTTCGTAAAAATAGAAGAAAGTATACAAGAGAATATTATGAAGTTTTAGGCAAACATGGCAAAATGTACACACTGCAAGCAGAAGATAAAACTACTATTGTCAGACCTCGTTTCAAACTTGTCAAAGTTCAAGGTGGTATACTTTCAAAGACAGTTCCTAACAAATATAAGACAACTCCTGACGAATATGCTAAAGAAGTTGAAAATGACGACTAAGCAATTCTATACCATGCGTAAACTGTCATGTAAGGTGGCATGTATTCTTTACTTTGTCCCGTTGTTTGCGTATATCCTGAAACGAAATGTGTATGGTTTCCTTCTCCCTGAGTGTCACTCCAGTAACAATTTATAGCAAACTTAACGTCGTCTTTAACATCATATCCTTTACCTTTTGTCATTCCTGACCAATCCCAATATCTATGCTTATGCCAACCTGCTTGAGATGTACTTAAATCTATGTAATGACTGTGTGCAGGTAAATTTTCACCTGAAATCGTTTTACTTCCACCTGTTTCCTTTGAAGAGTTTGCACAATACAAAAACCTGTCGACTATTTGTTCCCATGCACCAACACCAAACATTACTTGAGGACCTCTTGCATCCATAGATGTATAAATAGAACCTACTGGGTTCATTAAATCAAACATATGAGATATTATAGGATTGTCTCTTTTGAACTTAAAATATAGTGCAACTATTTCAGGTTTCTTCTGGTTTGTGTCAGAATATTTTTTATAATATAATCTTATGTTTTCAGGGTAGGTAAATCTTGACTATAATATTTATTTCTGTCATCTGTATAATAATATACTATTCTCGTTTTTTCTATTGCATTATATCTTTTATATCTATAATAATCTAAATATAATGTTAGCTTTTGTTCATCTACATGTGGTGTTCTGACGTCATCTCCATAGTCATAATAATATGGTGCTGGAGCTGGGTCAGGCAATGTCATATCTGTCATTTCATAAACTCTTAAATATTTCTTTTGTTCGTCTCCATATAAGTTTAAGTAGCAGTTGTTGTCTAATGGAACTTTAACTTGTGTACCATCATTCTTTTTATAGCTTACATACATTTCATTGTTATTTTTTCGGAATGAGTTTATACCGTGTACCATTTTTTAAGGACTGTACCAACTGCCATCTAAAATATTTATTTTCTTCATTGACAGAAAAGTCACCAACAATAGTTTCAATATTTTTTGTTCCTATCAAACTTTGGTATATTTCATTGACATATGTTTTATCTGCTTTATTTTCAAGGCTAACGTTTAAGTCTGTTATTTCAGAAGATGTATGTGTATGTCCAACGGCACTTTTCCTGTTTAAGGTTTCTTGTAAGTTTGTAATATCAGATATAGAATGTGTATGAGTCTTATTTGCTTTTGTCTCTAATGTTTCCTTAAGACTTGGTATTTGGTTAATATAATG
This sequence comes from Trichomonas vaginalis G3, assembly GCF_026262505.1. NCBI lineage: Eukaryota > Parabasalia > Trichomonadida > Trichomonadidae > Trichomonas > Trichomonas vaginalis. The sequence goes on along the minus strand of NC_067206.1, from coordinate 38,981,948 downwards.
TATATGAGTCTTTTTAGAATATTCGTTTTCAGCTCTTGTCACTTCACTTGACATTTTATTGTCAACATATGTTTTGTCTGCTAGTTCAGGATGAGTATGTTCTTTTGTTGCATAAGCATTGTTAGCTCTTTCTTCTTCTTTTGCTATTGCATCGTCTACATATTCTTTGTCAGCCTTGTTGTCAACATCTGCTTTCAAAAGAAGTTCATTTATAGGTTTCTCGTTTAAAGTTCCTTTTGTTGGATTTATACAGACAGTATTGTTCTTCTTGTCTTGAAACAGAAACTCATCTGTCATTGGGTTTAATGTCAGTTTTAAGTTTCCTTCTTTCAATGACTCAGATATCTTAGAATAGTTTGAAAAGTTTGTTGTGTTCTTATTTAGAGCTTGCATAATGAGTTGTCGGTTGTGTTGTATTTCTCTCATAGACGCTGTTTCATTTGACATTTTTATTATAGATAAAATATGCTTCCAATAGAAAAAGAAAATTCTAGAGTTGCTACAACTAAACCATTAGATGAACTTTTTACTAATGTCGGTCAAAAGTTTGAGACAGATACCGTAAAGCATGAAGGCTATCGTTTTGACTACCCATTAAGATGGTTAAGAGACCCATCCGTCACAAAAGCTATTGGCTTTCGTAGAATGAAGTTCATTTCAGAAGCCATACATGGTTTCCCATTTACGGTCGGTTTTGAAGTTCGATACTATAACAAAGAAAAACGTATGTATGAGAAATTTGAACAGGGAAAACTTTTACAAGTTAGTTTGCTTGTAAACTTAGAAACAACTCTTCAAGCTTTCAAGAAAAAATAAACGATATCTATATTGAATATGCAAACCAGTATAACATTGACGAAGGAGAATACCATCTCGATATTATTTATGACAGGAAAAATGCAACTGTTAAAATCAATAAAATAGAAGACCTTGGAGAAAACGTTTATATTTCTACAAAATATAACAACTTGGCATGGTATAGATTTATGAGGATGTTAAATCAGCCTGCAGCATATCCAGTACACCCGGACTATTATGAAGTCGAAAACCCTAATGGAACATATGAAAATATTTTCGACAAGATGCTATTATTGTTCATGCTTCATTTTCTGGCGCCAAAACTCTTTCTTATGCTTGGCAAATGACTTTTACGAAAAACCTACAAAGTTATACGAACCACCAAGTGGAAGTATTTCAGACTTTCAAGTATGGTTTACTACAGATGGAAGAAAAAGAATAATTCCATTATACCATGCGTTTTACTTAGAACTTAGTTTCATATACAACTACTATCGAACGATAAAAATATAATTTTTTAATACGGTTGAGGTGTTGGATTTGGTTGCCAACTAGACTGTGGTGCAGGTTCAGGCTGTTGTATAACAGGAGCTTGTTCTTCTGGTTCAGGGTCTTTAGGTATAATACCAACAAACTGACCTACTCTTTTACCAATATTTTTGACTCCGTTCCAAATTCCTTTTCCGACAGATTTTATTCAATTCCATATACCTCTTCCAACTCTTCTGAAGAAGTTTCCAATACTACTGAAGAAACCCATTTTACTACATGTAAAAATCTAATGTCCACCTAGTCTCTTACGTTTCCTGTTGAGTTCCATAGCATTCTTTAACTGGAGCTCATACATTCTGTTTCTCCTCTGGTAGAAAACATATTCTGGGTCAACTCCTGTGTTCGCGTCATCTGCATAAAGTTGTTTATATCCCACTTCAGGGTTTGTATAAAACTCTTTCCATCTCATATTTGCATACCATGGTGGCAAACCTAACGCAGCGTCATTTGACATGGCAGTTTGCATTTGTACATCTGTTGGCACTTGACCATAGTTTGCCATTGCAGTTTGTATTCTAACTTCATTTGGAATATTCTCTGGGTTTGGTTGTCCAGGTTGCTGTGCATTCGCTAAGTTCTGTGCGTCCATTTAATATTAGATAAAAATATCTCTTACGAGTACATATACTGAACATTTGCAGGCATTGGTTCATCTTCATATTCTCTGTACTTTTCTGCCACGTCAAATAAATAAATGACACAATGGAAAAAACCTAAAACAAGTAGTCCTATTTCAAACCACATTTACTTACTAATAAAATTTCTTTGTTATGACACTTTCTCCAGTTTATAGGACCTCTCTCATATTCTATCTTGTCATATCTAAACTCATAGTCATGTATGTCCTCTAACCATCTCATAACGGTTTCCAAACCACTTTTATCGGATGTAAAGTAAAAGCATGGATGGTTATGTATAACGTCTAAAGTTTCTAAAGAGTCTCTCAAAGTCCAGTCTACTTGGTATTGAAAATCCCATGTGTTATAGAACGGCGGGTCCACTATAAAGAAAACATTTTCCTTGTCTTTATATTTTTCATACAACTCTGTCCAATGACATCTCACAAACTCTATACCCTCAATATATTTTTCTATGTCCTCTTTGAAAACATTTGTATAGTTAAGATATAAAACTTTTGACATAAGTGTTTCAATGTCATGAACTCTTATAGCACCACTATATAATAGTCTAGCAGATATACTATCCCAGTCTATATATTCTGCTTTTTTCAAAACCTCTCTCACAATATTTTTCTTATCTAATGGTATACGTTCCATCTTACCTATAGGTATCTTTTCTTTTAACTCTTTCAATATATTGTTTGTGTCTGGAATATGTTTGAGACGGTTCATATAGTTGTCGAAGTCATTGCATATAATCTTTGAGTCTGGGAATATTGTATGACATAAATGGGATATATAGAAACTTCCACCGAACAAATCTACAAATGTTAGACCATTCGGTAGTTTCTTAAGTTCTCTCAATATAATATCTTTACATCTACTCTTATTTCCAAAGAACGGTAACGGTGGTTTTGTAAAATTCATTTATATATAATAATAAAAATGTTTTTACCTGAAAAGTGACAGAAAAGTGACAAAACATGAAAACATATATAATTTGTGAAAAGTGAAACATTATATAATGTTTTCGACCCAGAAGACTAACAATTTCCGAATATAAACTTCATTTATACTAAACATCTTCAGGGCTAGAGGGCGCAACGCGCCTGGAAGCCCTCCGAATATAAACTTCATTTATACTAAACATCTTCAGGGCTAGAGGGCGCAACGCGCCTGGAGGCCCCACTACTTTTTTTTTTTTTTCTTTAAGGATACCCTTACATTGCGTAGTTAGAAAGAGAATATGATATTGTCATGATTGCTAAAGTTTTAGGCTCCAGAAATGAATATACATCAAACTGAAACAATTGATAAATTGAATGAACTTTTGAGAGGTTCTCAAATAAAAAAATTATCTAATTTTTTACAATATTACTATTATTTTATCCACATATGTATATATAGTAATTTGAGAAAACTTTTAGGAAAAAATAAGTTTAATAAAAATCTGAATTTTACTTGTTGTGGGATTGTTATTAATTGACACTCCAGACGTATTACTAATAGTTATGCGTATGCAATTAAAGTATTTCTGATGGACAAAATGTGAGATTTATATCAGATAATTCATTTCTACTATTAAGTTATTCATTTATGAGTTTGCACTTAGTCGCACTAAATAAATAACTATTAAAAATTGTTTTAATTAATTGACACCATATAATAGAGTGAATTTTGTTTGATCAAACAACAATAGATGATAGATATAAAGCCAAGAAACTTGCTATTAATATGTTCTACTTGCTATTTCAATGTAAGTATGATATTTTCTAAATGTTTCGTTCAGATAACTTAGATATATTAGTCAAAATTTGAAATTTTAATAGCACATATATTAAAAATAATTATTATTCATAAAAGATTAATGAAATAGTAAAAAAATCAATCAAATTATAAAAATACAACATTTAGAAGAATTCTTATTATCCTTCAAAAAGTCAGTATTTCTGCTGTAATTTTCTACAACATTGTAGTTATTGCACTTTGTCTATGGATTTGTATATATGTTATATATAAATTATATATCTAAACTGCCCATAAGTGCAATTTTTATATAAATTGTTTATTTCTTTAACAATTTCATATGAAATATGCTTTTTTAAGCGTATCAAAGCTGTGTTCTTAATGTGCATGGATATATCAAGAAAAATGTCGAAAAAAAATGTGAATTCACAAATTCACTGAATTTTCACCGTTTTTTGAATTTTGCTACAGCACTAATATTAAATAATACTAAAATATTCTGTCTTTGTAAAAGAATAAATTCTGACAAAAAGTGCTCGTTTAAATTTAATGATCATCTGTATGACTAAGTGGTAAAAAGTGTTTATGACCAAAAAAGGGTTACATGCTTAGTCTATTTTTCTGACAGGATACTCTAGATTTACATGATCTCTATTTCATATCTCCGTTTTTAGATTCTTCGACAGATTTTATGATAGATAACCAAGATTAACAAATTTCCGGCATGTTAATGAAGAAATCTGCAGCTACCCTCAATATTATTTCAATAATCAGTATCGTTTCTCTTACAATTTATTTTTTTCTCAATAATTTAACAAGAAATAACAATACACACTTGGTTTTACGTATAAAAGCTAAGTGTCGAACTTAATCAACTTTACTACTTAGCAAATGAATATTTTTGTGTTGCGAGTTCTGAATGCTGAAGTTTTAGATTTCTCTATAAATGATATCATTGCACTTACAATGTTGTTTCCAGCCTATCGCATAAATCATAGAAAATCCAAAAAAAAATAATAATAAGAAAAAATTCATGTCATGAAGTTCAAAAAATACGCGCGTAACATTAAAATTTGTTATGCATAATACATTTTAGCTATTATTGATTTTTTTTAATTTTCGAGAAATTGAATGGTGAGTCCGATAGAGAAATTTTTAAAAATCCTAGTGCCTCATAGAAGTAATTTCCCTCGTCTCCCATACTTCCAAATGTATGCATATGACATAAACTTTTATGCATTACACAAGTGGCCAATAATATCTATAGAGTAAAAAATTAGAAAATTTATTTTTTTATATGATAGTTATATTTCAGATTTGCGAGCGTAACTTTTTTCTCCATGGCATACTTGTTTTAAGAGCAAATGATCAAAATCGTCCTTCAATTATTGAAGGAGCTGATATCTTTTGAAAATTGAATTGAAAGGGTATTCAATTTTCAAATTTCCTCTCAATTTTGGAAACATATCAACTCTATGAATTAACAATTATGTGCCTTCACAGTTTATCAGTCATATAAGGTGCTTATAAAGAAAAAAGTTCAGCTCGCAAAATATGTTTTTATATAGATTTCACATAAAATAATTATGTAATTTCTAAAAAGAATATTTTTGTTCTTGAATATTAAAGTGTATTGTGGTTTAAAAAGTTTTAAATATGTTGCTAAAATTTCAGGTTTATAGCTCATGTCTAGCATGACTTCTTTGTATGCGCAAAAAATCTGACACGTAAGGGTATCCTTAAAAGAGAAAGAGGAGTAAAAAGAGGAAAGAGAAAAGAAAGAGAGAGAGAAAAAAAAAAGAGAAAGAAAGAAAAAAAAAAAGGACGGCGATAATTTTGTATTGTTTTGTTATTCGGCCCAAAAAATGGCGTATTATTCTATTTTTAAACGGTCATGGCGTAAAACCGTCGCATCCCTAGCATAAACTTTACAAAAATCCAAAAAAATTCGAAAACGAAAAATTCAAGACAAAAAACCTAGAGTATGAGACAGTATCGTTGGACAATGGCCGAAGCATAAGAATTCCCAAAGGTACATTCACTATTTTTGACAAGATTTTAAATTTTCATGGGGTTGTAAATCTTATAATAACTAGATGAATAAGGAATGAATCCCAGTATAATGTGCATCATTATATTAAACACTATATGTAAGGCTAATGATTCTATTAACACTTATGAAGATCTATAGTATTTGAGCAGATAAATTTGATAATTTCCAAAACTCTTATATTTCAAAATTAAAGTGTGCGAATGCATTTAAATGAGAGCAAAAAGAGATTGATGCTGTTAAAACTAGGTGTTAATTTGCATTTATTTCGCATCACAAGAACTACCCAGTAAATTCGGCTATCTTTCTTTGCAATTATTCTCCATTATACATATAATATAATGGTTAGGGTTTGAAGAAAAGTTACTAGAGAATTATTGACTTTTGAAATAATGCAGAATTTTACTTGAAGAAATCATTAATTTATGAGTTCCAAATTGCTAAGCATGACGAAGGATCATTAAATTTGCTACAATTAAATACACTTATTGCAGAATTAAGATTTTTGAAATTAAAAGTTTGAAATATTGCCTTTTTGAATAAAAATTTAAATTTTATTATATAATCATGATAATATCTTATAGAAATTAAAAGAAAATATTTTAAACCATTCAAATATTTTGAATGTCTTATCAATTTAAAATATTAAAAGATAGCTTGATTTTATCATCATTAGTTGTTATCAAAGTTTTCTTCTTTTGATGAACAACAGTAAATGATTTGTTAATTACTTGTCTTCCTTTTTCGCAGCAAAATCGAAAGTTATGATGATAATCTTGCTGTCAATTTTGAAACTCTCTGATTTACAAGTAAGCATTCCTTTGGAAAAGCAGTCCTATTCTGTTTTCAAGATATTTTAAAGCCTCCATTTCATACAATGCGCAGATCTATTCGAAATTGCAAGAACTCTCAAGAAAAATGCAGCAGCAAAGAAGATTCCATAGTTTCTAGCATCAAAAATTTACAACCTTAATACAACAGTGAAAGAGAAGCTCGAAAAGAAAATATTTACCCATAAAGCTGGAAACCATTCGATATCTACTATTGGATCTAATAAAAAGTTAATTATAACATATTTAACATGCTATTTGTTGACTTTGTTCCATTATATTATCATATATATCTTTTTGAAATCTAAAATATTTTTACGATTTTAACCATGTGTTGTTGAAACCATATATCAATCTTAGCTAAAGTATAGTTTATGAGTCTGTCACCATCTAACGTATGAATTTTCAAAAATGTCAAATATGTTCATTTTTTCTGTATATTCAGCCATAATTTCACGTTGTTATACTATTCAACTATTATTTAATATTTTTATCGATTTAAATATATGATGAGATGCTTAGTTCTCCTGGAAATCGATTTTTAATCGCAATTTTAACTTTCCAAAAAAAATTCAAAAATAAAAATCCCTCTCAATTTTCTAAGTTTTATAACTCGCCAAATCTCTAGCCAAATTTTTTTTGCCCGTATAAATATTGTTAGGCACTATATAGGGATGCTATTTATCCTATTTCATCCCATTTTACTGTTATCGCCTAGTGAATGTACCTTTGAATTCCCTAAATTTATAATCCTACATAAAGTTGGGAAAATGGGGGAAAGTTCATTATATCTTTTTTTTATGATAATGATTAATCTTATTTCGTTGGCTATTTAAGGATGCGGCGGATCGTCATATAAGAGTGGCATATGTCCTTTCATGGAGTACATTTTCAATAGATTAAAGATATGTTGCTTTTATTTTGTTTTGCGTTTCTTATTATCAAATTTGCATAGACGTTCATAGATCTACATAGGCTTTTATAGAATTACCATCTATGTATATAGTGTTTAATATGATGATGCAAATATCCATTGAAATTTTATTAAATCTGAAAAAGTACATTGAGTTATTAAATAATTTATTACCCCATCAATGTATACATTTATTTTTACTAGAAATGAACGATAAAAATTGTTATTTCCTATCTATTGCAGGAGAATTTTCAATTCGAAAAGTTTTGATTGATAAAATGCACTTACTTTGATTGTTGCAATCACAATTTAATCAATAGATTAAGAATTTCCAGTCCCATAAAGTCAAACTTGTCAAATTTGACAGTAAAATCTTATTGTAAACTTTTTAAAAAATCGGATCTGTAGAATTAAAAAAAAATATTAAAATGGGTTGCTGTGCCAATTGCACGCTATTTATTATTTCTTTCATAGCAACAGGTTTCATTGTAGCCACTAGTGCCTTGTGCCTTTATGTAATTAACAAGAATGACTTAAGTTCAATTGCTCCAACAAAAACGTTCCTTATTTCATCAATTGTAGTGTTTGGTGTTTCAGTTTTCATTCTTGCTTTCTCAATCTATGCCTCAATTTCAAAGAGAAGATGCCCAGCCTTCTTCTTAGGACTTTTCTTGCTCTTTTATGCTCTTTTCATCATTGGTATGATTGTTATTTATGTTGTATTTTATTCAAAACTGTTTGATGAATTAGGTAACCAATGGAACAAGCACAGAGGAGATGGAACACCAATTGGAAACGCCATCGACAACTACGAGAAAGATCATCACTGTTCATACTGGAATGAATCATCAGGCTCTTGCAAGCCTTTGGTCCAAAAGCTCATGAAAAAGGTTTCAATTTATTATTACTCAATTTTGGGATCTGTCGCATTATTCTTACTTATCGCCGTAATCATTGCATTCTGGAAGACTTGCCACAAAGAAGAAACTACAAGTGATAAACAAAACCCACTTTTGGAACAACCTTTGTCATATGGCTGGTAAATACCACTTATGTGAGTAAACGTATCTTATTATTTGCATATTTTTAATAATTTCCCATTATTTTTACCCATTTATTACAGCTAAATTTTTTCAAAAAATTTTTACATTCCAAATCTATAGTGAACTCTAAAAACTTTTGATATCTAGCATAAATAAATTTAGAAAATGAAATGATTTTAGCTAACCTTGAATAAGATCTGAATAAAAATATATCTTCCATGCAAGATTACAAAAGATATTTTAGATATTATTCTGTATAATAGCGCCTATGCAAAATCTTACTTGCTTCTGGCGAAACTCATATCTGATAATAATAATATGAAAGATGTCATGAATATTCTTATTGTTTCAAGATATTAAGAACAGAATTTACCCATAAATAACTTTATGAATCTCCAATTTTCGTTTTTAGGAGGAAATCCAAATATCATGAATGAATGGATTTGAAATATGAAGAATGCATTTTTTATGCAATTATTTCGCATAACATTGATTTCATTACATTCTTGGTGAATGATCACTAATTAAAGATTGAATTATATTATTGTGCATTGTATAATTAAGCATGGTTCATTTTTAATTTATTTAGATCAAACTAATGATTTTAGCAAATGTTTTGTTTATTCTCCTATGTTTGATATTCCATCCCTTTGCGAATATTTCCTTTCTTTTGGTGCAGATATCAATGAGAAATGGGAAAATGGATGAACGCCTCTTCATTATGCAGCAATTAAAAATATTAAAGAAGTTACTGAACTCTTTCTTTTGCATGGAGAAAATCGGCTGAATACCTCTTGAGTTAATCTTAGAAGCATAAATTGCTATGTTCCGCTGCACTGCTCCAATCAAGGTATGCATGATAAAATTCAAAGGGAGATTAGGGGCTTTAAAATGGCCTTAATTTTTGTAATTTTATGGTTAAAGAGTATCCCAACCTTTAAAAAAATCAATTCTTTAATCAAGCTTATAGTATCGACTTCTTCCTTCAAAAAAGGAGGGAAAAAAAGACAATTTTGTTAAATTTCGCCAACCCTAAAAAAATTTTGAAAATACTGTAATCAAGCTTCCACATTTCTCTTGCTTCGACTTCTTCCTTCAAAAAAGGAGGGAAAAAAGGACATTATACGTTTTAAAAATACAAATTTTGTTAAATTCCGCCAACCCTAAAAATATTTTGAAAATACTGTAATCAAGCTTCCACATTTCTCTTGCTTCGACTTCTTCCTTCAAAAAAGGAGGAAAAAAAAGGACATTATGCGTTTTTAAAAAGACAATTTTGTTAAATTTCGCCAACCCTAAAAATATTTTGAAAAAAATAAAAATAATTAATATAAATTCTTTAATCAAGCTTCCACATTTCTCTTGCTTCGACTTCTTCCTTCAAAATGAAATCTTTATCTAAAACTCTGACAGAAAGTTCTCCACAGATTGGGCAAGATCTAGATATGTATTCTGAGAGTAGTTTATTAGCCGATTCTGACTTTGCAGCCTTGGATGTCAATGAAATTAAGTTCAACATCTCAGGAGCAGTGTAAAAGAGGTTCATATTTGAAAGCAAGCACTTTATATGGACAGTATGATAGCATGGGAATACCAAGAACCTGTCTTTGTAAATCGATTGTTTGCATAAAGCGCATTGTTGTAATGGATCGAGTTCTACACGTAGTTGTGTTCCGCGCGATATAAGTTCTCTTTGTGATGATGCTCTGTTGATAAATTGGTCGATACGATGTACTGCGGCTGAGTTATCTGTCTGATATTCTTTAATTGCGTTAAGAATTGTTGACTGGAAGCTATCAATACTCATATTCTCAGGCATAATTGGGAATATATCATCTAATGTCAATACGCAGCTTGTAACTGCTGTTTCAAGTAGAGTTCTCCAGCCATCTGACTCATCCGATGCATTGTCCTTCTTCTTCATGTTGGAAGTGGTCTCCAAAGCCCTCAGCCAGCACTCGCGACGGTCTTCGGCATCGTTAAGAAGTGATGTCAAAAGATCCAAAACTGGTCTGATGGATTTCTCCTTGTTTGCAGCGATAACTGAGTACGTGACTGCAAGGTAATGACGATCGAAGAGGTGGGCGCAGAACTGGGAAGCTAATGTTTCCATTCCGCGGCGCTTTAACCAGCGAAGTAAGAAATCGTGAGGTAATTTGAGCCATTGAGAGTTCTTGTAGTAATCTTCCATCTTCTGTTGGTCGTTAGTACGTGCGAGAAGTATGTAATAGAGATTCCTTTGAGCATTTGAGTGAGTTCCGCCATCTTTGCCTCTCGTGTACATTTTCTCCATAATTGGTTGAAGGAGATTGACTGCTTCCATGTCCATGGGCTCAGCAAAGATGATATCGCAAATGGCCGGGAAAATTGGATCGCAAGTTGGTCTACGGTTAAATGTACGCCAATTGCGCATAATAAACTTCATGAATGAAAGTGGGAATGATTTGAATAGGATTTGTTGCTCGTTAAGTGGTATGTTGCAGATCAAATTCATTAATCTGTTGAATTCGTCAATTGTAATGGCTGCGTAGTTGCAATACTCGAAATAAAGTCTGAGGTATTCTGTGTAATCACCAAAAATCAAGTAACACTCACGTAGAAGTGTCAAAAAGTTGCATTCGCGAATACTTTTATATAAAACTCTTTTTTCGATGAAATCTTTGTTTTGCTTGACAAAGTCAATGAATTTGGCAATTAATGGCTCGCGGTCGGCTGGTGATAAAACTAGATATTGAGGTAATAAAATATTGACGTAAAGATTGCAAATTACTTTCTTTCTTGGAGCGTCACTCATGTACACTTCCTTAATGAGTAAGTTGAAGTACTCAATAAGTGCTTCTGGACAGTTTGACAGGTATAAATAACTTTGATTGAAAGGAACGCCTGAGTTTAGAAGCTGGCGAGCAGCATTACCATACTGACCGGTGGCAAGGAACTCCTGGATCAGTGGGCATTTGAAATTGCCGACTCTCTGAGGGATCAGGAGATTTCTTTTCAGCATTTTATCTTCCCCCTGTCGTTTGTTTATTTCATTGCCGATGCAGCCCCTCAAAATTTTCTTATTGTTTTTTACATCTATATTTTCAAGAATAATCTGTCTATTCAACTAAGTAATTAGATTTTAAATGAAATTATATCATAGAACGAAAATAGATTTTGAAGATTATAAGAGCAGAAAAAATCTCATTACTTCTTCAATATCCAATCGAACTAGAAATAAACAAATTTTTAAGATTATTTTCAAATTATTAAACAAACAAAGAAAGAATTAATTAAATACAAATTAAATCGGACTTCTTACAAAGTTAGTTGAGAGTTCTTTAATAATTTATATTGTGATAATATTATATCTCAACAACTACATACAACATAAATTAGAGATATTAAGGGTGCCCTATAACGATAATGTAAACATCACAAAATTAACCTTATTAGAACTCGAATGAATGGATTATCCAGATTCTAGTTCTCAATATAATAGCCTTAAAAGTGCTTTTCTGAGGGTGGTTTATCGTCTATAGGGCACCCTTAATCAACCCAAATATTAGAATTTTTTTTCCTTCGATAATACCAGAAAAATAAAATATATAGGTACGGGAAAAAGGTGTATTCGCCCCCCAAAATTAGGGAAGGAAAAGTTTTTTTGGAACTATGATTATACCAATAATATTCATATTTTATACATATCTTTATTATTTACTGACCAAATAAAAATTTATATGTACGTTAAAAGACGATAAAATTTTTTATTTTTGAAATATAAAATTCGATTTTCTCAAGAACCAACAAAGAAACATTCACAAAATTTTAATAATAATATAAGTATAATATTTACTATTTATTGGTGTTATTATCTTTTTCTAAAAACTTTCACTTCCCCTATTTTGGGGGGCGAATACACCTTTTTCCCGCGAATACACCTTTTTCCCGTACCTATATATCTCATAACATTATTTTTTGACACCGTCTGAAATAAGAAATTCTGCAATATTAAGTGCGGTTTTTCCATATTTAGCTTTTTCTTTGATATTTGCACCATGTGAAATAAGATAATAAATTTCAAGATAAAGTACAAATTTTTAGCAAATTGAATGTTTTTACTGGCTTTTATTTAAAAGTTATTCAGTTAACCCAAGATTTACTGCTCAATTCCATGATTTTTAACCCAATATGATTAAGATTTTGGATTTTATCTGATTTTGTGCTAAATTTCTACAAGACTGATTCTAACATATCTAATGCGATGGGTAGTTATCCTTCAAAAGTTTAGTTCTCATTATTTAACTCAAAAGACAAATCTCTGCTCATTGACTCAATTCACGTGATTTTGTGCTCATATTTAATGAAAAATGAACAACATGTTTTATCTACATAACAGTATCATCACATTTCTTATTGAGAAGTTCATTACATGTCTAACTAATCTTGCTAAGATGCTTTCTGAATTTTACATACTTTCAGACAATCTTTTTGGGTTTTCCCAATGCAAATTAATTTTCTTTATGATACGCAAGCAGGATCCGCACCTACCTTCAAGGTTTGCCTTGAAATTTATAAGATGATATTTGAATATGATATTCAGAGCACAGAATTCCTTTCTTAATGGATTAATGGTATCAGGAAAATATTAGTCCAGGATATTTGGATTGATCAATCGAATTTTGTAGGAATGCTACATATTACAAATATATTTGCATAAAAAATTTTCAACGAGTTCATCAATATACTTCAGAATCCTTCCAATTAAGTCCATTTGTTGCTATTATTAATTATTTGTTATATCTATTTAGAGTTAATACACTGTTTTTGCCTAATGTTTTAATCATAAATAACTCAAAGATTTCGATAATGAATGGATTCTCACATGAATTCATCTCAGTACTGTAGGAAAAGTCTTTTATTTGAGAAGTTGGAAAATTCACAGATTTGATTGCTAATGTATTAATTGATACAATTATTAAAATACGTGGATAGAAATATGATTAAGTAAAAAAATTGAAGATTTCATTTAATAATAAGTCAACTTGTTTCAATACAGAGAAAACGTTGATTTGAATTTTCCTGAAAATGAATATGGAATCTATTTTTCAATCAAAATATATTTTAAATGATTGTTTGGCAATTGTTTCTTTTATCAACAAGGACAAATGAGACTTCCCCGAAAGAATCAAGGCACTTGAACAGTATTTTGGTGATTTATAAGATTTCTTCATATCAAAGATATTTTTTATTTAAGGATAAGCACCTTATATGACTGATAAACTGTGAAGGCACATAATTGTTAATTCATAGAGTTGATATGTTTCCAAAATTGAGAGGAAATTTGAAAATTGAATACCCTTTCAATTCAATTTTCAAAAGATATCAGCTCCTTCAATAATTGAAGGACGATTTTGATCATTTGCTCTTAAAACAAGTATGCCATGGAGAAAAAAGTTACGCTCGCAAATCTGAAATATAACTATCATATAAAAAAATTAAATTTCTAATTTTTTACTCTATAGATATTATTGGCCACTTGTGTAATGCATAAAAGTTTATGTCATATGCATACATTTGGAAGTATGGGAGACGAGGGAAATTACTTCTATGAGGCACTAGGATTTTTAAAAATTTCTCTATCGGACTCACCATTCAATTTCTCGAAAATTAAAAAAAATCAATAATAGCTAAAATGTATTAATTTATATATAAATATAACATATATACAAATCCATAGACAAAGTGCAATAACTACAATGTTGTAGAAAATTACAGCAGAAATACTGACTTTTTGAAGGATAATAAGAATTCTTCTAAAAATACTGAAAATTAACATATTTCTGTACTCAATTTAGAAGTTATGATTTGGTGTTAGGTTTTTATGCCCCAAAATCTAGATTTTTGTGACATCAAATCTTATTAGTGGATAAATCAAAGACTGTCATTTTGAAATAAGCTCATATCAATAAATATCCATTTAAAAGCCTTATTGTAATATGTAACTAGCAAAAAGCCTAATATTTATCAAAATTAATCAAATCCTTTATCGCGTGAACCCCTCATATTATTGGAAAATAAATAGCGAAAACATGTAGAGCTGCTATGTTCTCAAGTGTATGCTGATTTTTGGATTATTTCATGAAAACTAATGGCGGGATATCTTGCATTATTTAAAAAAATTGAACTATGCAAAAATAAATAGTATTATATTTTTTCTCATGAAATGCTATTATGAGACAACCATAAAAAACCATATGTTGTATTTTTATAATTTGATTGATTTTTTTTTACTATTTCATTAATCTTTTATGAATAATAATTATTTTTAATATATGTGCTATTAAAATTTCAAATTTTGACTAATATATCTAAGTTATCTGAACGAAACATTTAGAAAATATCATACTTACATTGAAATAGCAAGTAGAGCATATTAATAGCAAGTTTCTTGGCTTTATATCTATCATCTATTGTTGTTTGATCAAACAAAATTCACTCTATTATATGGTGTCAATTAATTAAAACAATTTTAATAGTTATTTATTTAGTGCGAATAAGTGCAAACTCATAAATGAATAACTTAATAGTAGAAATGAATTATCTGATATAAATCTCACATTTTGTCCATCAGAAATACTTTAATTGCATACGCATAACTATTAGTAATACGTCTGGAGTGTCAATTAATAACAATCCCACAACAAGTAAAATTCAGATTTTTATTAAACTTATTTTTTCCTAAAAGTTTTCTCAAATTACTATATATACATATGTGGATAAAATAATAGTAATATTGTAAAAAATTAGATAATTTTTTTATTTGAGAACCTCTCAAAAGTTCATTCAATTTATCAATTGTTTCAGTTTGATGTATATTCATTTCTGGAGCCTAAAACTTTAGCAATCATGACAATATATTCATCGTTATGGTCAATTAAATCATGATCTTATTAAATTTGGATCTTTTAATAATAATATAAAATATGAACATCGAAGTTATATTCAAACTATTTCAATGTGTTGTTTTATTCATGCATTATAATATATTCAATCCCCAAATTCACTTTTGATTATCAATTAAATATAAGTGATTCTATTTTTAGAATAGAACGTTTTAATGTCTATCCCGATTAATCGGGATAAAATTGAATGAGTTGATCCCAATTTCCCGATCAATCCCGATGCCAAAAGATAAGTCGTATTATCCTGATCAGAACGATAGAATAAGGTTTCCTCCGAATTCTGATCTTACTTTTATTTTCTGAATTTTAAACAGCTTTTTATACTCTAGAAAATCAACCTAACACAGATTCATGGAATTTTTACTTTTCTCGGAGTCATATCACAAGTAATGGAGGAACAATTAGTGGAAATGTTGCTGTTTCCAGTTGTCTTTTCGAAAAACTCGAATCGAGTGCAATCATATGTAGTCAGAGTGGTTCCAATATCCTTATTGAATCATGTAAATTTAATCAAATTAGTTCGCCAATGTGTGGTGCATCAATTTCAATTGATTGTGATAGTTGTTTAATTATTTTAAATAAAATATGTATAATTGATTCTATGTCACTTCAAGGAGGAAATGCATATTATATCGGAGGTTCAACATGCAGAGGCTGTCTTATTTCTGTAACGCAATGCAATAGACAAATTGGATATCATACTGTTTGGACAGAAAATGGACGTCCTTCATTTTACCATATAAATATTTCTAATAGTGCAGGATATTGTATCGGTACTAGAATTGATTCAATATCATCAAATTCTGATGTGATTAAATTTGGAGCTTTTGTTGAGAATATTAATAGTAATAGTAATTCTTACATACATTATCATCTATTCTATATTCAAAGCATTTCAATGTGTAATTATATTCAAACAACTTGCTATGGTTTAGTAATCAGAAATGGTTATCAATTAAATATTAATGATTCTATTTTTAGAATTCAAAATCATGGGTCAGAGGTACTAGATGGTGCATTTCTCATAAATTGTAACATAAACGGGCAAATATTTAATTATGATATTCATAATCATGATGATTCAAATTGGGACCAGATTTTCAAAAATGAGATCGATGAATGTGTTGAACAATATTAGAATAGGCGTCTTTACCTTTCCATTTCGCATTTGGCTTTTTTTTCTGTATGTGTATGAAAGCATTTTTGACAAAGGGCATTGAATTTGGATTCAAGTAATGAATACTATAAAGTGGTGTTTGAGATGTAAGTCCATAAATTAATAATGATGTGTTCCAAGATCTATCAAATTTGTGATCAATATATACTTCAAACATTCCCGGATAATATGATCATCATACACAAATAATTGAGATACTATTTCCTGTTTCATTAAGTTCAATCTTATCAAAACATTTTGAGTCTTGATTCTTATTTTAAGTCGTATCATAATATTCCAGTTTTGAATCTAATTTTTGAATTCCTATTAAGAGAAACTCAGAGTCATTAAAGAAACAATTATAAACTTGAATGAAGAAGTTCTTATTGGGAAGTAACATTCTCCACTAACTGGAATTGGATATTTGTTCAATTATCTTACTATTAAAATCTTGGGTTCATCACATTCAATTTTGAATTGCTTATAAACTCTCTTTACAATCCCCATCCCCAATTTCATTTCTTCATGGATCTCAATAACAAAAAATGCTGCATGTGTTCTAACAAATGAAACTAAGTAAATTAGTAAAGACGATACAATACTGTCATCTTTTCTTTGTAGAAAACACGTTAAATCATTACCTGAATAAAGATCCCACTAACACCATGTAGAAATGTACTACACCATTATGTTTGATAGCAAATTTGGAGTCTTCTGACGGCACGATGAATGTTTGAACTTCTGTAAAGTCAACAAAAAGATGGCCAGATAATTTTGATAATTCTTTTTCCCATTCTTGTTCAATTGATAATTTCTAATGACATCTCTAATGTTAATGTCGAGTTTATCATTGAGTAAATCGTAAGTAACTGTAATTTCAATGTGTTCACCATATTGTCAACCGAATTTCTTGTTATTTATAAAATATGATAATTCGTTTTTCTAACCATACTATTATTGATACCTGTTGTATGTTTTGATAATTTATTATAGTTTTGGTCAATGATTCTTTATTATGGAATCAAAATATAGTAGGATTTCCTCATTTGCTTAAATTATTTGATATTTCATATTTTACATATGGTACTAAATACAATTATATTCAAAGAACGAAAAAAGCCGAATAGCTTAATGGAAAGTAACCGCTATTTGAAAAATGTCATCGCCCCTCGCAAATGACGAGAGCAGGGACCTAATTGAAAACCTGAGAAGTGAAGTATTAAATGAGCGCCTTAATGCTGTCCAGTCACTAAAAATTATTTCAAAAACATTAGGCCCAGAAAGATCTCGCTCAGAATTACTACCGTATATTGCCGAAACAATCGACAACACCGAGGAGGTTTGGATGCGTGTTGCAGAGCAGCTACCTCAAATTCTTGAAGAAATTGGTGGATCTCAGCATGTCTCTGTAATTCTTACATTACTCAAGCAAATCTGCGAAATTGAAGATGCCAAAGTCCAAGAAACAGCTACGAAATCTTTTATCTCGTTATCTCACAAGGCTACTCCGGAAGAACTTTCAGAATTTTTCTTCCCAGTTCTTAAAGAGATGTGCGAAGACACATGGCACCCACTCAGATCAGCCGCAGCTACAATATTAGGCGCAACATTTTCGTTATATCCCGATTCTCTTCATAAAAAACTCGGATTATTCTTCCCATCAATTTCTGTCGATCAAATGACAATTGTCCGCAGATCATTAGCTACAGCACTTCCTATATTTATTACAACAGCGCAAACTCAAGAACAATTCGATATTATCGAAAGATTAATCACAACATTATCCGACGATCTCTCTCATGCAGTCCTTATCGAACTCCCACTCGCTCTGTCATTTTTACCACCAACAATGTCAGAATTAAAAATTAATTCTACGAAAAGGATCTTTGCAAGCCCTCGCTGGCAGGCACGTGCAGTTTTAGCTGATTCTCTTGCTAAAATTTTCATTGATGGACCACCTCCAGCTGACGTTGTCAAAGGAATTGCAGATCCAGCATCAATCGACGCAGCAGTAGAGGTTCGCGCATCAATAGCACGTTCGTTACCATTTATTTACGACTCTGGTGCATATTCTCTTGATGAATTTGCCAAATTCGCAACAGCAATCGCATCAGATAAAAATACTTCAGTTAGATCAGCCGTAGCCAAGAGTATTGGTGATATTAGCGGTGCCCCTGAATCCCTGTGCTCTCCATTGCTCTCTTTACTCCTCGAAGACGGTGATAATAACGTCAAATTAGCTGCATTGACATCTGTTGCCAAAACAGGCTATGCAGTTAGTGCTGCTGCCAAACATATCGGAAACCTTATTAAATTCAGTCCTTGGAGGACACAGCTCCCAATTCCAGGCATAATTCCCGAAATTGCACGAACAACAGACGTCCAGTACTTCACTGACAACTTCATACCTCTCGTCATAAAGCTCATGACAAACGAGAGCTCCGACGTCAGGAAGAACATGGTGAAAGCTCTGCCGCTGATTTCGGAAATTTACGGCCAAGACTGGAAAATTACAACATTCGCGCCTCTCTTCGAGCAGACATTCGATACAAAGGACTACCAGGTAAGACAGACAGTCATTCAGGCAATTTTCGCTCTGAAAATTGTAGATAGATGCTCCGGAGTCATCGAAAAGGCAATTTTGGACCCTGTTTCGAATGTAAGGATCGTGTTGGCCAGAGAGGCAAGCGCAGCAAAGACCGTCCATATTACCGAAAGACTGATGAAGGATTCTGATAATGATGTTGCTTATTATGCTGGAAAGCGTGAATAAAATTTCTTTTTTGATATGATTTTTTATAAATTAATATTCTTTTTTAAGTTTTTCTGTTTAAATTTTAGATAATTTTTTCTTATTTTACTTATTTTACTTATAACTTGGTACTCATTTACTATGCTTTTGATTATTCACATATATTCATTCTGTATTGATTCTAATTGAAAAAAATAACATATTTCTTTTAAATATACACTAAATATAGCTTCATTTATATAAAAAAACTATATATTTAAACGAAAATGCAACTAATTGACTTAGTGTTCAATTAATATTGTATTAAATAAACAATAAACACTAAATTTAAATTCAATTAACTAAACAAAGTGTAAATTGGTTTGATATAGACAGATTAATAGCGACTTGTTTGAGAGTACTAGTTGATGGATTTCTCATTTGAGTGATCTCTCAGTGCAATATGCAGTTAAAATGATGTTGATTTTTACTATTCCTATAAGCATTCTTCTTTCTTGATATAGGTATGTTTTCATACGGTATAAATATACATTAATCCATATAGGTACATATTTCCATAGGAAATTTCTATTTATAACTATTAGATAAAAAGATTGCCGCACTAATAACAATCATGTAAATTGAAAGTCTTCTCAAAATTGAGAAGGATCCTCTACAAAGAATTAAAATGCATCAAAATTTCTCACACAGTTTTATAAATTTAAATGTGTAAAATTATGAAATTTTCCATATTTTCGTCATAACCGCAGTTGAAATTTTGTAATGTCAGGAGTTCGCTCGAATTCGTTTTCTTCTCAGTCATTTGAAGACTGGCGGGACATAAATTTCGACATCGTGCAGCATCTTGACTTTTTTCAGCAACCGAAATCTTCAAGTGCGACATTATTGAGGCAATTTCAAGTAAAAAAGGCAGCCATGCATCAACGCGCGTTAGAATCTCTAAAAAACTATAATATAAGCGTTGACCAAGCAGAAACTGCAGCAGAAAAGCTAAAACAGCAAATTGAAGCAAATCCACCTGTCACTCAGACTAGTATTGATTTTGATAACAACAACGATATAATGAAATTACGACAATTACAGTTCTTGAAGAAATACGCTTGGAAAAATCAATTAAAGCAACAACAAAAAATTATAATGTTTTTTGCAACGAAAAAAGCACAAATACAGCGACTAACACAATTCCTTCTTGGAAAGTCTGTTCCATCCCTTCTTGCTATTAAAATTAAAGACTCCTTTTACGAAATGGACCCTGGCGAAAATAAATATCAGAAACGAAACGAAATAATACACACAAAAATTAAACTAATGAAACAGGAATTAAGTAAAGTACCTTATCCTCTCTGGGTTACGAATTTCGAAGAATTTTTCTCAAAACTTGTAAATCAAGCAGCTCAAGTCATAGATCCGGAATTATTCTATTTCGGATTCATACCAGATGAGATAAACATATCCCGCTACTTATTTTCTTCGAATTCTAAGAACGGACGCGCAATAGATTATTTTATCGCATTAAACTCACAGAATTCATTTTCCGAGTTCTCAGATAAAATCATTGAATTCTGTGCCGCTCTAGTACCTCAGCAAGCTTGTACTACGCCTAAAGATCAGTCGATATCTTTATTACTCTTCTTCAGAGCGATCATGGATAGAGTTTACGAGACCAATACAGCTTTATTTAGTACCAGCGAATTTTACGCCAAATACCCAGAAATACATTCTACGAAAATGTCAGGAATGACATTGCCAAAAGGGATGTCTCCTCCAGGCGATATGGAAGAATCAGCCAGGGAGTGCTTCTTGAGGGCTCCGTTGTATAGAAAGGCCTCGGAGACTTTTCTTTTGTCATTTTTCACCGTTAATCCGATTGACGGCTTATATTATATACATGTAACGATGTCTGATATCCATCGCGCTGCTATATCAGCACTGGTTGGTCATGAACCAACTCCGGATGAATTAAAACAGATTCTCGGGTTCGATGACTTATTTAGCCTGTTTTTCGGCGTTCTACTGGCTTCGGATTGCCCGGATCCGTTCCAGGTGCATTCTATGATGAAGACGTTCGCGCCGAAATCCTGTTTATCTCCTATGTTTGAATACGCAAATGCAAATTTAGAAGCGTTAGTTTTGCATTGCGGAAAGTTATGTGCTTGAAATCTATATATTATATTATTAAAATAATGTACGTATTTATTATTTTCTCTCAAAATTCAAAAAATAATTTTTTATTTTTCAGTTTTCATCTTAAAATAATCATCCTTTCTGATATAAAACTAATACTAACTCTCAAATTGAGTTCAGAGAAACTTAATAAGAAAATAAAATCGAAGTTAGATTTTATTACTTTAAATCAAAGTTTACTATATTGACAAAATTAATATTTTGGAATTCGAGGTTCTTGGCCATAATTTCTCCAAAAGAAATCTCAAATGATAATTTTTCATTAAATTTAGATCAGATTTATCATTTGATATTTGTATTTTGATTTAATTTTGCTCAGAACAAACGAATTCGAAAAACTTTTAATAAAGAAAGAAAATTTGTAAAAAAAAAATCAAACTTAAAATTTACTCGAGGTTAATCTTGATCTCGCGCTTCTTTGTTTTTGGAATTGTGATTGTTAAGAGGCCTTCGTTGAGAGCAGCGGAGATTTTTTCAGCATCACCGTCCTTTGGAATGCTCCATCTGCTTTCAATCTTACCATAGAGGCGGCCTGTATCGATTTTTCTGTAGTCTTTGTTTGGTGCCTTCTTCTCTGCCTTAACTGAAATAATATTTTCTGCAATGTCGATGTTGACATCCTTCTTGGCAATGCCAGGAAGTTCGATGTTGATAAGATAGTTTGCAGCACCCTCAAATGAGTCAGAAGGAACTGTGATTGGAACTGAATTGCTCATTCTAATTCAAATGTCACCTTTTTGATTTTATCAAATTTTGTCACTTTTATATAATTGGTTTGATCGCATCAAAATACAAGAGCTCAAAAAACGCATGTCACGGTTTCCTATTAGAATCAGATTATGATTTTTCAGAACGATTCTGTGATTTAGCCATAAGTTATTCGTAAATCTTAAAAATTATTTAACTTAATAATGAAAACAGCCTTGGGTCAATAATTTTCTCATCTATGTGGAACATTTAACCTATGAATTTTGAATTCTCTCATTATATAAAAAAATTATTATAATTAAAAACTACAAACATGGTATAATAATTTATTCAACAACTTCTACAGGTTTTTCCTGTACATTTTCTTTCATATCAACTATTTCTTCCTCTTCATCAATAATTTCTTCTTCATTTTGGTCTTCAACGGCTTGTTCTTCTTCATCTTCATTATTTTCTTCAACAACCTCTTGTTTTGCCTCTTCTTCTTCGTTTTTAGGCAGAATAGTTTCTTCATTATCAAGATCATATTTTCTTCTATGATGATGTCTTCTTTTCTTTGTTTGGACTGTTTCTGGTTGTTCTTGTTGTTCATTTTGTTCTGTTTCTATGTTCTCTTCAGTCTTTATTTCAACGGGTTCATCATCAGAAACTTTAAGGTTTGGCACTTTTTGATCTTCATTGACCAAATTTTCCAAAGCTATCGTTGCTGGCAAATTTTGCGCTTTCTCTTGAACGTCGCCACCAGCTGTCAATTGTCCTAGATTCTGCATTGCCATCATTATTTGTTTCTCTATGAAGTTAACCCTCTGTTCCACTTCCTGATTGAATTTTTCTTCTTCATTGGAAATGTCACTTTTATTCGCCATCTTTTCTCTGTCTAAATTTTGCAAATTATCGATATCTTTTGTGAACATCTCCAAGGAGTCAACAGTCATAGATCTAGCCTCGTTAATGTAATGTCTTGTATCATCAATTGAGCGATTCAGAGAGTTCAAAGAGTCATTTATTTGTTGTCTCAGGAGATTCATCTTGTTTTCAAGACTTTCAAGGTTTGATTCGATTCTATCCATATCAATCTTCTTGGCTTTGATGTATTGGATGTTTACATCGGCTGGTTGCATCAATCTTGTTCTATGATCTTGACTATTCTTTACGCAATCGCGAAGCATGACTTGGATATGGCTTTCCTGTAATTCTCGCTCTTTAATAACTACAGCCTTTAAGTGGTCGAACTTTTCCAGGACCTTTTTGTGATTTTGACTACAAACAGAGCTTTCTATTACAATTGAATCCTCAAGGGAATCTCGCGCTGACTGGCAGTTTGATCTAATCTCCGAAATGGTCGATACAATTTCGTTTGTTACGGATTTCATATTCGAATCTGTTTCGGAAATGACAGTATCGATCTGCCTTGATAAGTCCGCTGATGAGGACTCCGTTTCGCTCTGAGTTTGAGTGATGGCGTCCGATATTGATGATGATAAATCTTCTAATGAATTTTTGAACGCGTCTGTCATGGCTGCAAGAGTATCCTGAATCTCCTTTATACGCTCTGAGGCACGTTTATTCACTTCTTCGGCTTGTAAGTGGATTGTTGCTGCTGCTTGGTCGCGAACTGAACTTTCTTCTCTGATGCTGGCCGCAAGTTGTGCGGGAGCTGATTTTGTAACTGCTACGATGTTTCTAACGAGTTCTGTAAATGAGTTAGAGGCTGTAGTATCGACAATTTCGAATTCTGTGTTGTATTTCGCAAGTTCTGAAATTATGTTGCCTTCTCTCTTTTCTAGCTTGTTTGCTTTTTGTAGAATTGCATCTAGAACATCTCTAGTTCGACCCATTTCCGCGCGAACGTCTAAAAGACCGTTTTTCGCATTATCTCCAAATTCAGTGATATTATGTTCTAATTGTTGAGATTTTCGTAGTTTATCGTCAAGAGATTCTTTAAGACCATCTGTTAATGAGAAAAAATTTGATGCAGAGGCATTTAATTGCTCTTTATTGTGTCCGGTAAAATCATTAACGTATTTTAAGGCATTTGGTATTTTTCCTGATACTGTTGTGTCTAATATATCATCCAGTTCGGCAATTAGTTGTGAAATGGAAGGGAAAGTCCTGGATCTTAATCTTTCCGCAGTTTCCATTGATTTCACGTAATCTCCTTTCTGTTCATCAATCTGACTTTGTATGCTTGAAATACGGTCTCTAAATGCTCCAGGTTCGATTGCACTCGAATGAATGATTGGACGCGGTAAATCAGGGATTGTATCGATTGCAAATGTTGTAACTTCAAGATTTAGAGGTGCTATCGAAGTTTGAGGCAGATCTGGAAGAGGATCTAAAGGTTGATATGATAAACTTGAAGAAGACCTTGCAGTTCCGTAAGGAACTAGCGCAGTACTTGTCCTATTCGATGGTGGTGATGCTGAAGGCATTCCGCTTGAAGATGGCGAGTTTCGATTTGTATATTGAATTGCTGGCGGATTTAAGCCTGCTCTTTGAGCCTTCTCAGCTATTTGCTGCCGTAAATCAGCTGCGTACTGTTTATCCTGTTGAAGTTTCAACTCCCTGCGCCTTTCAAGTTCAGGGGTGAACATACAACGTACTAAAAAGTGACAAATATTTTGACACTAATTTTTATTGAAAATTTACATGTCAAAAAAAATCTAATACTAAAAAAATATGGGATTAACTAATAGTAAAGCTGAAGAATCAAAAATACTTGACTTATTAATTCCTCGTGTTTTCAGAGCTTGTATTACTGACTTATCAACAGAGCATTTAACTGATAAAGAAAAAGCAAAAATTGATCGTTATGTTTGGACCTTTGCTCAAACATACTTACGTACAAAGGAAAGAGTTGCCGAACAATTTTTACTATCAGATTATTCGGATTTCTTGTATTAAAATATAACTCTACCATGGTAATATAAAAAAATAATTAATAAAAAAGTATGTTTTGTTAGGATAATTTATAATTTTTAGTATGAAAACTAATAATAAACAAATAGCTACTTCGGATTAGAATTTTGCTAGAAATGGAATTGGATAAATTGAAATTAAAATGTTAAATTCGAAGAATAATTATACAAATAAGTTACACTCGTGATTTTCCTGGTTTAAATTCTTCATCTGAAGATGAAGAGGAAGATTCTTGTAAATCTGCTGTTATGAGACCATTTTCGGTAATTTGGCATGCTTGTACTGATTTTTCTCCATTTAGTGGATCTGCTAATGTAAATACGATTTTATCAACAGATGTATCATAGCAAGGAACTAAATTCTCCGTCATTGTCACTTTTATTCTCATAGGATTCTAAGATTATAAATCTATTGCATCAGAGCATAATCATCTGATAAAGGATCATCCTAGCATTAATAACGAATTACGGATTATTAGCACTCTATGTTAAAATGTTATTGAACTTTGAATAATTATCAGCAATGGCTGATTGTTTTCGTGTAAAACGGCCTAATTTTGTATGTAATTGAATTTGATCAAATAGAAATCATTTGACGCTCTTGTAAAATAAATATTTATCTTATACCCTTCATTTCCAGGAATAATTTTTTTTTGCATGACCCCCTGCCCATGGTTCTAAAATAGCATATTTTTCTAAAGCATAGGGACAGAAGACAGCTAGACAATTTTGAATAGCAGAACATCTAGGAGCATAGCTAGGAGATAATAAATGGACAACTTCCTTGCAAATCTGAGAGGGTAACGGGCATGATTATTCAAGATTTGATCATGTCATAACTCACCCAATTTAGATGACACAAGCCTGAAATTTTAGCACTATTATGCTGATAGGCTATTGTGAATAAACAGATCACCGTTTCGAAATTTCAAAAATATTGCAAAATATGATAAGCTCAAAATTATTCAAGCATGTTGAAAAACAGATATTTTATTATATATGGCATAAATTTTCTAAATGTACTTTCTAAATAGAGCAATCTCAAAAAAGATATAATTCGAAATAATATAACTATTCTGAAGTGTATTATTCTTATAAAATGCATTCCAATGAGCACAGAAGCAGGAAAATATAGAATTTAAGCTTATTAGCTAAAAATATATAAAGAAATATGATTTTGTCATTTAACCATTTAATATATGCGTTTAGCAAATTTAAAATTGAATTTATTTCTTATTTAAATAATATTTAATAAGTTAGTTTATAATGAAATAGATAAATTAGAAATCTTTTTTGAATTGCGAATTTTTCAATATAGATTAGATATTATTATGCGTTATATATCAATGTATTAAGATGGAAATTATAATAAATTAAGCAATTTTGATTTGTTCAATGTGGAAAAGAGAAAAATATGATAAATTTGTATGATTGTTATGTTTTTGAGTGTGATCAATGGTTGCATTAATTATATAATGATGGGGAAAACATTACTATGGATGATTTGAAATTTCACTTATTTTTCTAGTTAATTGTCAAAATGGTATCAAAGCACAAGTTAAATAGCATGCAAAGTTGTTTGAATTATGATACCACTGCATATATATTATATTGCATCATGATATAATATTAAAAAATATGCTCTAGTATAAAAAATGATTATTCCAGAGCAAAATGTCATTATATATGAGTTTATCAGATATTACAGTAAACATTATAGTTAAAAATAGCTAATTGTATTCTAATAATTGTAAAAATGGTTTTATAGTTTGAATTATTAAGTGATTCAGCAAATAGAGATATGATTTTCTAAAATAAGATTGTAAAAGAGTATTTATACATATGTGCAGATATATTTTCAAAATATATCTTACAGTGTGCATAAAAAATGATGAGATATTTTATTATCAATATTTTGTTTTAGAAAACTAATAACAAATTTAATCATTTATGTTATTTTTGTGTTATTATCAGTAGAGAGTGAAGATAGCAAACAGCCCTTGGGCTGACAGGCGATTAAATACTATAAAATCGAATTTTTGCTCCACTTCTAGTATAGTACAATGGTTAGGAAACATCCTAGAAAAACTTGTTTTGAGGTTCATTTGCCGAACGGAAAACTTTTTTTGAAAATCTAAATTATCAGAAAAATATATATGATATTTTATGCTTTTTAAAACAGACAATATATAAAGAGTAATAACCATTTAGTGTTATATAAAATATTTAGCTTTTTAAATTATTAAATTTTAATTCGTTAAATTTTGTTCAATTTTAGCATCTCATTTGAACTATAATTATATAATAATTTTAGCATAATTTCATAACATGGTGTTTCTTAATCAAATTGCATCTAAATTAATGAGAAAAATTTTGAAATTTGAAAATTCAGTATCTAATTCAAATATCTATCTAATAGCATTTCTACAATCGCAGTAATTATGAGATTTCAGGTTCAGTTGGTTAGTGAAATTAAATTAAATATATAGTATAGAGGCAAATCTGTAATAATGATTGCGAGAATAAGATTGACAAGACTTTCTTGGCCGATCTTATGATCGAAATACAGTCATTTCCGGTACACTGACAGTGCAGTGTATCAGAATTGACCGAATCTCTCGCAATCACATTCTGATTGCGAGAATAAGACCGACAAGACTTTCTTGGCCGATCTTATGATCGAAATACAGTCATTTCCGGTACACTGACAGTGCAGTGTATCAGAATTGACCGAATCTCTCGCAATCACATTCTGATTGCGAGAATAAGATCGACACTATAGCGCAATTGAGTCTGTTGTGTCTGTTTGTGTCATTTCTGGTACACTGACAGTGCAGTGTATCAGAATTGACCGAATCTCTCGTAATCATATTCTTAGTTTGTTTTAAAATAGGAGTTGAATCATTATTTTGAGATAATATGTAGGTGTACAACTACCAAAATACGATAATGATTGTTTTGTATATCTATCACTAAATAAAAATATCTAAATATAAATTTGTTTAAAAGATGTATTTAAGAAAACGTATAAAATTATATGAAATGGAAAAGTTTAAAAGGCATTATTGAAAATATTTAGTTTGAAAAAAATAAATTTTGAAAAAAAAATTTGAAAATTGATTTGTCTTCTAGATTGAAATATTAGTGTTGTACGTTATAAATAATTTAAAAACTCAATTGCACTAAAGTGTCAATCTTATTCTCGCAATCAGAATGTGATTGCGAGAGATTCGGTCAATTCTGATACACTGCACTGTCAGTGTACCGGAAATGACTGTATTTCGATCATAAGATCGGCCAAGAAAGTCTTGTCGGTCTTATTCTCGCAATCATTATTACAGATTTGCCTCTATACTATATATTTAATTTAATTTCACTAACCAACTGAACCTGAAATCTCATAATTACTGCGATTGTAGAAATGCTATTAGATAGATATTTGAATTAGATACTGAATTTTCAAATTTCAAAATTTTTCTCATTAATTTAGATGCAATTTGATTAAGAAACACCATGTTATGAAATTATGCTAAAATTATTATATAATTATAGTTCAAATGAGATGCTAAAATTGAACAAAATTTAACGAATTAAAATTTAATAATTTAAAACCATTGTACTAACCTTCACTCTCTACTAGAAAACTAATATGCTAAAATTTCAAATCATCCATAGCAATTCAATTATAGTCCTTTTGAATGAAATATTTATTTCCACAATCTACAAAACGGATTACACGTGATAAATCCTCAATTACTTCAGAACTGTTTTTATACTGATGATTTTCAGCCTTGCGTCTAATATCTGTTATCAAGAATGAATCATCAAGTTTTATATCAAATGTTATTTTTGGCTTACGTAATAAAGGTAAAACATATTCATCATAATATTCCTTTTGGTATAGTTTTAGAATCTTCACTAAAACAAATGGAGAAGTCATTAAATGTGCATATCTACTACGTGCTTTTTCAAAATTACTTTTTGCATTTTCTGTTAAACTGCAGAAGTTATAAACGTTATCGTATGCTTCATTAATGAAATGATTAGGTAACGAATTAATTGCTTGAAACAGTGTGAATAATGTTATTTCTTTTTCTAAATTCATGTTTCCACCATCATTATGTACTTCAAAATCACAGATGCCATCAACTATGCTTTGAGCTAGTTTATCGTCAATGTTTACATCATTGTTTTCATTCATTATACTCTTTATTTCTTCATTCTTTTGTTCAACTCTTACCTTAATATTCAAATCATTTAATATATCGTTTACTGTTCTAGTTAATGTTGAATCATAACTTCCACGAATGAATGAGTATGTTTTGATTGGTTCTGTTGCATTCTTTCGAACTCTTGAATCAGCCATAACCACTAATGAACGCTTTGAATCATCCATAGAAGTCATTATATCAATATCATAATCATTGCAAGAATAACATTTAATCATTCTGTTCGAAACTGCATAGAAGAAATTAGTGTTGCAATAAATGTGAAGACCTCCTGAAGCGGTTTTAACAATAACATCTTTATCCGAAAGTTTTGATAAAATGTCTTTTCTAACTGTTTCTTTAAGTTCATCATCGTATGATTTATTGATATCAACATCTATAATCGTTAAATTTGAAATTTTATTTGCTAATAAAGCTGTACCAGTTTTCCTTCCTCTTCCTCCATCGTATTTGAGGTAGTTATGTAAATCAATCCTGTTTTCACCAATTCTTTCGTTGAGGGTTTTAGTTTCTGCCACAACTAATTCCTCAGCTAATGAATCAATAACTTTTTCATCAGAAACGATATAGTTGCTGTTGTTGTTTGTTGCTGTCATTTATATAGGAATAAAAAAATAAAAAATAATTTTAAAACTAACTTTATTTTTGGACTGCATCATATTTTCGTAAATGTTGTCAAAATGTCATGTTGTCACACTTTTTCAGAGAAGTTAAATGACCTGGTAGCACATGGTAACATGGTAGCACCTTCAGTTCTTCAAAAATAAGTCATTATTGAATAACCTGTGTTGTTGTCAAAATGTCATGAGTTAAATGACCTGGTAGCACATGGTAACATGGTAGCACCTTCAGTTCTTCAAAAATAAGTCATAACTGCCTTCCTCCTGTGTTGTTGTCAAAATGTCATGAGTTAAATGACCTGGTAGCACATGGTAACATGGTAGCACCTTCAGTTCTTCAAAAATAAGTCATTATTGAATAACCTGTGTTGTTGTCAAAATGTCATGAGTTAAATGACCTGGTAGCACATGGTAACATGGTAGCACCTTCAGTTCTTCAAAAATAAGTCATAACTGCCTTCCTCCTGTGTTGTTGTCAAAATGTCATGTTGTCACACTTTTTCAGAGAAGTTAAATGACCTGGTAGCACATGGTAACATGGTAGCACCTTCAGTTCTTCAAAAATAAGTCATTATTGAATAACCTGTGTTGTTGTCAAAATGTCATGAGTTAAATGACCTGGTAGCACATGGTAACATGGTAGCACCTTCAGTTCTTCAAAAATAAGTCATAACTGCCTTCCTCCTGTGTTGTTGTCAAAATGTCATGTTGTCACACTTTTTCAGAGAAGTTAAATGACCTGGTAGCACATGGTAACATGGTAGCACCTTCAGTTCTTAAAAATAAGTCATTATTGAATAACCTGTGTTGTTGTCAAAATGTCATGAGTTAAATGACCTGGTAGCACATGGTAACATGGTAGCACCTTCAGTTCTTCAAAAATAAGTCATAACTGCCTTCCTCCTGTGTTGTTGTCAAAATGTCATGTTGTCACACTTTTTCAGAGAAGTTAAATGACCTGGTAGCACATGGTAACATGGTAGCACCTTCAGTTCTTCAAAAATAAGTCATTATTGAATAACCTGTGTTGTTGTCAAAATGTCATGAGTTAAATGACCTGGTAGCACATGGTAACATGGTAGCACCTTCAGTTCTTCAAAAATAAGTCATAACTGCCTTCCTCCTGTGTTGTTGTCAAAATGTCATGTTGTCACACTTTTTCAGAGAAGTTAAATGACCTGGTAGCACATGGTAACATGGTAGCACCTTCAGTTCTTCAAAAATAAGTCATTATTGAATAACCTGTGTTGTTGTCAAAATGTCATGAGTTAAATGACCTGGTAGCACATGGTAACATGGTAGCACCTTCAGTTCTTCAAAAATAAGTCATAACTGCCTTCCTCCTGTGTTGTTGTCAAAATGTCATGTTGTCACACTTTTTCAGAGAAGTTAAATGACCTGGTAGCACATGGTAACATGGTAGCACCTTCAGTTCTTCAAAAATAAGTCATTATTGAATAACCTGTGTTGTTGTCAAAATGTCATGAGTTAAATGACCTGGTAGCACATGGTAACATGGTAGCACCTTCAGTTCTTCAAAAATAAGTCATAACTGCCTTCCTCCTGTGTTGTTGTCAAAATGTCATGTTGTCACAAACTTTAGAACGGCATAATTTAAATTTTTATTTTTATCATAAATGGATACCCCACAAGCTCAAAATTTACCACGAATCATAACAAGGGAAATGATAAAAATGATGCAAGAACATGTTAAAAATAACAAACCACTAAAATTGAGAAAATGTGGTTATGCAGTAATGATGGAAAGAGAGATGTTGTCAAAGAGGAATAAAAATTAAATTTGGATTGAGTTTAAAAATTCATCTTTATTAAATTCATCTCTTCCAATCAATTTATTTATTCTATTAAATTCTTTTATTTTTGCTTCACTCAGTT
Source organism: Trichomonas vaginalis G3 (assembly GCF_026262505.1). Classification (NCBI taxonomy): domain Eukaryota; phylum Parabasalia; order Trichomonadida; family Trichomonadidae; genus Trichomonas; species Trichomonas vaginalis. The sequence continues at coordinate 38,949,989 of NC_067206.1, read as the reverse complement.
TAAGGATTGAACGGTAAGTTTCTAATTTTTCGATTATTTCTTTCCTCTCTTCATCGTTTTCAACCCCACCACATTGCGGCTTCTTTTTGTAATAGCATATTTTTGATTTAATTCTGTTTAGTTTCTTTTTATATTCATCGTCTGGACTCTTGACTGCTTCGTTGTCACTCATTTCTTACGAAATAAAAAAATTAAATATTATTTAAATATAATGGAGTAATAAAATAAATCGGAATTTCTATTAATTTATTGTCAACTTCAACTAATACATTACCGTTAATATATCTAACAAATTCAGCTATTGTGTCAAATCTTCGTCTTCTTTTTGTCATTGATTTATCAGTTTTTCCATAATCGAGATGAATCAAAACTTTATCCCCTTGTTTAAAATTCATGAGCCCCGAATTAATTTGTTCACGTTTAACATCATTCAACCTTTCCATTTGCTTTCTAATATATTCCCATTCTTTTGAAATATCATTTTTCATTTCCACTGGTTTCATGTTTATAGTTCTATGCCATGTATTATTATAATAATATACTAACTGTTGTATGATGGAGTCATGATTTCCATCCCAGTATATCTGACCGTTAACCCCTAACGCATCTCTAAGAGTTCTCATTACCGCATCAACTATTTTATTATGAAACGTATATGGAGAGGATGAGAAGAAAAAATTAATTTGTGGGAAATAATGAATCATAGTTGCCTGAAATCCTTTATCACCATCACCCCTGATATTATCTACTCTTTCATGATCTAGTAAGTATTGTATAGCTCTTCTTGTTTCCTGTTCTGTTTTCCCTTTCACCGGAATGCAATATAAATATCTAGTGTTAATGTTAATGGCAAATAAATAAGTAACTTTTCCTTTTGAATATTCCAGATGATCGATTTCGTATGAATATGGATATGGTGCAAATGAAGGGCGACTAAATTTTTCCTTTAACGGTTGAATTTTCGGGTCAATTGGTTTATTTAATATCTTGAAATCCTTTTTAAAATCTTTTTGCTTCTTAAATGTTTGAAATGGATATAATAAAGTGAATGATGAAGGATTAACTGAAGGAGGAGGTACTACTGTTGGAGGTTTTGGTGTTGCAAGTGGTTTAATTTTATCTGCTTTGATTTTGGATTTCATTCCTTTTTTCATTAATTCTGGATGTATTTTATTCATTTGTTTTAAATATGCTGTATATAAAGGTTTGATATACTTTCCCGCTTCGAGTTTATGTTGAAGGATGAATTCCAAAAGTTGATCTTCATTTAAAAGTCGGGCTGAATGTGGTTTAACTAATGAATCATAAATTAAAGCTTGTGCATCATTTATGGTCTGAAGGGCCTGAGCGTTTTGTTCCTTTGGCTTTTGTGGCTCAGGATTATATAATTTATACAATTCATCAATATCTTCTTCTGTTAATACTTTATTTTTGAAATCTTTCAATTGTTTAAGTTGCGATTTAGTTTTTCCCTTTGCATATTCATTATTTTTAATTTTGTCTTTAATTTTAGAAATTATTCTATCATGATATTTCAAAACTTCATTTTTATAATATGGATAATAATAATCCATATCATCACTCATTATAGTGTTATCATATTCTTGGAGATATGCTTTTAAATCATAATAAGTAAGAAAATTTTGATGAAATATTAAATCACCAATTGCTCTTTTTAAATTTACATCACCCATTTATATAAAAATAAAATAAGTGGCATTTTTTTAAAAATAAAATTTCAAATTGTATTAAATAAATGGCATACAACATCCATTTTCACAACATACAGCCTTAGTGTGTGCTCCTGTTAATGCAGTCTTACCGATTGTTAAGCGAGTCATCGTCCTGTTTTTAAGTTGTAAATTAATATTCTGACCATCAAATATCAATTTATCATTTATTATATCCAAATATTTTTTAGGTGTTAATTGTTTATTTTGTCGTAAACTAACACCTTTCATTTTTTGTGCAATCTTTTTAAAATCACTTCCATCAATTGAACCGTTGAATGATGTATAACACTTAGGACATAAAGCAACCATGTTATCACCTTGTTTCTCAATTGCTAAACCCAATAATTTTTTCTCATGTGCTTTTTCTTCAGCTTTATTCTTTAATTTAGGTTTAAATTTCTCATCAAAACAGAAGAAATCAAATGGTGCGAATTTGAAAATGTTTTTATCATAAAATTGTTTATCGGTAACAATTGCTTGAAATGCTTGAGTGTTAGGAAGATTTGGGTCGCCAGCGATTGCCCAATAAGATGAATCAGTATCACCTTCAATGAAATGAAAACGATTAACATCCATGCATTTATACATAAAATCATAAATGAAAACCAAATACCAGTATTTAGCATTATCTAAAGTGAAGAATGCCTCTTGTAAACATGTATCACATCTATAAAATCTATCTTTAAGCATCACTTGATACGTATCTTCACCTATTTCTCTTATTTTTTAAACTTATTTGACATACATGCAACGCGTGCCTTCTGTGCATTCATTATTTTAGTCTTTGCGTAATTTTGTGTATTCATTGCATCGTAACCATATGATCCATTAAGTGAAATCTTGCAAAATAAACTTTTTCCTTTATTTCCTTCTAATTCCGCCTTTTGTCTTTCGTTCATAAATTCGTTCGCAAATTCATTAAAACAAGTATTTTTCGTAAATGTTAAAATTGATTGAATGTCATCAATGATAAAATGAAATCTGTCGATTAGATACCAAAGATAATAAGAAGAAAATGGTTGATATTGGTTGTGTGTTGATGCTAACTGAGTTAATTTTCTCTGTTTCTGGTCAACTGGTAGATTGTTTGATTTCATGTAATTATACATAAAACTGCCAATTGTTTTTTCATCTGTGATAATATCTAAGTTTCTTATTATCGGTAAAAAGTTTATGTAATCATTAATGTATTTTTCATCAATGTGACCCTTTACTTCAGCCACGAATAAAGTATTTTTCTTCTTAATTATTCCCAGTGCTTTTGCTTTCTTTGTTGCTGTATCACAAATGATAACACCATTCAATCTTCCCGGCATATACATTTTATGGTCAGTATATTGAATGAAATCATGAGGATTAGATGAAAATGATGAAGGATATAATGAATTAAAGTCAACACCAACGAAATGAGTCATAATGTTGGTGGTGTCCTCATTTGATACAGTTTTAGTTTCTGGACTATATGAAAGTTTATTAATGTGTGTGATTCCTTTAAGATTAACACGATGTTGAACATTTGATAAACCACCAGTAATTCCATTACGGAGAATGTGATAAGCTTCAACTGAATCTAAAGTCATTGGTAAATTATTTTTTAATGCATAATTTCTTAAATTGATTCTTAAACGTTGAACATCTTCATCTTTATTTGATTTTACGACATTGCAATAACAACACATTAACTGACAATTTTCTTTGGTATGTGGTTTTTCATTATCGATTCTATCCAATGTTGGTTTATTTACATATGTAAACGCTTTACCACACATTTTGCATTTAGATGAAAGGATTAAATCGTGATAGTATTGAAAATCATCCATTGAAACATTATTTTTAATATCCCTTTCTGCTTTTTCATCTTGTTTCTTATATGATTCAATTTTATATTTCCAATACTTTTTCGTTAATTCAAAACTTGATTCTATCTCTTCCTCAGGATATTTTTCATTAGGATTAAAGTCTTTATATGCTAAAGCGTAACGAATCATTGAAGCATTCGATGATAAAGAAAGATTATGAAGCATGTCAATTTTATAAACAAATGTTTCTTCAATAATTTTATCAATTGGGTCAATCATAATTTCAACATCTTTATTGCAATAATGAATAAAATATTCTAATCTATTCTTAAAGTTTTTAGCATCATTGAGATATATTTGATAATCACTATCTGATATAGTTTCTTGAGTTAATGCTGAATAAAATGAATCTTTCGTGAATGGTTCCACTTTATATAATTCTTCTTCGTAATTTTCCCACGTGATGAATTGATAAGGGAAAAAGGATTTAACACGTGATTTATTATTTCCGAAATCTTGAGTGAATTGGTCTAATGTTCCACCCGCTATATAATTTCTGATGTCAATAAATCTCAATTCATATGGAACGTTTGTTTTCTTTACAATGATTGGCTTAAATTGTGAAGAAGAACCCAGCATTGATTTTATTTTCCATTTTGCAGTGTTTAAATCACGAAGAATTAAATTTAAATCAAACTTTCCCGAATTAAAACCTATGATATTCACTTTATTGAATTCCTCATCTAGAAGTTCTTTAAATGCTTCCTTCTGTTTTTCATTTAATGTATGAGACAAAGTCCCCGCCGTTTGCGGCTTCAATAATTCTTCATATTGTTCAATATTTGATTTAGCAACTAATGAACAGGTTGAAAATAAAAACTCAATCCAATCAGAAATAAAAGAATCACTCGAAGTTAAGCAAAAATTCCTCGTATATGTTTTATCGTTTAATTTAACCGTTGATGATACCATGAATGGTTTTAAGTAAGCGTTCAAAGTTGCACACTCAGAAAGTTGTAATTCTTCTTTAGTCTCTAATGTTTCGAAGTCAAAAGTAATATAATATCTTGTCGGTTGATAATATTCCTGCAAATTGTGAGCTAATAACCACTGATATATCTTCTGTTTCGTAATATGTGGTGCATATGGTTGCTGTGTCTTTTGCAACTGAACGTCTTGAATTAATCTTCCATTATTTTCTTTACATTTCTCACAATGCTTTAAAAATCTTCTTTGGTTTTTCCTTTCTGGATCATCACGGATAGAATAAACTTCTTCTTTACAATATGGACAAACCTTATAGCCGGTGAGTGCTTCAACGTCTGTTATTCTGTCAGCGTGAAGTTTTCCACATGGACTCTGTGTTAATAAAATATTTACTGTTTCAAATTCTGGATCTATCATTATTGATTCCACTAATGGAAAGTCTACCTTATTTATATCCACGTCTTCTGGTTGAGGATCACAATAATAGAAATCAATATTAACATTTAACATTCTCGCTAATCTCTCACTTTCTGATGAAATGTCAAACCCTTCATATGCATCTATTGCTTCATTTAAATAACTTCTACGAGTTTTAGGATTAACACCATCAGGAATGTTATAGAAGCGTTTAAATAACCTTCTACCTTCTGCTCTAATTTGATTATCATTCATTTTAGTTGTTCCGTTTTTGTTCATTTATGTAAGAATAAAAAATTAAAAAATAAATAAAAATAAAGTTTATTTTTTAAAGCCCATAAAATGAATTAAGAACACATAAATTTTTATCATCTGCAACGTGACGAATACATTTTAATTTACTCAAGAATGCGTACCCTGATACATTAAATCTAATTCCTGTCTTATTTAATTTCACAACTTTGAAAAGGAATGTATGAATAGCTATAAAATGATGAGAAGATGTTTTATGGGTTGCTTCCATTTTTTCTGAAATAAATGAATAAATATAATGTTTATAAGTTTTCATATCTTTTATGTTCTTAATAACGAATGGTCAAAAATATCAAAAGGGACTAAAGAATGCTAATATGTTAAATCATATAAGTAGCAAAAGAAAATCGATATTTCAAATAAAATAATAAGAAATATACATTAAAAAGATCATAAAATTCATAAACAATGTATACTGAATACATTTATCCCATTTTTATAATGGTTTATAATTTTTTTGTCTAAAATCTTCGATTTTATTTTCTGAACTTTACAAGATTTTTTGAGTCCTTTGTAAAATCATGGAGGCCAGAATTGAAGAACTCGCGTTGTGCATCTTCAAATCTCCCTCAAATGAAGAGAGGAAGGCTGCAGAAGCTGAAATTGCTCAGTTGGCAGAAACAGTTGAGTTCTATCAAACAGCTTTTCAAATAATTGTCTCTCATTCAAACAAATCAGTTCGTCAAGAAGTAATGGTGTGGATAACTAAGTATTTTAAGAGTGTTCCACCTGAATTAAAGCAATTCTGCTTCGAATCTTTTATCAAATCACTGCCAAACATCGATCGTACACATTTAAACTATGCAGAGAAGATGGCCAATGAATGGACAGAGGAATACATCAAAGTATTCGGCTGGCCAGCAGTTCGAGAAAAAATTATTTCTCCAGAGAACCAACTATCATCATTAATGCTTGCAAAAGCAGTTTGCAAGGAATTAAAGCGTAAAAGGAATCAAACTCTTGAGTTATTTACTGACTTCGCCGTTGAAATTTTTCCAATTTTTGTTCAAATTCTCGAATCACAAGACTTTTACCTTATTCAAATGGCTTTTCATATAGCAAACAGACTAATTAAGACATCAGAAACAGCAGGACCCTCAAAACAACTCAAAGAATTCATTGAACCAATATCTGAACAATTTTTACCGAATTTACAACCATTTTACAACTATTCAAGCATTTTACTTAACATTCAGAAAACAATTGAGTACGAAAAACTGACGGTTGAAATTTTGAAATTTTTATCAAATTATGTATACATAATCAAGCATTTTCTTGATGAAAACACATTGTCACCGATTCTCTCATACATGCAGTCCATCTTTACATCTAATTTATCCTCAAAATCCATAGGAAAAGCACTTGAATTATTATATTCAATAACTTTCAGGGCAAAAGTAGTTTCTGTCCTCTCAGAAAACGCGGAATACTTTGTAAGCAACGTATTCGCACCTTTCTTTGTTCTCCAACCTGCAGAAATCGAGTTCATGGAAACTGATCCGGCATTATTCGTCCAAACAATCGAAAAAGAGGGTAATGATTGGTGCGATCCACGTGCTAGTGTCTCCCACATCATTAAAAAGTCAAATCAAATTGGTTTGACAGCTGTTTTCGAAAATTTATTTAATTATTTGACAACAACTTTACAAAACGCAGAGAATTCATCGCAAATATTCTCAGCATGCGATATGTTCTCATCCTCTGTATACAAATTCGATCCACAACAGTTCTCAGAGTTAATTCCAACTTTATGCGAATTATGTGACAATGAAGACTTCGTAATAAGAGCCGCAGCGTTCAAAATTCTTAGTAATGCCGTGAACTGTAAGTCTACGATCAATGCGATTGAAGTTTGCTTGAATCATTTGAATGATGAAGCGATTTTGGTTTCTTACTACGCCAGTGTATCATTATCTTTGACCTTCAGGACAATCAAGAACTCTGAGATGAAGGACGAGCTCTTGGAAAGCCTCAGAAAGAATAGTGTTGAAATTGTCGACATTTTCCTTAGAATCAACACAGAATTCAACAATGAAAACATTGCTTACTCATTAATGGATATATTAGAGTTCTTTTCCGATGATGTTCTACCTTATGCAGTTTCAATTTCCGAAAATTTGCTTAAATTATACGAAGAAACGAGCAAAAGCAACGAACAACAAGGCGAATCATTAATCCCGCATTCAATCAACACCCTTATCGAATGCATGAAGAAGATGCCTGATAATACAGACTCATTAAAAGAAATTTTCTCTCATTTGTTACAAACTACAGAAAACCTGATCGGCGTTTGTGACCTCGAAGAAATTTTCAGAATCGGCAGTCGAATTGTGTATAATTCAACACATTTCGATCCATTGTATTGGGAAATATTACCTTATATACAAAGAAACTTAGAAATCGAAGATTTTCTTTGTAGTCGAATTCGTCCACTTCTTTCGTTCCTTATCGACAGGGATACCAATATAAATGAAAGAGGTGTTGTTCCTATCATCTTAGAGCTCCTCCATTCATGTTATCAACGCGATGAATCTGATGGATCGGATATCTTAAACATTGTTGCAGGATTGACCGTCAAGACTGGTCAATTAGAGATCATGCAAAACTTTGCCGATGTTATCGCTGCCGTCTACAATGAAGATAAGATGATTTACGATGGCGGAGTTGATTCTTGTGTTTCTGTCATACTTTGCATGTCAGATTTTCAAGGGATGTCAAATTTGTTTGGTGACATAACTAATGAGATGTTAAGTGAATGGTCAGAGTGTGAAGAATTTCCATTTAAGATACAAACAATTATTTCGAAATTTAATGATTTTGTAAATTTCGATTTTAATTTTGCAATTAATTGTTTGGCATCGTCAATTAAAGCTATTCATGGCCAGATAAATTATAAAGAAGATGATGAAGATGATGACAAACTTGTTTTTTACGGAGATATGGAAGAAGAAGACGAAAAAACACAAAAAGAAAATAACGAAGAAGAAGATGAAGAAAAAGACAAAATGTTTGCGTTAGATACAATAGGAGGAAGCTTCGGATCTTCGGATATGTCTGCTGATTGGTTCAATCAGTCGGAACTTATTAAAAACTTCCACAATTTGATGATTTCTGTCAAATCTAATGAAGAAATAATGAATTCTCTTTCACAACTGCTAGAACAGAGTGGTGATGGAACTGACTACTTGAGTTGTGTAGATCAAATGCTTAACTACGCAAAGAAAATTCAAAAATAAAAACTTTTTTATAGATTTTTAAATTATTAAGAATGCACTTACTCCCATCTGACTTTAATTCAAATTTTGACAAATAAAGTTCTTAATACTCAACAAGAAAATCAAAATCCAGAAGCAGAAAATTATACTTTTGACTTCCAATTCCTTAAAAACATTGCAAACGAAAAATCTGTCAAAGAACAGTTTAACATTGGTGATCAAGCAACAGTTGAAATATTCAACGATTCTGAACCGATTACTGTCAAATTTTTAAGCGCTGCTTCATATGAAGATACCAAAAATATTCTTTCATCGACATTGCCACCTGATGATGCTTTAGCATTTCGTTTAGTTAAGAAAAAGACAGTAGATAATAAAGGTTGGGTCATAATGTTAATGAATTCAACGAATTGTCTTTTTATTTTCGGAAAACATAAAGAAATCACGAAATTACTTGAACCATATTCTCTGTTTTTAGATATTTCCGAATCTATTAAAGATAATCCACAACTCGCCGAATTTATAAAACCAAGGACTAAAGCGGTGAATCTTCCATCTTTAGGAAAAATATCTGAAAATTATAAAGATAAAATATTCCAAACAAGATTTATTCCATCAGTCAGCGATATTGACAAGAAGTTGAAGTTTATATCAAAATTGGCGATGATTAAACATGTCTACTGTGGAGCAGTTTTCTTAAGGAAAAAAAGCCGATTGATATTTCAAACGGCGGTGTTATAATCGAAAATAATAAAACGTTTACAGTTGAAGGCGATGGAAAAGTGTATCCGCAGAAAAAAGATGTTTCAAGACAAATTCGGTTTTCTCTAATTTTTTTGGAGTTTTTCGAAAACAATTTTCATTTTTCTCGTCAAATAAAGGAAATAGAACAAAATTAAATAATGAAACAAAAGAATCTTTTTGCAATTTCGTCCAATATGAAATTAAATCCAATGAATTCTTCACCATCATCATGATTTTGTTTTTGATTTGAATCTACAGGTTCATCAGAAAAGAAATTTAATATTTTAGCTATTTAATATTTTAGTAATTCATTAAAATCATATTCATTATCTAAAACTTCTTTAAATAATTTTAAATTTTTCATATCTTTGACGACGATTCATTTCAAAAGTGTCAAAAATTAAAAAGGAAATGAAAATTAAAAAAACAGTCAGTGACGATTGACTGACTGACTGACTGACTGTTAAAATTAATGAAAAAAAACTAATGAAAATCATTAATTTTTTAACTTTTTTAATTTTTTTTATTGTATATATTTAGTAATTTTCCTTTCTACTTTCTATCTCTTTTTTCTTTATTAAGAAAAAATCCTCGATAGAAGTAGTTAGCCCCGACATTCATCCGGAGGCTTTAGGGTTAATTAAGAGTTCAGAAGAATTTTTAATTAACCTATCGGATCCTACGAACTATTTTAAGTATACTTAAGAAATAGCCGAAAATATACGAATTTTATGCATAAAAGGGCTCAAAATACACTATCATTAGTTTTTTAAAGCAAATTAACTAACGTTATGAATATTTTAAAGCAAAATTCATGAAATCGTATATTTTCCTTTAATTCCTAAGCACTTAAGGAAAAAATCAATGATTTTTTAAGTAATAACATCACTTTCTTTAGTGTTAATTTAAAGAATTTGTTATAAAACTATTACCTATACTATCGCAATTCGTAATGAACAAAATTTGCGTTTTTGGCAGTTCCGGCATCCTTACACTCTAAATTTTGAATATGATATCTATAAATTTATAAAGTAAATCCGAACATAAAACGCGATTATAATGTCCTTCCATTAATATACTATTATAAAGATCTCTAAAATATGATTTATAATTATTATTTTTTAACAAAAAAGTATTAAAATTGGAAGATAAATCCTAAAATTACAACAAATAAATATATAGGTATAGTTAAAAACATCACAGTATGTGATTCTGCACCTGAAACAACAATGAGAGAGCCAATACTATAAAATGTTTTCGAAACGTGAGTGCTTAGAACCAAACCAGCATCCAATGTTGTTATAGGCTTAATCCTAAACAGAAAAGCACATAAAAAGCAAGTAGTATATAAAATTTTCGAAATTGAATTGTGAGAAGTTGTCAAACAAGGCAAAGAAATCAAAAATAGCTTAGATCTGAATGCAGGAAAAACAAGAAGTATCTGGCGAAGAGGGTAAATTTCCTTTGAAATTTTTGGAAAAGAAGTAAGATGAGATTCTAAAAAGAACGCGATCATGAACGATACAACAAAGGATATAAATGTTTGCAATGCATCAAGAAATAGTTTTAAGTTAGGAGTACTGATATTATGAGTTCTCAACCAGAAAAATAGGTATGAGAAGAAGGAAAGTAGACTAAGTGGGTAGGTTTCTGGCAATATTAGTATACATCCGGCAACTGAGGCTCCTGACACGATATTGCATAACAATTTGATTAAAGTATACGAGGAATTGACTGAGATTGTAACAACGAATAAATTAAATGATATAAATGCATATAAGCAATCAAATTCTGGTGTTGGTATGATAAATTGGAAAAATAAAATTAAAAATGCGGCAATGGAATTGCATTTCAACAACAATGCTGACCAAAATGCAAATAATGCACCAATTATATGAAGAAGCTGAACAATTAAGTAATTTGGAAACATAAAATTGAATAATTCGTTATTTCTTAGCCAAGAATCATACATCATGTTAACATTCCCATAAAAATACTGTCTACCGTATATTGATACTGCAAGGATTAGTGTGAAGACTACATTCCTGAGCATCAAAAAAATCTCTTATTTTTGTCAGATTTTAGATTCTGATACTTCTATCTCAATAAATTCAACATAATTTGATTCCACATTAGTAAGATGTCATATATCCACACACAAATTTTTAAATTTAATGGGTGTTCCTGGATATCTTCAATGGATCCTTACAAGAATATCGGATACACAGTTCCATCATAGCGCCAAATCTAGTCCTTATGACAATCTTTATATTGACATGAACTCTATCATATATTATGCTATTAATAAAATAAATTTTAAAGATAGATTACCAAATCAAGACCTTGTTAATGAAATCGTTATTAAAATAGATGAATTAGTTAAGATGGCGAGACCAAAGAAAATAATTTTAATCGCAGTCGATGGATGTCCTCCAACGGCAAAAATCTCTCAACAAAGATCCAGAAGATATGCATATTCGGCAAATTATCAAGACAGTTCATTTGATTTATCAAATGTTTTCCCAGGCACAGAATTTATGATAAATTTAAACAAATTATTAGAATCTCAACTCCTTAATAAGATCACCAATGATGAAATTTGGAGCAAAGCAAAGCTATATTATAGCGATGTGTTTTGCCCTGGAGAAGGTGAACACAAAATTGTTGATTTTATTCGCTCAATATCTAATGATCCTGAATATTCACATTCAGAATGGTCATATATTTATACAGTTGACACTGATGTTATATTTCTTGCGCTTTCAATTCATAATCCAAATTATTCTTTAATTTTTGAACCACAAAATGGATCACAATACACAGTTATACATATAGATAGTATTAGAGAATACATATTTCAGCAGTTTGAACCATATTGCAAACCAGATTTCGAAAGAATTATTGATGATTATGTATTTTTATCATTTTTATTCAAAAACGATTTCTTCGCTGGATTTAAAGAACTAGAATTTTGCACACAATCAAAGGACACAATAATTACGAATTATAGAGCTGCCAGAAAAGCCTTGGGAGGTTTTATTGTTAATGGCAATGATATTAATATAGAATTACTCAAGAAATTTATTGAATCATATTTAATTTCAAATAAAATATCAGAATCAGATAAAATTGATTTTAAATGCGATGATGAACAAAAGATCGTAGATGAAACATTGAGAGTTTTCATGTGGATGCATCAATACTACAAATCTGGATGTCCTGATTGGACATTTTCATATCAATATCCAAAACCACCTCCTATAACACTTTTTCACAAATTAGTTCGTGATATTCCTTCTAATTTTGATAGAAATATTCGAATTCCAACTGCTGTTGAGTTGCTACTTATAATACTTCCTAAGTCAAGATCTTTTGTTTCAAAGTTTCCTGAATTTTTCCCAGAAAAATACAAAGTTATTGGAGATACAAAGCATCAAAGAGCTCTTCTTGATCCGATATATTTCAAAGTTATACTTGATGAATATTCAAAACTTGGATTCAAAGATATCGATCTCAAATGCAATGAAATTCACATGCTTAGAGAAGTCTCAAATGGAGAATTCCATGAAGCATCAATTCCTGAACCAAAACCTTTTGAACCAATTCTTAATTCAATCTTCACTATTAATAAGAACAAATCTCCACATTCCAAAAAGAAACCCAAGAAATAATGAGACAATCTAAATTATTTGGAATAACAATGAAATTCTTTCAAGTATATAAATCAAAAATGATCTAGCTCAAATAAAAAGATAACATCTTGACATTGAAATAAGAAGATTTATTTGAGCTAGATCTGATCCCAAATATGGCTAGTTCATCTGAAAATGCATTAATACGAAACTGCTCTAACATTTACCTATCTCTCTTTTGCTCTCGATATTATAATTGAAAAAGAAAGGATTTCTAGTTTTTACGAGAACATTTAAATTCTATATTGTCTCATGTTAGATTGATTAAAGACCTAGTTAAAAGATTTCAAAATTGAACTATTCCATCAGATTGTTTTTGGTATCTGATTAATTAAAAAATTTATTAAACAAAAACAATCTTTTCCAAACAAATCTAACAAGAATGTTTGAAATGAAATTTGAGTTAATTAAAAAAATTTTTAAAATTATTAAACAAAATTTGTTTAATAAGAAAGTAAAAACAAACACAAAATGAATTTTAAAATCTAACGATCCCGAACACAATCGAAATTAGCCGACATCATTGATTTATCTGCTGATTTTGCATTTTCGAAAATTCTTGTCCAATTATTCTTAAACACTGCGAAAGAAGCTGATTTCTGGGCCTTCATCAGCTTGTGAGCATCGTTTGCTTTATTGAATGTCTGATTGTCAATTTCAGATAATACCTGTAAAACAACGTATGCGTTAGTCTTTGTACACTCATCCCAATGGTGTTTGGCCGCTCTATATATTGGCTCTATGACTATTGGAAAAACTATTGTAGAATGTGTCCTAATTACAGATGCGAGTTCTGGATTCATCAGGAAGTCCACGGAGGCTTCAGATACATCCGTATTCTCTGATTCAACACAGTCCCCAACGATTTTAAATATTGTAGAGGCTACTTTCGGTGAAACATTTAATTCAAATGTAGAAAGAAGAGTTGTAAGCTCGTTTAAGAAATCTATTTGCTTCCTGCGATCAGAACATGGCCAGTGCTTAGCAATGTACATAACTGTTGGTGTAAATAGTAAAATCGACTTTTGAATAAATTTTACAGTACATTGAACGAAAGGACGCTGTATTGAAGAGTATTTCTGAGTGCAATGTAAAGGTAATACGTATTTATAGTAAAAATCAACATGGTCTTGCTTTAAAGGAGCATTGAATCCGCTGACGATGCTCAAGAAGAATTCCATCAATTCTGATGAGCAGATATTATTACTAAACTGATACGCTATATTTGATCTAACTATTTCTCGCAGATGAATGAATTTCGTGTACAATGCGTGAAGAATATCTCGAACAACAGCTTTTTCGCGATCGTCTGGCGAAACGCAGTTGCCTATTAATTTGTATAAAAAGGATGTGGTTATAGAGTTCTGAATTAAAGGGCAATTAAGAGATGCTAATAAAGAGTCATAAACAAGAGATAAGTGAGGCCAAGATGCATCAGACAATGAGTCGTGAGCATCTATTGGCGATACTGATGGTATTGTGGGAAATGGACGAAATAAATTTACGGATAACATATTCAAAAATTCATTAATTGTATCGGTTTGCATCGATCTGACTAGATGAGGAATTGTGAATGCCGCGGCAATGTGTTTTAGTAATGTTGCTTTAGTTTGTTTTGCTTTTGCATCTGCATTCGCTGAAGAAAAGTCACAAATCACACAACACTCATGACATTTCTCGAGTAATAATTTTTGTTGATCTTTTGGTGGACATTCGAGTAATGGCTTGCTCGGTTTTATCACTGCTTCAATTCCATCAGTTGATCTAAGCGTCGAAAGCGAAATACTCTTGTCAACTGAGAGGTCAAGCTCTGCTTTCGGCGCAGCTTGTTTTTTCGCTTTTGCCGGGACTTTAGCCGGCCTTAAGGCAGGTAATTTTGAACGTCGCATATAAAGGACGTTTTGCGCACTTTACAAAAAGCGGTTTTAAAAGTGGCGATTTTTCCAAATTTAAACTGATGGATATTGGGATATATCCACCAGATATAGTCAAACAAATAGTATCACATCAAACAGTTGATGGAAGACTACATTATATTACAAATATAGATGAAATAAAAGAATTATGCGAATTACCTTCCGAAGATGTAAATGAAATGGGATTAAGGAAAGTTGAATCATACTGGAAAACGGTAAATAACCCTTTACCTTTTCCAAAAGGCGATATTACTTCTTTTGATATTATTGATTTCGAAATAATTGGAAACAATCCATATTTTTTAGTTAAATTATACGGGTACTTCGAAGTTAAATTGCATTTTCTTACCAAAGAACAAGTATTGTGTCTCGAAGGAGGATTTTCAAAGATCAACGAGTATTATCAAAATATCCTTATTCAAAATAACAAAAGTAAAGCAGATTAACCACTACAATCATGCAAAAAATGATTTTAGATCATTTCATTAAAAATAGAAAATTGATTTTAGCTTGATTTCCCATTTTACTATCAGAATTTTCTCTCATATTTGGAGAAAATCTTAGTTTTATGTCTTTATTGAAATTTTTCTTTTTATAATTTTATTGACCTGCTGCAAGTGGAAAAATACATAAGTTTACTACTCTTATGTACTTGGGCAAAGTCAGTGAAGTAGTTTATCTTAAAGACTTAAAAAGAATTCAAAATAGAATTTAATCTTAAAACCAAGACAAATTTTCATATGTAAATAGAGTGTATTCAATGATATAGTTATAATTTTATCTCAAAAAGTTATACATTCCTTTTAAAAATGAGTATCTCGATTCAAAATCATGTTTATAAAGAATTTTGAGTCAATTTAACCTAAGAAATAAGATTTGTAACATTAGTACATTACGATAAATCTGTTATAAAAAGATAATATCAATTTTTTAAAAAAGTATTTTCTGATCAAGCTTTTCAAGCTTAAATTTAGGATGAATTATTAGTCACTTACCATATCTTATGGGATTTCTGCAAAAATAACTACTGAAACATCATTTAACATAGATTCGGTTTAAGTGTCAAGATATGTAGTTGTGTTGCATGCCCAATCATTTAAGCCAGATGTCTTGTGATTGCAAAGCGTGTAGTGTCTTTGTTCCACTAACTAAAAATCTAAAAAAAATATCAAACATATGATTATTTTTGATTCAAATGCTGTTCGGCATTAGAATCAAAAATAATCTTTAGTATGTTTGATACTTTACGCCTGTATAAAAAACACAATAAAAGTGTAAATTTGACTATTATCTCGATAAGGACAAGTTAAAAATTTTTGAGAAAAATAAAATTTTTGCCTGAGCATTCTTTGATGCAGACAAGTCCATGGCTGACCTGATTTGCAGAAAGTCACCATATGTACTATAACACATATGTGCACATACTATATGTTATACTAAGTTTCAGCCTGAAATTTAAACTTATTACTGTGATATTTTTTCATTTTTTCTGAACATGATATTCAAACTTTTTAATTATAATCATCAGTCTCTAATGGAATGTTTAAAGACAATTCATAAATCCGAATTGTTAAAACGCATAAACATAGTGATTCTTCTATTGATGCTCATCAATGATTTATATCAGCGCCGATCTTTTCGAATTAAGCTCAAAAAAATTTATATATGGCAAGACTTGCCACCAAGAACGAGTAAAAGCATTCCAGAATCAGCTATTATTGATATCACTACAATAAAATGGAATAATATTCCTCAAGTAAAAAATCATACATTTTTTATCAAAGATGATTTTCCTTTTACAGGAAATGCAAACCAATATCAAGAATTTTGCAATACAAATGTCAATAGAATCTATCATCTTCGCGATTGCTTCTTCTCTGGCAATTCTGCAATAATTTACAATAAAACTTATCTCGACATATCGATTCCAAATCAAGAGATTGCAAGCTTGTATAGTTTAATACCAGGGCAAATAGTTGGATCTCACGATGTTGCTATTTATTTAGGACATGGTTTTTGCCATATTTACGGTCATTTTATTGAAGACGCTCTCTCTCCATTGATGCAATTACCAAACGAGATACTAAAGAAAGCTACAATTGTAATGTGCACTGATGACAAGTACATCAAGGATTTTATGTCTCAGCTAGGGTTTAAACGTGATCAATGCATCAACCTTTGGAAAACTCATTGGATATTCGCGCGAGAACTGTACATTAATTTATTTCCAAGGTCATATTTTGTTCATGTCGGACCTTGCTTCAGAAAACTTCGGAATTTCATCCGGGAAAAATTTAATCTTTTGAATGATATTCCCTATAGATACGTCATTACGAATCGTGCAAATAGCTATCGAAAAATAGGGAATTTTGACGAAATTGTCACCGCTGTGAAGGCAGCTTATCCCAATATTAAGTGGGAAATCCATTATCAGGGTACAGGGAAAATAGATGAAACCGTGAAAGTTTATGGATACTCAAAGATTATTTATGGACCTATAGGAAGCAACTTTTTCAACGGAATATTTTACCACCCATCGACTATTTCCATCATAGTTTTCTCTCATTTGTTTGATCCAACAACTCCTGCAACAATCGGTTGCTGTTTTAATAGAGTTATTTTATATTGTGAGCCAAAAATGAAACAATTCGAAGAATCTCCAAATATATTTAATATTACAAGGGCTCTGCTAGCTTTCAAAATTGCTTTCTATGCCCAAGAAAATAATTCTTGGCCAAATCTTCAAAATTGTAATCTTTTCATGTAAATATTGTAGGGATTCCGTTTGGAGAAATAACTAGCTTCTCCAAAATTGTAAATAAAATCTATAGATGTCATTTTTGAACAATCATGATTTTTTTTTAAAACATTGACTCATGGATTTAACATTATTTTATCCCAAAATCCCATTTCTTTATCAAAAGAGGCTCCAAAATCATATCTTAAAATACTCACTTGATTTTTGCAATTCAAGCCCGTAACTAAATTTAGTGTCCACTTCTCCAATGGAGAAGTATTCAATTATTGGAGAAGACAGACGCTTTGGAGGCGGATTTTAATTTTGTTCTCTAACGAATTTCTTTTAGAATTTACAGTTTCAAGATATCCCATTTCTATTTTCTAATTCTGATAGTCCATAAAGATAGGATAAAATTTCTCATAATTTATCGTTTAAAAATTTTCTGAGAAAATGGATAAATGTATAATAATCTTACATGTTCAAATTTCTTGGTTTATTTAGGAAGAATGATAATTATATCGTGAATTTCGAAAATCCTCAATTTGAAACCCTTCAATTATCAATGGGTGCTTATGGAAGTATGCCAGCTGAACCAGAGAGCTCTTACGGTCCGGTGTTCTATGAAATG
Source organism: Trichomonas vaginalis G3 (assembly GCF_026262505.1). Lineage (NCBI taxonomy): Eukaryota > Parabasalia > Trichomonadida > Trichomonadidae > Trichomonas > Trichomonas vaginalis. The sequence goes on along the minus strand of NC_067206.1, from coordinate 38,931,806 downwards.
GTTGCTAATGCATGCAATACAAATAACGATATGATAGGATTTAATGAAGATGTGATGAGGTCGTTAATTGATGATGGAAGCGTTAAACATTTATATGAATCATACGATAACACTCATTTCCTCTGTGGATTCCCTACGGAAACTGATTTCACATTTCAACAGGGTCAAACATCAACGGCACCAATTACATATAAATTAGGTGTTAAAGCTGATGATACAAATATAAGCGAAAAATACACTGTCAAACCTTTATTAGGATTTCTTAGAAATGCTTGTTTCGCTATTCAAGTTAGACCAGCCGGCATCCCTGCTGTTAGAATTGATGATTATAATTTAGCTGCTGATGGAGGTGATGAATAAAAATAAATGTAGTTAATTTTTAATTTTCTGATTTTTTTATTTTTATAAAACGATGGAAAATAATAACTGGGAAACGTTAGTTGCTGATGAAGATTACGAAATTAACACAAAATATCCGTATCAAATAAGAAGAAAGAAAAACGGAAAGACTGTCAGTGAGTATGAAGAAAAGAATGGATATATAAGATTAACCCTTAACGGTAAAAAATATCTTAAGCATAGATTAATAGCTATTCAGTGGATTGATAATCCTGGTAGTTTTGGGGAAGTTGACCATTACGATAAAGTAAGAAATAATAATAAGATTGATAATCTACATTGGTGTTCAAGTTCTACAAATAATAGAAATAGAAGTAAAGCAAATGGAGTAGAATATAATTTCGTTGATGAAATCAGTGAAAATTCAATTACTGTTTCACATTATGGAAATCATGAATTTGAGGATTTATTTTACGACATCAATGCAGATTTGTTTTATTATTATAACGGTCGTCAGTATAAAGAACTATACATTAATGAAAACATAAATGGTTCATTATATGTTAACGTTTATGATGTTAATGGAAAAAGAACATGCATTACGTATAGTAAATTCAAACGCTTACATAATTTAATATGAAAAGTTTATTTTTGTCTTGAACGATAAAAATATATTATATCATAAATGACTTCAGAACTTTAATTTCCTTATGAAAGTATTTTTAGTCGTTATTGAAAAGTTAAACTTCTCTTCAAAACAGGGTGCTGTTGATTTGCATAAATCAAATGCGATTTCCTGACCATCGTGAAGGGCTTCATATAATTTCATAACTGAAAACTCACTATCTTTATCATATTTTCCCTGAGGAATCATTAATCCTTTATCTTCATCATAAACGCATTTAACTGCTTCAGGAAACATTTCATTTGCTGTTAAAGCTATAACATCTTGTTTTACGCCTTTCATTCTGCAGTGAAATGCAACTTCATTTAAATCATTAGTGAGTAAGTCAATGTAAGTCTTCTTTCCACAAAATATCGACTTGTAAGCTAAACTTTGTTTATCTTTTGTGATTTCTGCAAAGTCGGAATGGAACTGACCTAAATTCTTTCCAATAAGTTCGCGACCATATCTCTTCTTAAACTCTGCAGCGAGTTTTGGTATGTCTTCATTGTAAATGTGCATCGAATCTGTATCCTGATAAAATGCTTTTAATCCTAAGTCTTCAATCGTGCAAAATACTTCATTCATGATACGTTTCGACATAGATAAGATATTAACACCTAAGGGGCAAAAGTTAAAGTGTCTGCAAATGCTTTTAGTTAGTTTGAAAATAGTTTTATCCGAACCATCTAAACCTTCAAATTTAATGATATGGTTATAATTTCTGATGGCATACCTAACAGCATCTTTATCATCAATGATTTTAATTTTCGACTCTATCGGGGACAAAATAGTTTTTCCATAAATACTGTTCAAAATTAATTTAATATTTTCTTGTAGCGGATTTTCTTCCTTCTTATACTTTAATCTCAATTCAAATAATTTCTTAACTTCATCTCTTATTCTAAAATCTCTTTTTCATCGTAGTAGTAACCCTGTAATACTTCGCAGCTGATGCCCTGATATTTTATTAAATCCTGCAAAGCTATGTGGTCCACATACATTAAACAGCATGTGTTAGAACTTCTTGGAACCTTTAGCTCCGGGTTTAGTTCAGGGTCACAAACTATTAAAAGAAAGTGCCTTTTAATCTTAATCTCGGTTATTTTTATTAAAACAAAGAATCCGGAAATGAATTTCTCACCTTCAGGCTCGCCCTGGTCATCGTCGAATAAATGTTTTAACAAATATTCACTGTTTAACATTTCTTTCTTCATAACCTTTGGAATTCCTTCTAAAGTATAAAGTCTCGCGATAGCGGATGGATATAATGAAACAGCATCGAAGTCAGCAATGAGTTTCTTTTCGCTCTTTTGTTTCTTATTATACATGTAAGAATTATATTTATTAAAAATTTTGAATATATTCAATTTTTTTCTGAAAATTTACGATTATATTCAAAGGTGTTAAAATATGATTCTCCTTTTAATACTTATTTGTAAAAGAATTGATCCAAGCTGTTATTCAATTGATGGGAAAACACTTAATAAAGTTAAAGATCCATCGCCAGATCTACTAATATCAGCGAATTGTGAAAAAATTAGCAAATATTGTTTTTACCAACTCACTACATTGTTTTCTTTTTGTTTCGAAGAAAATCCTAATTTAACAACAATTGAATCAGACAGTTTCGCAGGGTGTTCAAATCTAACTAAAATTAATTTAGGGGTATTATTATTGTCGTCTGGCGGTTTTAGACGACAATGCGAATCTCAGGATTGGATAGTTAGTATGGTTAACTTGGGTACGGCGGCACTGCGTTCCACCTTACCCAACTTAACCTTAAATATTTACAAAACCATCTGACACATAAACGACTTCACTAACGACTTCACTAACGACTTCACTACCGGCCTCACTAAATAAAAATAACCTTATTTCTATTTTTTTAAATTTTTTATTTCATTACAAAGACATGTCTGACTACATTTACTATGACTCTTTCCCAGAACGTTTCCGTGAACTATTCAAAACTCAAGTAAAACTGAGAAACATGCATTTTAACAAAGACAGACCCATTGACGATGAAAGAAACCCTGAATATATTACAATCCCTTATGACGCAAAGTTCATTGCATACATTCCTTATGGTCGCAGAGGAACGAAAACTATTTCAACAAAGAACAAAAATTATTTCTGGAGCGATGAAGAAAATTGCCTTATCTACATAAATGCATACTTAAATAAAGCTACATATTGTACAAAAGAAGGTTTGACTGGATTTGAGCTCTACATATACGACGACGATGGAAACAGACGTTGTGTATACCCATACGATAATATGTACCATTGTTTTCATCAAGCATTAAACGAATACATAGTCAGTAAGGGTCTCATTCCTGCTGAGTAGAAATGCTTTATTTTTGTTCCCACATTTATATAAAAATAAACTTAAAAATAAATGATATCACCACCCTCACACGTATGAAAACATCCATTTAAATTTAGGGTAGAAGGGTAGATCTAACCTCATTTCTACCCTCATTTCTAACCCTGTTGAATTCATTGCTTTATAACTCTCTTCCTTTCTCCAACTCTTCTAACTTCTTCTTAAGTTCAGCAATGTTGTCCTCATGAAGTTTAATCTTCCTTAATTCCTTCTTTATCTAATGGTTGCTTTATCTTTCTAAACTGAACTCTACCATCCTTCATAGTATGAATGTAAAAACCTTCTGGAATAGTTCCTGATTTAATGTATTCTACCAAAAACTTTTGTTTCATTGCTTCAGTGACTTTATTTGTCATTTCAATCAAATAAAAATTTTAATATTAAATAAAAATAACGTTATTTTTTCAGTAAGGAAACGCAGGAGTTTTACGATTTATTTGAGGAGTAGGTTCTGGTTTAAATGTTGGAGTCGGTTTAGGAGTTGACTTTTGAACAGGAGTTTGTACTTCCATAGGTTCAGGAGTCATTGAAGGTTTTGCTTGTGAAGGTGTTGGTTTTGGCGAAGGTGTTGGAGTTTGTTTAACTTCAGCTACTTCAGTATTATTTACAACATTTGCTTTATTTCTTTTCAACATCATAACTGCTCCTGCTGTAGCTAGCAAACCTAGTGGGAGACCATATTTTATATAAGGACTTGACCAAATGCTATTTTTGACAGGAGCTGGTGGAACACCTAACCTTGGTGAGACTGCTCTTTGCCATTGTGCAGCTCGTAAGAAATATTCAATAGGTGCTCCATAATCGTTTGGTAAAGTTTGTTTCATAGATGGTGAAGGTTCACGAGAGCTTGATGAAGAACTCATTTATAAGCTTTAAAAATAAACGTTCATCCTTTATTCCTCACTGTCGTCCGTGCTAAGTTATAGTCATCTAATCTTATTATTGGGATTCCATTAGCACGCACCTGAATGGCAAAGCAACAATCCCTCATAAATCCAATAAGTGGCTTTGGTACGTTTTCAGTTGCTAGTTCAATAGGTCCTTTAACAGACAATTTGTATGTTATTGGAGCAGTAGATGTTTGACCTTGCTGGAAGCAAAAGTCCACTTCTGTTGGAAAACCACATAAGAAATGTGTGTTGTCATAGCTATCCCATTTATGTTCCACACTACCATCATCCACCAATGACCTCATAACATCTTCATTAAATCCAATCATATCATTGTTTGTATTGCAAGCGTTCGCAACCATTTCATAAAATACAGGTCCATATGATTTTTCAGGTTCTGCAGGCATATTTCCATAAGCTCCCATGGAAAGCTGAAGATATTTAAACTTAGGGTTCTCAAAATTAACATAATAGTTGTCTTTCTTTCTAAATAGTGCCCAAATACTTTTAACATTAATAGGCGTATAAGCTGCTGTAAATGTTGCACTTGAACTATCTGTATTCTTTGAGAATGAACCGTCCATAGGAATCCAATCCATAACTTTAACAGGAAAACATAAAGCCTCGTTTGTATAATGTTCTACAAGTTCTGTATAAATGTTAGGGTCTAAAGAGAATGACTTTGGATGAATGAAACATTCATTAAAATCCATCTTTGTTCGAAATAGTTGCTGGGTTACAGTTGTAATAGTAACTGTTCCACTAGCTTCTACTGCCTTCGTTATCATAGTGAATGGTTCATTCCATGGAACAAATTTATTTGTCGGTGGATTTGAATCTGAAGCAAATGCAACTTTAAGAGTTGGATTGAAAGCAATGATATCATTTACAGATATAGATGTGCATTGTAAGGCGTCGCTACTGAACTTTACTTTAAGCTGAATGTTTCCTGCAAAGCTGGAATAAATCGAATAGCTTCTAATGGAAGGAATCTTCTAACAGGAATTCTTAAACGAAGCTTAAAATCAAATGATTTTCCTGCTGTAATTGGACCACTAACAATTTGTCCTGTTCTGCATGTTCCCGAATGACTCCATACATCTTCATGTCGAGTCTTTGAGAAAACATCTACTTTCTTTATTTGTTCGGTAGTTTGTGAGTTTGAAGTTATATATGCTTCTTCTCTTGCGTTGTCTTGAGAATATACGATACGACCATTTGCAAGGATTTGATATCCAGCAACTGCATAGAAAGCGTCATCGAAACCAATCCAAAATCCTGGTGGGTTTGTTTTATTGGAACCTGAACCAATTTCTTTATCTACAATAAATTGACCTTCCATTTTATACGTAATGAATGTATTGTAAAGGTCCAACATATTTTCACCAGGAGGTGAGAGATTGAATGTTACCCATGTGTTATCTTTAGCAGTTCCAGGTTGTGATGGAATCTTTGCGTCAGAATATTTTCTATTAGTGTCACCAATTTGAACTGCATTGTCTATGATATCGAAATATGAGCGAATCTGATGAATATGCTCTGCTAGAGTAAATTCGTTTAGCTGTTCGTTCTGCATGTATTTACTTCGGATAAAAATATCTATTTACTTCATTATTCTCACTCTTCTTCTTGGTATTCGTGGTGGAAGTTGTTTCTTGACATTTTCAATGAACTGTACATTCTCTTTTGTCTCAACTTCTTTCACTGGGGGTCAGGGTTCTTTGACTCGGTTTGTTTTTCAATGAAATTCACGAACTTTGTAATAAGCTCTTGGTTCGTTATTGAAAGTACATCTGGCTTCTTTTCTTCTTGTTCTTTTGGTGGCTCAGTTTGAACAGAAGGTTTTATATGGGCTTCGTGGACTTCACCCTTACCATACACCTTAATGTTGTCGCTTTCTGCATTCGCTAATGGAACCTTTCTTTTTCTTACGTATATTTTACCATCTTTACTCTAACTTACGTAATAGAAAGGATGTTGTATTCCTCTTGCGTCATTTAATATAATAGACTCTCGCTCTGATTTTGACAAGCTCATTTTACATCGGTTAAAGTTTTAATTTTGTTTTTTATCTGCAGTCAAATGACTCAGACAAGCCCTACGGACAAGACCCAAGGGGTCATAGATGTTGAAGCATTGAAGAAAGAAATTCGTGAGCAAATTTTATCCGAACTGAAGGAACAAAAACAAGAACAAAAGCCAGAGAGACCAAAGAGAAAACTTAGTGAAAAACAACTTGCTGCATTAGCTGCTGGAAGACAGAAGAACCCACGTTTGCTGGCGAAGAAAGCTAGAGAAGAAGCTGAAGCAAAGGAAGAACAAAAAGCTAAAGAAGCTGAAGCAAAGAAAGAGTAAATGTGTTATTTTTATCGGAACTAAATGTATAGACAAATACCTTTAACTGTTGCGTTCAGTAGTGAAAACCCTGACGTCAAAATAAAGGGGAACAGAGTAACGTTTAAGTTTCCAACAGACTGGATTGTGAACATAAATGAAGAGAAGTACATTGGCATAACATCTATGTATATAACACGTGCTTTCAGAAAGGTTGACTTTATACTTCAAGTCGAGATAGAAAATGACGAACAGTCTTTAAGCGCCCAAAACATTCACATATACAAATACTTTAAAGACGATACAACATTGTTGCAATGTATGATTTCATTTAATGAGATGTTCGAGAAAAAGTTCAACATTGAAGTACAAACTTTACAGCCTTTACGTGAGTTTCTTGCACAACTGAAAGAAGAAGGTAGTCAGCCACAACTTATAGACTTTCATTATGAATTTAATGAAAATGAAGATGGAACTCATGACTGTCAATTCATTGTATTCTCACCATTCAATGAAGTAGCTAAAAAGAAAAAAATCCATTACGTATAAGATTTCAAATCTCTGAACCAAGTGATGATTTCAAGAATGTTTTCAATTATGATGCAATGCTTCCGAGGAAAAATGAATTTTCAAAGATTGTAACACCTGGCATTTGGGATAGAAAGCAAGCTATATTATATTCAAACTTAAGTAAGGGAGTTGAAAATGAGTTCATTGGTCATACAAGAACTTCACCACTTCCTAACCCTAAATACTATAAATTAACTGGCTTCAATCGTGAGTTTTGGATAGACATGTTCTCCACTCATGACCATAACTGCCCAGTGTTCTTACCTCCAGACCATAAGGACTGTCTCTACATTGAAGCACAACTCTTAAACTCTACCATCGCAGTATTGTAAATGACCACATGGGCTTATTTTTATCACGAATGACCTCATTGCTGACAAAAATAAATGACCTCAGAACTTCAACTTACGAATAAAGCTTGTTTTAGTCGTTATTGAGAAGTTAAACTTCTCTTCAAATGTAAGTGTAGCAGACTTACATAAGTCAAATCCAATCTCTTGACCGTCATAAAGTGCTTTGTAAAGTTTCATTAAACTGAACTCAGAGTCTTTGTCATATGTTCCTTGCGGAACCATTAAACCTTTATCTTCATCATAGAAACACTGAACAGAGTCAGGAAACATTTCATTAGCGGTTAAAGCAATAACATCTTGCTTCACGCCTTTCATTCTGCAGTGAAATGCAACTTCATTTAAATCATTTCGTGAGTAAGTCTATGTAAGTCTTCTTTCCACAAAATATTGACTTGTATGCTAAACTTTGTTTTCCAGGTGTTATTTCTGCGAAGTCAGAATGAAACTGACCAAGGTTTTTACCAATGAGAACTCTTCCATAACGTTTCTCAAACTCTTCAGCGAGTTTTGGTATGTCTTCATTATACAGGTGCATCGAATCTGTATCGCTATAGGCTATATACAAACCCATGTCCTCAGCAGTACAGAATACTTCACACATTATTCTCTTCGACATAGATAGAATGTTAACACCAAGTGGACAGAAGTTAAAGTGTCTGCAAATGCTTTTCGTTAGCTTGAAAATAGTTTTATCTGAACCATCCAAACCTTCGAACTTCACTATATGGTTGTAGTTTCTGATGGCATATCTTATAGCATCTTTGTCATCTACTATGGTTATTTTTGACTCAATAGGAGATAGAATAGTTTTGCCATAAATACTGTTCAGAATGAGCTTTATATTTTCTTGCAAAGGATTTCCTTCTTTCTTATACTTTAACCTTAACTCAAACAACTTCTTTACTTCATCTCTTATTCTAATATCTCTGTTTCCATCGTAATAGTATCCTTGCAACACTTCACATTTGACACCTTGATATTTTATGAGGTCTTGTAATGTTATATGGTCAACATACATTAAACAGCAAGTGTTTGAACTTCTGGGAACGTTAAGTTCTGGATTTAGTTCAGGGTCACAAACTATTAAAGGAAAGTGTCTATGTATACCAATCTCTGTTATCTTAATGAGAACAAAGAAGCCAGACACAAACTTTTCACCAATGGGTTCCTTTTGGTCGTCATCGAATAAATGTCTCATGAGATACTCTGTGCTTAACATTTCTTTCTTCATAACCTTTGGAATACCTTCTAAAGTATAAAGTCTTGCTATAGCGGATGGATATAATGAAACAGCGTCGAAGTCAGCAATGAGTTTCTTTCGCTCTTTTGTTTCATGTTATCTGACAGCATACATCTTCCACCTTGAATGCATCTCGAAATAAATTCTCTTGGTTTATTTGAGAGTCATATAATTTCCATTCGGGAAGTACACTCTGTTCTCAAACAATTTGTTAGCATGAACAAATATAACGTAGTCATAAACGTTTAAATCAAACTCTTTCAATAAGTCATTGCGGAACTTTACAAAACCTTCTCTTAAATTCTTACATCTTGTTTGCAATAAAATGTGCTATACTTTTCTAAGTCGAAGTGGTTTTCATCTATTCTGCAACCTTTGATGGAATCTATGTTTTCATGAATGTATCAATATCTTTTACAAACTTACATGCTTCAGAAATGACACCAGTTCTGTTGTCATTTGCTAACAAAACACTCCTGTAGTAGTTGTATGGAAATACTTCTTTCGGTCCTGTTTGTAAGTTAAACATAGCAGGAAATAGTTTAAGCTTCTTATTTATAACACTGTAAGAGTCTTTTATAATAATTGCCCTTCCTTTATATAAGCCAGTTATTTGCATTGTTCGTGAACCTTTAATGATGGGAGTTCCTTTCACTTCTGTCATGTGTCTTAAGATGAAGTTTATATCATAACTGAGGTTATGAAAATATATTAAACTCTTGTCAGGAAGTCGTTCCAAAAATTCTGTTGCACAGTTCTGACCCCAAATGCTTTCACTCACTGAACCATCTTCACTGTCGTAACATATGTTAAAAGCTTTATGAAAGCCATCGGTACTACACTCAAAGTCAGCAAAGAAAACGTGCTCAGGAATGAACTTGCACTTATTTTTATTTACTTCTTTTGACTCGGCTTTCTTCTTCAGTTGTACACAATACTTTGGAGCATATGTCAAATCTTTAAATGGTGCAAGGTTCTGTTTATATAAGTCAGTCGTATATGTGAAAAGTTCTCCATAAGAAATAGGTTCGAAATATTTGCACTCCCACAATGTTTTCATAACATCCCATAACGGTGTAGTTCTATCATGCGAACAATGTATTACCATCTCTCATTGTATATATTTTCATCTGTTTCTCAATGTTCATTCCACCACAAGCTTTGAGATTTCTTTATAGTTTCGAATGAAATATGTTGTCATTGGTAATCTTTCATTTAGCATGTAGTGGTCTTCAAAGAAGTAAGTCAATAGTTCTAACAGTTTCACATTCTTTTGGTATGTATCTCTTTATTTCATTATGTCTTGAGTCATTGAAATAACCAATGGTAACATTAAATGCTATACCTGTTGCGTCAGAAATTTCTTGTACTTTACTTTGAGGAAAGTCTCTAACACGAATGACTTCTCTCATGTGGTCAATAGTTTCTTCATCTACTCCAGCCTGAATGCAAGCATAAACGAAACAATTGTCTTCTGTCATAAGTGCTGCAGTTCTTTTTGTTCAATTCATTGAAATTTGGTAGCGCTCAAGATTTATAGGTAATGTGCAAAGATACTTCCAGAACTGACCGCTTCTCTTATAAAACTTCTTTTCACCATTATCTTTCCAAAAGCTTTCTATAAGTGCTGGGTTTCCTGTTTGCTTAAGAGCTTCCAAAATGGCTTTCTGGTCATTTGTCAGTGTGCTTTCATCTCTATATGGTCTCTTTTTTGGTTTGCCTTTCTTAACATCTGACATCGTTAAGCCTTCATATTCTGTTAAATCATACATCTTTATTTCAGTAAGATTCTTTATGTTTGTCAAGAAGAAGTCATAGTGCATTTCAACAATACCTGCAGCATTTGCTTCTATCTCTGATATAAAGTTCTCCTTCAAGAGCTGATGTAGTAATGTTCCAATATTATTGAGGTTTAACGTAGAACATTCATACTTTCCACCAAGTTTATAACATACCATCCATCTTTGTTGTGAGTTTATTTTAATTTTCTCTAAGAGTCTCATGAAAACCTTACCGAAATGTTTGTGTAAGTAGTCTCTGTTTGGTTCATCTAAAGCTTCGATGTTAAAGTCAATGAGTCTATTGCCTGACTTCACATTTCTCTTCCTATTCTCTTCATCTTTCTTTAACCATCTCTCACCTTCTTTTGGTTTGTCGTCAATGGAACGAATGACATCGTTAGCTTTGCGAACTTGTTCTATAGCGCTCTTAAACATCTCTCTTCTCTGTTGTTTCAGTGTGTCGTCTCTTCTTCTTGTTTCACCAACGTTTGCATTTGTTATGTCAAACATTTCTCTTCTTACTTCATGAGGTACTGAACGTCTATGATATAAGTCAATAGCAATGTCATTTAAAGGAAATGCTCTTGCATGGACTTCGTCCTCGCCGCGTTGCGGCTTTATGAACTCATGAATTCTATCATAACTTATTGCACCATTATAGTCATTGAGGATGTCAGCGAGTGCTTTTTTGTTTGTTGCGTAATGTTTTGCAACATCTATGTTAGCTTCTGTAAGAAGTTGTTTTATTTCCGAGTGTTCTAACTTAGACAACTTCCGATACATCTTTTCTATCGGATAAAAAAATATTTTTTCGAAAAAATAAACTTAGAAAATTATTTCTTTCTATATTTGCCATTCCGAACTTCGAAAAGATGTTTTATACCAGCATAGAATTTTTCTCTAGAGCTTGGTCTTATATCGTTTTCATGACAATATTTTCTATATTCTTCATATAAAGCCTTTTTTTCATACATTTTATAAGGACAATCTAACCAGAATAGCGCATATCCATTTTCGTTATCTAGGTCTCTATATGTTTGTGGAATTTCGCTTTCTTCTGTTTGTAGAATTTCGCCTTCACTATTTAGTTCTATGTATATATATTGTGGAATTTCGCTTTCTCTATTTAGTTCTATGTCTATATATTGTGGCTTAAAAGGATGTGGGCAAGAAGGGTCTGGCGCTATGTAAAAAGTTAATTTTTCTGTCATCTTTTCTATCGGATAAAAAATATTTTTTTTGAAAAAATTAGATTAGATTTTTTTTTAAGTTATTTTTCAAAATAATTTAATATTTTTATTTTAATGAAACACATGCAAGATTGCAAGTTCTTTTCATACAATGCTCTCGCTACTGCCATCAAGAATGAGTTCAATGGTGCTTCAAACGTTAATGTTATCTTTAACAAGAAGTTTGTGAAAGAATCTAAGTTTGGTCAGTATGTCAGACCATTAGCTATTGTCATTGACCGCAAACGTTATACTTCACAAGAGTTAGCAGTAGTTTTGAAACAAAAGAGTTTCTTCGTGAATGTCAAAGATACTCATTATACTGTCATAAAGAACTCTAACATTGACTTCTTCAGTATTGCTATGAATCTTTCCGAACAGAAAGAATATAAGAAGGGTGAAACAAATGTGAAATATTATCCTTCATCTCTGAAGACAATAACGAACAAAGATGTCATACAAAAGTTCTTACCAAAGGTTGAAGAAGCTTCAATTGACATTGACGAAGGAAGTGAAATGGTTGAAGAAATTGACCCTGACGTTATTTGAACAAAAATATATTTTTGGTTAGTCTTCATATGGATATTTTACAACAATTCCCCAATGTATAAACTTTTCATACGCTTTTTCATAAGCTTTATATACCTTCAGAAATTTTGCATAATCTTTAGAAGCATTTAGATATTGTTTAAATGCTTTGTATGTCTTCAGAAATTTTGCATAATCTTTTACATGTTGTTCGTTCTCTTCTTCTGTCATGAGTTCCGAATATTCTAAATTCATGTTCTTTCATATGAGATAAAATTTTATAAAAAATAAAATTAGCTTAGATTTTTTCATTCTTCCTCTTTGAAGTTGTCGAAATACTCTGTTATTTTTTCCTTCAGTAATGTTAAGTCTTCTTTGAATGTAAGTATTGTGCAACCTTTGATGTCATAGTGTGTTTGAGGAAGAGTATTTTTGACAATTTCTTTTATTTGCTCATTCGGTGTCATTGAAATCGGTATGTTTTCACGATAGAACCAGTTTCTATCAGATTTATATATTTTAGCTAAGTCGTAAAAGCTTTTGTTGTTTCTTCTGACTAAATGCAACATAACCATATCTCTATCTTCTTCTTTCTCCAACTCTTCAGCGTAAATCATATACTTATAACTCTTTTCCTTTCCTTTTGGTACTGAACGTGGTATTCTTTTCTGTATGCTTTTGTCTTTGGATTCAATGACTTCATCTTTTGCTTGAAGTTTCTTTTCCATATCTTCACGTTCTGCTTTATATAGTTCATCTAACATCATGAAAATATAACAAGCATAACGAGGTGAAGCCCACATTGCTACAGCATTTACTAAAAGTCTATGAACATAATAACCTTTCAAACCAGGTGCCAAATTCTTGCGATTTTCGTACGGAATCTCTTCCCTCGGTTTTTCGAGGGAAGCAATCATATGAGGAAATTCTTCTAAAAGTTCTTTTGTCTGTTGGTTTTCAAACAAATGATATGCTTGCTTTGTAGAAAGAAGAGCGTTCATTATACTTTGCATTTGGTACATGTCATCTTTGACTGAACGAATGAGACGTAACTGTTTGTTATACTGTATGTATTCGTATTCTTCATTTATGGCTTCATGAACGATAGCAGTTGTTGTGTTCTCTGATGTTGACATTACTGTCTTTACATACAAAATAAAAAAATAAATAAAAATAAAACTAACTTTATTTTCTGACTTTCACAAAAGACCAAAAATAAACGCTTTACATGTATTTTTCAGCAACTTCGTCAAATAATTTTATAGCTTTATCTATCTCATCTACTTCAAACGTTTCTTTACCTTTCGTGGGAGCACCATACATTTTCTCAAAAACTTCAAGCAGTTCTGTTTCTGCAGCTCTCATATCATTAACAAACACAACCTTGACTCTATTGACTGTACTGTCATATCTTTGAGTTATATTATATGTTCTTCCTATCTTATATCTCTTTGTATTGAAGTCCTTCGGTTTCTGAACGATGTAAAGTAAGCCTTCACTGCAACGTTCCGTATCGAATGAATCATAAGTTATGAAGTTATATCCAACAACTGGGTCAATCCATAACAAAACTATTGGTATAAGACTTTTGTCGATGAGATATGCTGTAGTTCCATAGAATCTTACCGATATCATGAGCTCAGGATTTCTTGTCAAAATTTTCTGAGTAGAAGCATTTATAACCCAGTGGTTTGTTTTCTTTCCAAATGGAGATAAAATGTCTGACAAAGAATATTTGTTGTATTTCTTTGAGTATCTTACGTTTAAATCACCGATTCTAACCACTTTGGTGTCATTGTCTATCTTTCTAACTGTTTCAAACTCAATGTTTGTCATATATGTCTTTACATACAAAATAAAAAAATAAATAAAAATAAAACTAATTTTATTTTTTCTATCTTAAGGAAATTCATTATTTTTGTGTTGAATTCAGCAAAAATATATTTTAGGGTAGATGGTTAGATCTAACCTCATTTCTACCCTCATTTCTACCCCAGTTATTTTATAAACATTTTACATGATATACGTTATGAATTCGTGAGATTCTAAACAGTTTTGTAGCTTCTATTTCTTCACGAAGGATATCAAAAGTTTTAACAATGCCGAAGGTTTCTTTATACTTCTTCTTGACGTCAGATAATAGGAAATCGTCAGCAGTTGGATAGTTTTTGTTCAGAAATGCTAACATGTCCATTTTATTTTCTGCTGGCTTTTCTGCTTCTTTCTTTAAGTCTGCATAGTCGTTTCGCATACGTTCTATCTCTTTGACGGAGTAGTTATATTTCCTCATTGCTGCTTTACATTTAGAACATTGCGGGTTCATTTTTGCGTTATACATTGAAATTTGACCTGCTAGAACAACTAAGGCGTCAATGGTTTTCTTTAACTCAAAAGCAGTTGGTTTTATCTGTTCATTCCATACCTTACCTCTTCTATCTTTATCTCTTATCTGCCATACACATTCAGCAACTAACGAAACAAAGTTGTCGTAGGTCTTAAATTCTTCAGATTTATATATGTCAGAGATGTTCTTATATACCATGTCGCAATCTTTGTCCATAACTTTATGGTTGCAATGATATCCTAGAAACTCATAATTTACTTTACGTATGAACTTCTTTATTTCTACTGAGTCAGTTGCTTTGACTTCAATTTCGTCGAATTCAGGAATAGTTAGTTTTTGCTGCTGAATTTCAGGCAATTTGGGTAAATGGTCAATAATGTCCTGCATGTCATAAAGATATTCTTCATTTTCTTCATCCTGTGCGGTACAGTCTAAATTACTTGTTAAAAGTTCTTGCTTTATCTTCTGGATTTTTGTTTCAAAAGTATATGAAGAAGGAATAAAGCTTTTCATCTCTACTAACATAGATGTTGGATTCATGACTAACGAATTTGGTGCTGTTGTTTGAATTGTTGTTGTGCCGATTGTTGAAATCATATCTTTTATACAAAATAAAAAAATAAATAAAAATAAAACTAACTTTATTTTTTTCATCTTAAGGAAATTCATGAAAATTCAAGAGGGTAGAAATGAGGGTAGATAACTGTTATTTTTGACGAAGTGAAGATTTGCACTTCGTCAAAAAATCCCTGAAATCAAGAATTAATCCCGTCAAATACAAAAAATGAGGGTAGAAATGAGGGTAGAAATGAGGGTAGATAACTGTTATTTTTGACGAAGTGAAGATTTGCACTTCGTCAAAAAATCCCTGAAATCAAGAATTAATCCCGTCAAATACAAAAAATGAGGGTAGAAATGAGGGTAGATCTAACCATCTACCCTAAACATTATTTTTGGTCATGGACTTCGTCCTCGCCGCTTTGCGTCTGAAAGACCTCAGGACTCAAAGAGTCCGTTTGCGTCTTTATGTTAAAATAAATGGTACCATTAATAATACATGACTGTTCTCATTCATGTCTGATTTACATCTAATGAAAAAGTTTAGAAGAATTTTCTTATTCTTTCTGGCATATTTTTGTCTTTCCAGTACTCCCGCTCTAATGGTCCCAGATGTGTTGGCTTCGACTCTCTCAAGTTCTTAGATGGTATAACATCTTCAACGCCTCCTTCATATCTTACTTTATAAGTGTCATCGTTTATGTTGTAGTTAAGTATTTCAATAACCACTCCTCGCTTTGCTTCGTCAATGGTTTCAGCAAGTTTGCCATTACTACTTTCGACTAATTTATGACGAGGGTAAAATGCTATGGAGTCGTCAGCAGCTTTTATAAGATATCCATTACCTTGCGTAGAGTCTACGATATAATAATTTCGACTTAACCTTAAACGTTTCTTTGTCAACGGTTTGTCGTCAAGAACTACACGAACTTTTGTACCAGGAATGAGGGTAAATTGTGTTGAATTTCTGATATTTTGCGTTTGACTTCGTTTCTTTTGTATATACTTTTCTTCTTGTTGTGTCATTGAATTTGGTGTATGTCCTGTTGTAGAATGTGTTGAGGAATTATATACTTCGAGAAAGTGTTTCATTGTTTCTTCGGTAAAGTCTCGCTCTTGATTTAAATCTCTGAGAGTCCTTATGAAGCGGTTAATGATGCCGAGTATGTTATGGTTATGGTCTTCAGTAGTGTAGTGAGTTATGTTATGCTTAATGAGAAATTCTGTGATTTCGTTGCTGAGGTATGCACTGTCTTGGTCTGATGTTAAAGTACTTGGGCTATGTTCTGCTACAAACTTTTGTAAAACTCTTAACACTTCACGAGTTCCTTTATTTTTCATTGGATATGCATATGCTTTACGAGTGTTAACATTTATGAAGATGAGGAATGGTTTATGTCCTCCTTTTCTGCTTTGAATGAGAGTGTCAAATTGGTATGCGTCAGGAGTGTTGGAGTAAATTGGTAAAAAGTAGTCGTAAGGGTTTATTTTTGTTTGATGTACAACATTTTTGTCAAAGAACCTTTTCACTTCAGCTCTGTTAGTAAATCCCCAACTTTTTGCAGCTTCATTGAACTTCTTAAATGACCTCCATGGATGTTGTTCGAATACTTCTTTCAAGCTCATTTATGTAAAAATAAAGATTTTATTCTAGGCTCAAGCGAGTTCATTGAACGCGGTACCATGCGAATATAGTCACAAATGGTGGCATGTAATCTTTACCCGAGCCTGTTGGATTTGTTGTGAAAGTGTGTGAATGATTTCCTGCGGTTCCACAGAAAATACCTGCGCTTGAATCTACTGGGTCACTTGAAATATCATATCTATGCATTCCCTGTCTATCCGAACCTGCTGCAAGATTTGTATAACCTCTTTTTGTTATTGAATGTGAATGACTACCTGTTGTGTTTGTAGTTCCTGTATGAGTGTGCGGTGGAGGTTTGCTTCAGTAATTTTCTTCGAACCACCTGTTTGCTTTGAAGAGTTCGCACAATAGAGGAATTTATCTACAATCTGCTCCCACATACCAAAACCTAAAACTGTTGCTGGATTTGTGAGTTCATTGACGTATAAATAGAACCTATAGGATATAATGTTTGAAGTATTTCTGTCTTTAATGTTTGAAGCTCTGTTTTGTCTGCTTTCTTATCTAACATTGTTGGTAGTTCATATGCTTCAAAGTTTCTGGCATGATCTTCGATATTCCTGCAACTCTTATCTAAATTGTTAAGAGTATCTTTTACGCTTGTACTCGGATTCTCTAAAGGTGCACTTGAACCAAGGTCAAAGTTCAATATTATGTCGTCTGCTCTAACAGTAGTGAAGGATTTATGTGTATGATTTTTGTCTGCTTTCTTGTCTAACATTGCGGGTAGTTCATATGCTTCACAGTTTCTGGCATGATCTTCGATATTCCTGCAACTCTTATCTAAATTGTTAAGAGTATCTTTTACGCTTGTACTCGGATTCTCTAATGGTGCACTTGAACCAAGGTCAAAGTTCAATATTATGTCGTCTGCTCTAACAGTAGTGAAGGATTTATGTGTATGGTTCTTGTCGGCTTTACTGTCTAATGTAGCTTGAAGTTCATTTATATCGGAGATGCTGTGTTTATGAGATTTCAAAACTTTGTTCATTGCTTCGAGTTCAACTTTGTCAGCTTTACTTTTAATAGCATCTTCAAACGTTATTTTTGACTTAACTCTCAAAGTAAATCTTGGTTCAACTAATACACCGTTAACATTGAAAGTAGAGGCATAAATTTCACCGGTATAACCAAATGCTTCTGGTGCTTTAGCTACATCATACTGTACAGTACAGCTTATGTCATAACCTTTAGCACGAATGTATTTATATCTTCTTTCATTAACATTTTTTATCTTCGCTTCATCACTTCGTGTTAAATATCCATGGTAGTCCGTTATAATCTGTTCGTCTGAAGTTATATAATGAACGTGGTTCTTGTCCGCTTTACTATTTAATGTAGCTTGAAGTTCATTTATATCGGAGATATTGTGTTTATGAGATTTCAAAACTTTGTTCATTGCGTCAAGTTCATTTTTGTCCGCTTTACTATTTAATGTAGCTTGAAGTTCATTTATATCGGAGATATTGTGTTTATGTTCTTTATCTGCTTTTTCGGCTAATTTCTCTTCTATCTCATTTATTTCAAGTTCATGCCTACCACCACCTCCTTCAGAAGTATTTTTCTTCAGCTCTTGAAGAACGTCCACTTCGCCATCTTTGGTGTCAATAATGAGACTTTGAGTTAAAACCTTTCCTGTCTTAATGGATGTTTGTAAAACTTCTTCTTCACCGTGTTCGGGGTCATGGTCGTCATCATATCTTGTGAAATCAGAGATGTTGTCATACATTAAGCATATCTGTCTCAAAAGTTCTGCTATTTGAAACAGGAACGAAAGATATACAGAACTTTCATCATCTCCTAAAGTCAAGTCTGCTTTCTTAAGTATTTCTTGAATGTATGCAATGAGAACAGAGTACCTTGGAAAATATTCGAACAATATTTCATTAGCTGTTGGTTTGGTGGTTCTTCTGGAGTTTCTGTTGTTTCAGTTCCTTCTGTAGGTTCTGTTGGAGTTTCTGCATCTCTTGACTTCAATGCTCTTGCTCTCAAAGACCTAAATGTTAGAGCACCAGGTTTTACAAAGGACTTTATAAATGCTTTAATAGTTCCTGGTAAGTTATTGTTAGCATTAAGTAAGTTCCTTATGCTTCCATCATGTACGTCCATAGCACTATGTAAAAAATCTATACTTTTCTTGTAGTCAGCAATAGACTGACTGTGATTTTTTAAAGATTTGTCAATACCTTTAAGCCAATCTTCATGCATGTCTGATACTGAGCCAAGAATATCATTTGCTTCCTTTAGTGTATTTTGTGCTTCTCGTAAAGTATCCAATCCCGTACGTGCATTGTTTGCTATACGTCTTACAGTATCTATTTGACTCCTTGTTTCTTGCATCCAACCAGATAAAGTTTTAATAGTATCCGAACCATTTGAAATGAAGTTCAAAGCATTTTTAACGTCATCTAAAACTTCTTCACCAAGTACTGCCCATATCTTTCCGATTTGGTATTGAAGAACTCCATATGAAGCAGCTGTTAAACCAGTATTTATAAGGTCCCATATCCATGATTTAGCAGTTTTTCCATCCTTTCCATCCTTTCCATCCAAACCGTTTTCGCCTTGAGGTCCTTGTATTCCTTGTATTCCTTGTGGTCCTTGTGGTCCAGTGTCACCCTTCTCTCCTTTCAGTTCATCTTTATGTTCGTTATAATATTCTAATGTCATAAGGTGTACATCATTACTGCTACCAGCAACGCCGAGAATTTGTTTCTCATTCATGACTAAATTCTTTAGGCATTTAATGTTGTCGTCAAATCGAAAGCTCTTTAACAATTCAATGAGAACATTCAGTACTTTCACTAATGAGGCATCTACTGTAGAATTTATATATTGCACCGTTCCATCATTTATGATAGGAACTTTACTTATTGTAATGAATGGGTCATAAGTGTTAAAAGTATCGAAATCAATGACTTTTTTAGTTTTTCCATCGTCAATGACTAAATCATTGCCTTCAATGGTTAAAGTTGAGTTTTCGTTTACTAGTTCATGTGCTCTTCTTGCTTCATTTGTTTCATACGCATATGCAGCAATAGTCATATTTTAATGAGAATAAAATGTTGTTCTATTTGCAAAGTACAGACCCAAACGAATACGGGACAGTAAAGCTACAAACAAACTTAGGTCTTCAGAATGAAGCGCTTGCTTTCAGAGTTGTTGACTTCAATACTATCGCAACCTTTGTCATAACAGATGAAACAGATTTCATAGAGATTGAAATAGATGACAAAAGAAGTTTTATAACATTTCCTAACAGAGCAGAGTATAGAATAGATAAAATTGCTGGAGTCATAGATACTCTCATAAATGAAGAAACTATTGACAACATAGATGTCGAACTCTCTTCTGAGGGAACATTGAAGTTCAGTAGCAAGAAAGAGTTTAAGATACCAAGAATGAGTCATAGAGTACAACTTCTTTTGGGAGCATACCATATGACATTTCCTTTGAAAAGTGTTGACAAAACGATTGAGATGAAATCTGTTCCATACGTATGTTATGGTAATTGTTTGTACATTGAGTCAAAAATAGCTAATGTCACAGGTATTTCAGGAGTTAATAGTAAAGGTTCAGTAGAGTATAAATCTTTCTGTTATGAAGTAAATTCAATGTTCATTCCAAACGTTCCTGTCATAGCAACTCATTTAGGTAAATGGGTTCGCATTAGTCCTCATAATTTGAAAGACATGCAATTCAGACTTGTTGACTTTCAAGGAGAGCTTGTAGAACTGAAGGCACCAGTGCGAATGACTGTTGAAGTTGACTTTTTAGAAAATATTAAATGCAACAGCTTACAAGAGAACTCAGAGCTAAAAATATAAAGTATGAATGTTATGTATTAGGTCATGAACTTTGGTTGTTGCTGTTTGATGAAACAAATGAGTTAGTTATGTCAGTCAAGAGAACAGAAAAATATTGTGTTAGTGAAAACTGCACCAAGTCAATAAGATTAGGTTTGCATTATGAAGATGAGTTCGATACTGTTGAAGAAGTTTTGGATAGATATTACAAATTGCTTTAATTTACTAAAACATATTTCAAGCAAAGTTTATATTCTGTTGAAAGTTTTGTATACTCGTTCGAATATTTATACTTAAACTCAACTCCTGTAGTTCCTGGTGTTTCAATGATGCGGATGTTACCTATTTTCATGAATAGTGGAGTTTGACCACAGCATTCGATTTCAGGGTCGAGATAGTCAATGACACATTGTTTCCCTGTTATTCGTGAGATAACATTTTCAAGGTCCTCCTTTGTTAGAATTATTTGGTTCTTACTTATAAGATTTGTCAAAAGCTTCTTATCGTCTTTGAGTAAAATTGTTTGGTATAACTGAAGAAGGTAATGGTCTACGTTATCTGAAGGATTTGTTTGAACATTTGTAAGGGTTGTCGTTGGCTTCTCTTGAAAGAATTTGGTCCAGTGGTGGATACTCTAACTTAACATCTGATGTAGCGTTAGCGTTTGAAGCTGAGTTTAAATTCACGGATTTCAGTTCTGGTTCTTTTTCTTTCAAACACTCCGAACTATAGTTCTTTATGACAATATTGTTTGTCGTTCGTGAGTCAACATTTGATGTTGGTTCAATTGGAACATTAACGGCACCAGCTAAGATGGATTTGCTTCTCATTTCATATAGAATAAAAACCTTTTATATGTATGAAATGAACAATATACTCGACAAGGGTTTGAATGTAAAGCTAACGAATGAAAATATTGTTGAATTCACTGAGACAGGTGCTGTGTATAAAGATGTAGAACTACTGAACAAAAGAGCTAAGGGAAGAAGCAGGAATATGAACAAAGGGTGGAAGCCTATAAAAATTTATGTCAATGATGGCTCAGGAGGTTCAAACATAAAGTATGCAGAAAGTTATAGAGTTTATGCTCTCAAAGGTGAAAAGCCTTCATTTAAGAACAGCTATTCTAACGCATATCCTCAAAAGCTAACGGATGGGGAAGTGGATGATATGAATGACAGCAAAAATATTAACAGAAATGGCGACAGAGATGCATGGAATTTGTTTACCATCAGTCAATTGAAGGTTAAACTTTAAAACAATGTTGGTCGTTCCCATGGAATATTTTTGACTTTAATGGTATTAGTCATGATATGAATCTCAAGGTATGAACGAGGAGAGATGAGAGACTTATATGCTTCCCAAATTTCTTCAAAAGGTAATGTTATACCTGACTGTTTCCAAATGAGTTCAATATCATAGCGTGAGAAACCTTGAAAGATAACGAAGTCAGTTATGAGACGTTTTATGTTTAAAGCAAGAAACGCCATGTTTGCATAAGTATTGCTACAGTTAAGTGGTAATGTCTGACTTTAGTAATGATGTTAGCTAATGGTGAGTCTGGTTTTGACACTAAACCTTTTCCGGCGAAGTCGTCACAAACGAGCAGAGTGTTTGAAGGATACTTTTTGAAGGGGTATTTTGAAAGTTTTGACAGAATGTAGTTTGTAAGTCGTTTCATATCGTAAACTCCTGAGTATTGACGTAAGTGGTGTTTGTCAATAATTCTTTCCATCTCCTCAGAAGTCTTTTGCATTCCTGACTGTATAAATTCAACGATGGCATAATATTTCCTCTTACGTCGAATGTAACGTTGAAGAAATTCAATGAGTTCACTGTCTGGAACTTTAACGACAGAGGCTTGAACTTTTGACATAAATGTTTTCGCTGTTGAGTCCATAGAGTCTGAAGTTGCTGATATAATGATTTGGTCATAGTAAGAGTCGTTTCCTAAACGCTCTGTTATGAGTATATGACGAATGAGGTTAAATGTCTTACCCGAACCCATCTTTCCACAATAGAAATAACACCATTTGAACAGAACTCATAATCTTTGCTGAAAGGAAGAATAAGAGAAGAGTTAAGTTTGTCTGTAGTTTCATTCATGTCTTCATCTACGTCATGTATTAAATGCTTCATTTTATCTCCATTAAAAATGCAAGTCAGAAATATTCAGAACATAGCACCGAGTCTAACTGACAAGAGTATAAAGATATACTATGAACACGTTATGATGAAACCAACCAAAATTCAAGAAAGTCAGTATACTTATGAATATCCAAGACACTGGGTAGAGTATGTAGGAGGTGAGAAAGCTATTGAAA
The DNA here is from genome assembly GCF_026262505.1 of Trichomonas vaginalis G3. Classification (NCBI taxonomy): domain Eukaryota; phylum Parabasalia; order Trichomonadida; family Trichomonadidae; genus Trichomonas; species Trichomonas vaginalis. Next base: position 38,908,812 of record NC_067206.1, on the reverse strand, counting down.
TAAGACAAGTTAGAAGTATTCCAGCAGGAAGAACAATATTATTGAAGAACTTTAATGTTTTGAGGTATAATGATGAAACAAAGAAGCAAGATAGTTTCCCTGTTGCTGTGTATGTGAACCTAGACACAGGGGATGACATGAAAGTTTTTAATACAAAGCTTCAAACGGTAGTGAGAGAACAACTGACTGCGGAAGGACATCCATTACCTTCAGAAGTTACCATAGCATATAATTTTGAAACAAACTCAATAGATTTTAAAGTCATCTCTGCAAAGAAGTCAGGTTTTACATTTAATGAAGCAGATGTATATTCGAATGAAAACTTCAAAGCTATTGCATGGTTAGATAATGACGATTGCTTTAGGAAAATATTTAAATACAGTGACTCAACGATGTCAATAGATGACCTTCGTGGAATGTTACCATCGACGTTTACAGTTGAAGGCTCAGCAGGATTGCTTACAAGATTGTCAATTGGTGGTATTTGGTCTCGTGAGAACATTGTTATAAAATCCAGTATAAGTGAATTTGCTGAAGAATCTATATTATGTCTTTCAAACTATATGTATTCGCCGCCAAAGCATTATAGTATAACAAACTTTGTCAGTAAGTTTAACATAAGACTTGTCGAACCTTCTTCAATGAAAGATGTTGTGCTACCTAAAGATGGAAAGGATGGACTCATTATTGAGATGATTTTAATAGCATATTAAATGAGCTTGTTCTTGAAGGTCATTCATGATGAAATAACTGTTGTAGAAGATGTTAGCAATTGTTCAGACATTTTGAAGCGAATAGATGAGATAAGAAATAAGTTAGATAGACCGCAAAGCGGTGAGGGTGAAGCCCGTGAGAATGTTTATGTTTCATTGACTTTCTCCAGTAACGAGAACTTTTATGAGATAATATTGAAGAGAGATGATTTTAATATGGTGTAAATGGTAGCTTGGGCAGCTTTAGGCGCAATGGGAACAAAAGCATTAGCATTTGGAGCAAAAGCACTTGGAGCTTATGACGCAGTAAATAAAATGAGTGGAGGAAGGGTTTCAAAGACATTAGATGCAAATAAAGGAAAGATTGGAGGCTGGGTTGCAAAGAAGTTAAGATTAAATAAAATGGGGCTCATAAATAAAGCATCCAATTTGGTTGCGACTGAGTCAGAAAATGCTTTAGGAAAGGACGATGAGTTTGCAAAACACGCAAAAGACTTTAATGACCAGATGAAAGGTGAAACAATGCATTTAAATAGAGTCGATGGAACTAAAGAAAATGTTTCTTCTCCACCAGTAGTTCTTCCGTATGGTCCCTATGGAATGTATGGAAACCCTTACGAAAGACCATTTGACCCATTGACTGGTGGAAGTAACTGGTATCATTACGGCCGAAGAAGAAAGACAGTCAAGTTGGAGACAGACGTGAAGAAAGCAACTAAAAAGAAACCAAGGAAGAGAGTTATAAAGCAATGAATTCAACAGGGTTAGAAATGAGGGTAGAAATGAGGTTAGATCTACCCTTCTACCCTAAATTTAAATGGATGTTTTCATACGTGTGAGGGTGGTGATATCATTTATTTTTAAGTTTATTTTTATATAAATGTGGGAACAAAAATAAAGCATTTCTACTCAGCAGGAATGAGACCCTTACTGACTATGTATTCGTTTAATGCTTGATGAAAACAATGGTACATATTATCGTATGGGTATACACAACGTCTGTTTCCATCGTCGTCGTATATGTAGAGCTCAAATCCAGTCAAACCTTCTTTTGTACAATATGTAGCTTTATTTAAGTATGCATTTATGTAGATAAGGCAATTTTCTTCATCGCTCCAGAAATAATTTTTGTTCTTTGTTGAAATAGTTTTCGTTCCTCTGCGACCATAAGGAATGTATGCAATGAACTTTGCGTCATAAGGGATTGTAATATATTCAGGGTTTCTTTCATCGTCAATGGGTCTGTCTTTGTTAAAATGCATGTTTCTCAGTTTTACTTGAGTTTTGAATAGTTCACGGAAACGTTCTGGGAAAGAGTCATAGTAAATGTAGTCAGACATGTCTTTGTAATGAAATAAAAAATTTAAAAAAATAGAAATAAGGTTATTTTTATTTAGTGAGGCCGGTAGTGAAGTCGTTAGTGAAGTCGTTAGTGAAGTCGTTTATGTGTCAGATGGTTTTGTAAATATTTAAGGTTAAGTTGGGTAAGGTGGAACGCAGTGCCGCCGTACCCAAGTTAACCATACTAACTTGGATAGCTTTTAAACTAAGTTATTCACATAGTTTAAATAAGCAATATTTGTATAAATATATTATATAGTTATTAATGATATATGATATATTTTTACAAATAATATATTATGAATATCTTCAAAATGTATTTCTATCCTATAAAATTATGAATACACATTGTAAATAGTCTTTATATTAAAGTACTATTATTTGCATATATACAAACAGCTTTATTATTCTGAAATAAATATCGCATTTTATCAATTTGCTATTTTTTAAGATTTGATCTTCTTATGTATTAGTATAACCTTATTGAATTATATGTAAAAATTGTTATTTGATACTATTACAGTGTGGATTTATATCATTTATTCAATAGTAATGCTTGATATCAATAAATGCGATCTTATACTCAATAATACTTATTTTTTTAATGTTTTTACTGATCAGTTATATATGTGGAAGTCAATTATATAATACTGTCTTGATTAAATCGATTTTCATCTTATATGACCTTGGAAAATTATATATAACTTTGTTCATGAACATCATTTTAATTAACTAATAAATAGAGTTATTCTAATGCATGAGACATGAATAATTATGTTTTGATCAGGTAAATAAATAATGCTGATGTTAAAAGTGTTTGAAATGTATACAGTATGTATTTTTGTGGTAATAATTATTCATAATTATTAATTATATTATTTTTTTAACTTTTATTAATTTTAATTTCTCATTTGCTATAAGTATCAGATATCACTTATTTAATATACTAATCATATATCATTCTAAATATGACATGTAAAGTTTGTAAACCATTTTTAAATATAATTATGTCAAAAAGAGGAAGAAAGCGAAAAGATGGCACTAATCAGTATGAGATTGAATGTATAATGGATCATTCATTTGACAATGATACATGTGTCAAATATCTCGTAAAATGACCAATGACAATACATTTAATAGGAATGAAATATTTGTTGCATTTCAAATATATTTTGGGCAAGAAATAGATGATTACGACAAGATATTTACACATTTATTTGAACTTGTTTCCGACAAAACCCACGTTTTTAAAGTTTTCTCATTCATCAACTACATATGCTCAAAAGAAAATAGTTCGGAATTGGTAAATTTTGATGCCTTAAATGCAATTTTTAATATATCAACTTGTTCTGAATACCATTTTAAATATGTACTCGGAACAATTCAAATTCTTGACTCACAACAGAATTTCGAGTATTTATCATCAATTGATTATCAAATTTTCCTAACTACCATTGATAAATATCATAATAGCCATGAAATATTACATCTATCTTTGCATTATCTTGATAAATGCATCTCACACTTGAAAACTGTAGATATTTACACAACTGTTTTGGATTTTTTCCAGTTTTTCAATCAAACGTATCAATTCTACTTTGAGCTTCCAAAATCGATCATCATTGAATAATTGCGATCATGATTGATTAATTAATTTAAAAATTAATTTCTCATTGCCTTACGCTTTAATTGTTCGGCAAATGATATTTTCCTGCTTGTATCTTTGGTCGTAAGTGGGATTTGAGTTACTGGAATTGCAATGCAATCAATTATTGGGATTTTACTTGGATCAATATGATATTTTAATAAATCATCAAAATCATTCTGAAATTGATTGTAATCAAGATAGGATGGTCTCATATCGAGACAAAATTCTAATTCTTTGAACTTTTGAGCAGCAAGAATAGTTAGTATACCTATCTTGGGTACTGCGGCACTGCGTTCCACCTTACCCAAGATAACGGTTTGACACTTTACAAAACCACTGACGTATATTTTACAACACAAACGACAACACTAACTTAACCTTAAATATTTACAAAGCCACCAACCACTTCACCTCACTAACATTTTCGCTAACGACTTCACTAATGAAAAAATAAACGTTCTCACTAACGTTCCCACTAATGTTCTCATTTACAAAAGTATTGCAGCGCTTCCCATTGCTGTGCTTCACACAATAGTTCATATTCTTCAGTATCGCTGCTGTCACTCCAATCGTCAGAGTCAAAATCACTGTCAAAATAAATGTATGTAAGTTTTGACAAAGCTAATGAAACACGCTTACCGTTTGTATCTATTGCTTTTATATATCTCCCATTATGTTTGTTGTCGTAAACGCTCAAACTAACTTTACCCTTTCTCCCTCGTATCTGATAGAATGTATTTTCACGAGGAACGAAGAACAAATTCTTGAACTCATGACCGTTGTAGTTTGTTATCTCAATAGTTTTCGTCATTTATATAAAAATAAAATAAAAAATAAACTTAAAAATAAACTTAAAAATAAATGATATCACCACCCTCACACGTATGAAAACATAGCACAAAAATAAATTTAGGTGAATTGGTGAAATCTTACCTCTTTTTTCACCTCTTTTTTCACCCTGTTGAATTCATTGCTTTATAACTCTCTTCCTTGGTTTCTTTTTAGTTGCTTTCTTCACGTCTGTCTCCAACTTGACTGTCTTTCTTCTTCGGCCGTAATGATACCAGTTACTTCCACCAGTCAATGGGTCAAATGGTCTTTCGTAAGGGTTTCCATACATTCCATAGGGACCATACGGAAGAACTACTGGTGGAGAAGAAACATTTTCTTTAGTTCCATCGACTCTATTTAAATGCATTGTTTCACCTTTCATCTGGTCACTAAAGTCTTTTGCGTGTTTTGCAAACTCATCGTCCTTTCCTAAAGCATTTTCTGACTCAGTCGCAACCAAATTGGATGCTTTATTTATGAGCCCCATTTTATTTAATCTTAACTTCTTTGCAACCCAGCCTCCAATCTTTCCTTTATTTGCATCTAATGTCTTTGAAACCCTTCCTCCACTCATTTTATTTACTGCGTCATAAGCTCCAAGTGCTTTTGCTCCAAATGCTAATGCTTTTGTTCCCATTGCGCCTAAAGCTGCCCAAGCTACCATTTACACCATATTAAAATCATCTCTCTTCAATATTATCTCATAAAAGTTCTCGTTACTGGAGAAAGTCAATGAAACATAAAGCTTCTCACGGGCTTCGCCCTCACCGCTTTGCGGTCTATCTAACTTATTTCTTATATCATCTATACGCTTCAAAATGTCTGAACAATTGCTAACATCTTCTACAACAGTTATTTCATCATGAATGACCTTCAAGAACAAGCTCATTTAATATGCTATTAAAATCATCTCAATAATGAGTCCATCCTTTCCATCTTTAGGTAGCACAACATCTTTCATTGAAGAAGGTTCGACAAGTCTTATGTTAAACTTACTGACAAAGTTTGTTATACTATAATGCTTGGCGGCGAATACATATAGTTTGAAAGACATAATATAGATTCTTCAGCAAATTCACTTATACTGGATTTTATAACAATGTTCTCACGAGACCAAATACCACCAATTGACAATCTTGTAAGCAATCCTGCTGAACCTTCTACTGTAAACGTCGATGGTAACATTCCACGAAGGTCATCTATTGACATCGTTGAGTCACTGAATTTAAATATTTTCTTAAAGCAATCGTCATTATCTAACCATGCAATAGCTTTGAAGTTTTCATTCGAATATACATCTGCTTCATTAAATGTAAAACCTGACTTCTTTGCAGAGATGACTTTAAAATCTATTGAGTTTGTTTCAAAATTATATGCTATGGTAACTTCTGAAGGTAATGGATGTCCTTCCGCAGTCAGTTGTTCTCTCACTACCGTTTGAAGCTTTGTATTAAAAACTTTCATGTCATCTCCTGTGTCTAGTTCACATACACAACAACAGGGAAACTATCTTGCTTCTTTGTTTCATCATTATATCTCAAAACATTAAAGTTCTTCAATAATATTGTTCTTCCTGCTGGAATACTTCGAACCTGTCTGATTTCAATAGCTTTCTCACCTCCTACATACTCTACCCAGTGTCTTGGATATTCATAAGTATACTGACTTTCTTGAATTTTGGTTGGTTTCATCATAACATGTTCATAGTATATCTTTATACTCTTGTCAGTTAGACTCGGTGCTATGTTCTGAATATTTCTGACTTGCATTTTTAATGGAGATAAAATGAAGCATTTAATACATGACGTAGATGAAGACATGAATGAAACTACAGACAAACTTAACTCTTCTCTTATTCTTCCTTTCAGCAAAGATTATGAGTTCTGTTCAAATGGTGTTTATTTCTATTGTGGAAAGATGGGTTCAGGTAAGACATTTAACCTCATTCGTCATATACTCATAACAGAGCGTTTAGGAAACGACTCTTACTATGACCAAATCATTATATCAGCAACTTCAGACTCTATGGACTCAACAGCGAAAACATTTATGTCAAAAGTTCAAGCCTCTGTCGTTAAAGTTCCAGACAGTGAACTCATTGAATTTCTTCAACGTTACATTCGACGTAAGAGGAAATATTATGCCATCGTTGAATTTATACAGTCAGGAATGCAAAAGACTTCTGAAGAGATGGAAAGAATTATTGACAAACACCACTTACGTCATACTCAGGAGTTTACGATATGAAACGACTTACAAACTACATTCTGTCAAAACTTTCAAAATACCCCTTCAAAAAGTATCCTTCAAACACTCTGCTCGTTTGTGACGACTTCGCCGGAAAAGGTTTAGTGTCAAAACCAGACTCACCATTAGCTAACATCATTACTAAAGTCAGACATTACCACTTAACTGTAGCAATACTTATGCAAACAGGTTTTTTGCTTTAAACATAAAACGTCTCATAACTGACTTCGTTATCTTTCAAGGTTTCTCACGCTATGATATTGAACTCATTTGGAAACAGTCAGGTATAACATTACCTTTTGAAGAAATTTGGGAAGCATATAAGTCTCTCATCTCTCCTCGTTCATACCTTGAGATTCATATCATGACTAATACCATTAAAGTCAAAAATATTCCATGGGAACGACCAACATTGTTTTAAAGTTTAACCTTCAATTGACTGATGGTAAACAAATTCCATGCATCTCTGTCGCCATTTCTGTTAATATTTTTGCTGTCATTCATATCATCCACTTCCCCATCCGTTAGCTTTTGAGGATATGCGTTAGAATAGCTGTTCTTAAATGAAGGCTTTTCACCTTTGAGAGCATAAACTCTATAACTTTCTGCATACTTTATGTTTGAACCTCCTGAGCCATCATTGACATAAATTTTTATAGGCTTCCACCCTTTGTTCATATTCCTGCTTCTTCCCTTAGCTCTTTTGTTCAGTAGTTCTACATCTTTATACACAGCTCCTGTCTCAGTGAATTCAACAATATTTTCATTCGTTAGCTTTACATTCAAACCCTTGTCGAGTATATTGTTCATTTCATACATATAAAAGGTTTTTATTCTATATGAAATGAGAAGCAAATCCATCTTAGCTGGTGCCGTTAATGTTCCAATTGAACCAACATCAAATGTTGACTCACGAACGACAAACAATATTGTCATAAAGAACTATAGTTCGGAGTGTTTGAAAGAAAAAGAACCAGATCTTAAGTCGGTGAATTTAAACACAGCTTCAAACGCTAACGCTACATCAGATGTTAAGTTAGAGTATCCACCACTGGACCAAATTCTTTCAAGAGAAGCCAACGACAACCCTTACACAAATGTTCAAACAAATCCTTCAGATAACGTAGACCATTACCTTCTTCAGTTATACCAAACAATTTTACTCAAAGACGATAAGAAGCTTTTGACAAATCTTATAAGTAAGAACCAAATAATTCTAACAAAGGAGGACCTTGAAAATGTTATCTCACGAATAACAGGGAAACAATGTGTCATTGACTATCTCGACCCTGAAATCGAATGCTGTGGTCAAACTCCACTATTCATGAAAATAGGTAACATCCGCATCATTGAAACACCAGGAACTACAGGAGTTGAGTTTAAGTATAAATATTCGAACGAGTATACAAAACTATCTACTGACTATAAGCTTTGTTTGAAATATGTTTTAGTAAATTAAAGCAGTCAGGAGGGCTCTTTGAGCCCATCTTGGCGCTTTGCGCCGTCAGTCAAAAAATTTCAAGTTAGCAATTTGTAATATCTATCCAAAACTTCTTCAACAGTATCGAACTCATCTTCATAATGCAAACCTAATCTTATTGACTTGGTGCAGTTTTCACTAACACAATATTTTTCTGTTCTCTTGACTGACATAACTAACTCATTTGTTTCATCAAACAGCAACAACCAAAGTTCATGACCTAATACATAACATTCATACTTTATATTTTTAGCTCTGAGTTCTCTTGTAAGCTGTTGCATTTAATATTTTCTAAAAAGTCAACTTCAACAGTCATTCGCACTGGTGCCTTCAGTTCTACAGGCTCTCCTTGAAAGTCAACAAGTCTGAATTGCATGTCTTTCAAATTATGAGGACTAATGCGAACCCATTTACCTAAATGAGTTGCTATGACAGGAACGTTTGGAATGAACATTGAATTGACTCATAACAGAAAGACTTATATTCTACTGAACCTTTACTATTAACTCCTGAAATACCTGTGACATTAGCTATTTTTGACTCAATGTACAAACAATTACCATAACATACGTATGGAACAGATTTCATCTCAATCGTTTTGTCAACACTTTTCAAAGGAAATGTCATATGGTATGCACCCAAAAGAAGTTGTACTCTATGACTCATTCTTGGTATCTTAAACTCTTTCTCGCTGCTGAACTTCAATGTTCCCTCAGAAGAGAGTTCGACATCTATGTTGTCAATAGTTTCTTCATTTATGAGAGTATCTATGACTCCAGCAATTTTATCTATTCTATACCCAGCTCTGTTAGGAAATGTTATAACACTTCTTTTGTCATCTATTTCAATCTCTATGAAATCTGTTTCATCTGTTATGACAAAAGTTGCGATAGTATTGAAGTCAACAACTCTGAAAGCAAGCGCTTCATTCTGAAGACCTAAGTTTGTTTGTAGCTTTACTGTCCCGTATTCGTTTGGGTCTGTACTTTGCAAATAGAACAACATTTTATTCTCATTAAAATATGACTATTGCTGCATATGCGTATGAAACAAATGAAGCAAGAAGAGCACATGAACTAGTAAACGAAAACTCAACTTTAACCATTGAAGGCAATGATTTAGTCATTGACGATGGAAAAACTAAAAAAGTCATTGATTTCGATACTTTTAACACTTATGACCCATTCATTACAACAAGCAAGGTTCCCATCATAAATGATGGAACGGTGCAATATATAAATTCTACAGTAGATGCCTCATTAGTGAAAGTATTAAATGTTCTCATTGAATTGTTAAAGAGCTTTCGATTTGACGACAACATTAAATGCCTAAAGAATTTAGTCATGAATGAGAAACAAATTCTCGGCGTTGCTGGTAGCAGTAATGATGTACACCTTATGACATTAGAATATTATAACGAACATAAAGATGAACTGAAAGGAGAGAAGGGTGACACCGGACCTCAAGGACCACAAGGAATACAAGGAATACAAGGAATACAAGGAATACAAGGACCTCAAGGCGAAAACGGTTTGGATGGAAGATGGAAAGGATGGAAAAACTGCTAAATCATGGATATGGAACCTTATAAATACTGGTTTAACAGCTGCTTCATATGGAGTTCTTCAATACCAAATCGGAAAGATATGGGCAGTACTTGGTGAAGAAGTTTTAGATGACGTTAAAAATGCTTTGAACTTCATTTCAAATGGTTCGGATACTATTAAAACTTTATCTGGTTGGATGCAAGAAACAAGGAGTCAAATAGATACTGTAAGACGTATAGCAAACAATGCACGTACGGGATTGGATACTTTACGAGAAGCACAAAATACACTAAAGGAAGCAAATGATATTCTTGGCTCAGTATCAGACATGCATGAAGATTGGCTTAAAGGTATTGACAAATCTTTAAAAAATCACAGTCAGTCTATTGCTGACTACAAGAAGAAAAGTATAGATTTTTTACATAGTGCTATGGACGTACATGATGGAAGCATAAGGAACTTACTTAATGCTAACAATAACTTACCAGGAACTATTAAAGCATTTATAAAGTCCTTTGTAAAACCTGGTGCTCTAACATTTAGGTCTTTGAGAGCAAGAGCATTGAAGTCAAGAGATGCAGAAACTCCAACAGAACCTACAGAAGGAACTGAAACAACAGAAACCAGAAGAACCACCAAAACCAACAGCTAATGAAATATTGTTCGAATATTTTCCAAGGTACTCTGTTCTCATTGCATACATTCAAGAAATACTTAAGAAAGCAGACTTGACTTTAGGAGATGATGAAAGTTCTGTATATCTTTCGTTCCTGTTTCAAATAGCAGAACTTTTGAGACAGATATGCTTAATGTATGACAACATCTCTGATTTCACAAGATATGATGACGACCATGACCCCGAACACGGTGAAGAAGAAGTTTTACAAACATCCATTAAGACAGGAAAGGTTTTAACTCAAAGTCTCATTATTGACACCAAAGATGGCGAAGTGGACGTTCTTCAAGAGCTGAAGAAAAATACTTCTTCGGGAGGTGGTGCTAGGCATGAACTTGAAATAAATGAGATAGAAGGGAAATTAGCCGAAAAAGCAGATAAAAACCATGTTCATTATATAAGTTCAGACGAACAGATTATAACGGACTACCATGGATATTTAACACAGGATGAACAAATAAGCACTGAAGATGTTAATGAAGGAAGATATAAATTCATTCGTGCTAAAGGTTATGACATACACTGTACTGTACAGTATGACACGGGTAAAGCACCAGAAGCATTTGGTTATAACAATGAAATTTATGCTTCATACTTCTTTGTTAACGGTGTATTAGTTGAACCAAGATTTACATTGAGAGTTAAGGCAAAAATAACTTTTGAAGATGCTATTAAAAGTAAAGCTGACAAAGATGAACTTGACGCAACGAACAAAGTTTTGAAATCTCATAAACACAATATCTCCGATATAAATGAACTTCAAGCTACATTAAATAGTAAAGCTGACAAGAACCATACACATGAATCCTTCACTACTGTTAGAGCAGACGACATAATATTGAACTATACCCTTGGTTCAAGTGCACCATTAGAGAATCCAAGTACAAGCGTAAAAGATACACTAAACTCCTTAAATAGTAAATGTATGAACATTGAAGGTCATGTCAGAAACTTTGAAACATATAAACTACCAGCAATGTTAGATAAAAAAGCAGATAAAGAACATACACATAACTCCTTCTCAACTGTTGCTATAGAAAGTATTGAAGGAACGGTTGAAGGAACTGGTGGGGAGGGCGGAGCCCCGCCGCACGCGGCTGCTTTATATTATAAACCTCCTAACTTTCCACAAGGTTTAACATCGAATGAAAACATAACAACGAAGAAAGAAATTAGCTGTAAAAATGTTTATGTCATGGATGATGAAAATAATGTTAAATTCACTGCTCAAGATTTATATGATAATAAAGCTGACAAGAACCATACACATAAATCCTTCACTACTGTTAGAGCAGACGACATAATATTGAACTATACCCTTGGTTCAAGTGCACCATTAGAAAATCCAAGTACAAGCGTAAAAGATACTCTTAACAATTTAGATAACAGTTGCAGGAATATCGAAGATCATGCCAGAAACTTTGAAGCATATCAACTACCAACAATGTTAGATAAGAAAGCAGACAAAACAGAGCTTCAAACATTAAAGACTGAAATACTTCAAACATTATATCCTATAGGCTCTATTTATACGTCAATGAATTCAACAAATCCAGCAAGTGTTTTAGGTTTTGGTACGTGGAAGCAGATTGTAGACAAATTCTTATACTGTGCTAGATATTCAAAGCAAACAGGAGGTTCGAAGAAAATTAAAGAAGCAAACCTTCCACCGCACACTCATACAGGAACTACAAACTTTTCTGGCGACCATAGCCACTCATTAAGAGACCACCCATTATACAACTCAGAATATGAAGCTGGCAATGACGTTTTATCTCCATCTTATAACAATTCGGCAAAAAAGATTTTTCGACCAACTGAACCAGGAGGAAATCATTCACACACTTTCACAACAAATCCAACAGGCTCGGGTGCAGATTATATGCCACCATTTGTGACTGTATTCGCATGGTACCGTGTTCAATGAAATCTTTAACTTTACATAAATGAGCTTGAAAGAAGTATTCGAACAACATCCATGGAGGTCATTTAAGAAGTTCAATGAAGCAGAAAAAAGTTGGGGATTTACTAACAGAGCTGAAGTTAAAAAGTTCTTTGACAAAAATGTTGTACATCAAACAAAAATAAACCCTTACGACTACTTTTTACCAATTTACTCCAACACTCCTGACGCATACCAATTTGACACTCTCATTCAAAGCAGAAAAGGAGGACATAAACCATTCCTCATCTTCATTAATGTTAACACTCGCAAAGCATATGCATATCCAATGAGGAATAAAGGAACTCGTGAAGTGTTAAGAGTTTTACAAAAGTTTGTAGCAGAACATAGCCCAAGTACTTTAACATCAGACCAAGACAGTGCATACCTCAGCAATGAAATCACAGATTTTCTCATTAAGCATAACATAACTCACTACACTACTGAAGACCATAACCATAACATACTCGGCATCATAAACCGCTTCATAAGAACGCTCAGAGATTTAAATCAAGAGCGAGACTTTACCGAAGAAACAATGAAACATTTCATCGAAGTTTACAATTCCTCAACACATTCTACAACAGGGCATACACCAAATTCAATGACACAACAACAAGAAGAAAAGTATATACAAAAGAAACGAAGCCAAACACAAAATATCAGAAATTCAACACAATTTACCCTCATTCCTGGTACAAAAGTTCGTGTAGTTCTTGACGACAAACCGTTGACAAAGAAACGTTTAAGGTTAAGTAGAAACTATTATATCGTAGACTCTACGCAAGGTAATGGATATCTTATAAAAGCTGCTGACGACTCTATTGCGTTTTACCCTCGTCATAAATTAGTCGAAAGTAGTAATGGCAAACTTGCTGAAACCATTGACGAAGCAAAGCGAGAGTGGTTATTGAAATACTTGGCTATAACACAAACGATGACACTTATAAAGTAAGATATGAAGGAGGCGTTGAAGATGTTATACCATCTAAGAACTTGAGAGAGTCGAAGCCAACACATCTGGGACCATTAGAGCGGGAGTACTGGAAAGACAAAAATATGCCAGAAAGAATAAGAAAATTCTTCTAAACTTTTTCATTAGATGTAAATCAGACATGAACGAGAACAGTCATGATATCATTAATGGTACCATTTATTTACACCAAAAATAAAGTTTATGTTAGAATGTTAGATCTAACACGTTTTCTAACCACTTTTCTAACCTCATTTCTACCCTCATGAATTTCCTTAAGACAGAAAAAATAACGTTAGTTTTATTTTTTTCTAACTTTTTATCTTGTAGGTAAGAACAGAAATGTCAGTCGAAGCAAAAACATTCACGAACAAATCTAATGGCGAAACATTCACAAAAGGCACTTATAACGGTATTGAAGTCTTACGTAGAGACAAGGATGGTTATATAAATGCAACAAAGATGGCAAGAGAAGCAGGAAAGTTAAACCATTTAAACAGATTTCTCAATAGTACTAAAATGCAGGAAATTCTTGAGTTTTGGTTGAAAGAATACGGTCGAGCCAAAAGTGGCTCGACCTCAAAACAAGCATTTTATGAGCTTACTAAGGGTGTTATAAATGAATTCAAAGGTATTTACATACATCCTGACTTCGTTCATTTTGTTGCTGAATGGTGCTCTGTAAAGTATGCATTTTATGTCAAAGATATTATGGACTCCATAGACAAGAAAGTTCATGAGAAGTTAGATGAAGAAGAACTCGAAGATACAGTAGAGAATGCTAAACCTTTGTTCGAACAAGAAGTTAGAAAAATGCATGAAAAACAATTAGAACATGAACGTGAGATATGTTATGATTATAGAGATTCTCCATACGAACTAGACCAATGGGAACAAGAAGATTTAAAGAGAGAATTTAGAGAATATGAACTCGCTAAGATAGCATTAGAAGCTGCAGAAAAGAAGTTAAAAGTTTGGGGTCGTTTTGTACAAAAATATTGTGAGTAAATGAACTCATTATTTTTGCATCATGACACGAAGTGAAGATTCGCACTTCGTCAAAAAAGTGAAGGTTCCCGACGGTTTCAAACCGCCATACTTTACATGAAGATAGTTTACAATGTCAACTAAATATCATGTACGATAGAAATGGTTATGTAAAGTTTACATTTTGTAAAGTTTTGTCCTGATTCAAGACAAGTCTTGTATTTTTTCAGAACAAGTCTTGTATTTTTTCAAGACAAATCTTATGACCTTCATTTGTTCGTGACTTCTTTTCACATATGTAACCATGAATTTTTAACATTTCTTTAACACAGAAAAATAAAGTTAGTTTTATTTTTATTTATTTTTTTATTTTGTATGTAAGAACAGAAATGTCAACATTAGAGAACACAACAACTGCTATCGTTCATGAAGCCATAAATGAAGAATACGAGTACATACAGTATAACAAACAGTTACGCCTCATTCGTTCGGTCAAAGATGACATGTACCAAATGCAAAGTATAATGAATGCTCTTCGTTCTACAAAGCAAGCATATCATTGGTTTGAAAACCAACAGACAAAAGAACTTTTAGAAGAATTTCCTCATATGATTGCTTCCCTCGGAAAACCGAGAGAAGAGATTCCGTACGAAAATCGCAAGAATTTGGCTCCTGGTTTGAAAGGATATTATGTTCATAGACTTTTAGTAAATGCTGTAGCAATGTGGGCTTCACCTCGTTATGCTTGTTATATTTTCATGATGTTAGATGAACTATATAAAGCAGAACGTGGAGAGATGGAAAAGAAACTTCAAGCAAAAGATGAAGTCATTGAATCCAAAGACAAAAGCATACAGAAAAGAATACCGCGTTCAGTACCAAAAGGAAAGGAAAAGAGTTATAAGTATATGATATATACTGAAGAGTTGGAGAAAGAAGAAGATAAAGATATGGTTATGTTGCATTTAGTCAGAAGAAACAACAAGAGCTTTTATGACTTAGCTAAAATATATAAATCTGACAGAAACTGGTTCTATCGTGACAACTTACCGATTTCAATGACACCGAATGAGCAAATAAAGGAAATTGTCAAAAATACTCTTCCTCAAACACACTATGACATCAAAGGTTACACAATACTTACATTCAAAGAAGACTTACCATTACTGAAGGAAAAAATAACAGAATATTTCGATAACTTCAAAGAGGAAGAATAAAAAAATCTAAGCTATATTTTTTATAAAATTTATCTCATATGAAAGAACATGAATTTAGAATATTCGGAACTCATGACAGAAGAAGAGAACGAACAACATGTAAAAGATTATGCAAAATTTCTGAAGACATACAAAGCATTTAAACAATATCTAAATGCTTCTAAAGATTATGCAAAATTTCTGAAGGTATATAAAGCTTATGAAAAAGCGTATGAAAAGTTTATACATTGGGGAATTGTTGTAAAATATCCATATGAAGACTAACCAAAAATATATTTTTGCTTAAATAGCTTCAGGGTCTATTTCTTCAACCATTTCACTTCCTTCGTCAATGTCAATAGAAGCTTCTTCAACCTTTGGTAAGAATTTCTGTATAACATCTTTGTTCGTTATTGTCTTCAGAGATGAAGGATAATATAGGGTGTCCAAAGGTGCGTTTAGCACAGCGCTCTATATGAGACTATTAAAGGAGATATATGCTGATTATAAATATATAATAAAAAATATGAATATATGTATATGATGAGTATGTTGTATTTTGGCGCCATGCCGGGATATAAAATGAATTTTGAGACAAGAGGCGGTTTCGCGGGAAATTTTGGCGGGATTTTTTTCATTTTTTTAATGAATCATAAAGAAAACATCCTCGCTCTTGCAAAAAAATGCAAAGACTGTAAAAAAATCTACGAGACATTGGTAAAATGCTTCGGTATGGATGCTCCTAGCTATTCCACTGTAACGTATCATGTTAGGATGTATCACTTCATGAACAAAAAGGCGCCCATCATAAAAATTGACAAAAAATCGCCGGATCAAAGAAAAATCAAAGCAATTCTTCAAGCGCTAGATGAAGACCCAAGAGCATCACTCAGAAGGATAGAGGAGATGACAAAGATACCACGTACAACAGTCAGTTATTATCTGCACAATTATTTGAACTACAAACTAGCGTATACACGTTGGGTTCCGCACAACCTTAATTCAGTTCAAAAAAAATCTAGAGTCCAATCTTCGAAAGAGCTCCTCTCTATATTGGGTGCGTATCAATCCAAGAAGTTTCGCTTTTTAGTAACAGGGGACGAGTCTTGGTTTCAATATGCAACAGAAGCCAAAATCATGTGGATCCCGAAGGATGAAAATCCGCAAACATTCCCGAAGAAAAAAATTGACACACCAATGATGATGTTGTCGGTTTTTTGGGGCGTGAATGGCATCATCGCAATTGATATTCTTCAAAAACCTAATACGATGAATGCTCAGTATCTAATTGACAATGTTCTTACTCAAATTATCAATTCTGATGAGTTTGAGAAATCCAAACAACAAAAACAAAAGTTTGCAATTCATTTTGATAATTCAAGAGTTCACAAAAGTCATAAGGTAATGAATTACTTGGTGGAAAACAATGTCAAAGTTGTTCCAAACCCAATTTATTCACCTGATATTGCACCCTCTGACTTTTATTTATTCGGCACGCTAAAAAAGAGAGCTGAAGGACGCGAATTCGCGAGTCCAGATGATCTTGAAAATTTTGTAAGAGAGCAATTTGAGCAATTTTCTCATGATGATTTAAAGCGTGTCTTTCAAGCCTGGATCGATCGCTGCGAACGCGTGATTGAATCCAATGGTGATTATATTTAAATAAACTTTATATATATGTAACTTGTTTATTTCTATTCGCAGTATTCAGGTTTGTGCTAAACACACCTTTGGACACCCTATATTTCACAGATGTTTCACCCTTCTTATATTCTTTCTGTTCGGAAAGATTTAAAGCAATACTGAAGAAGTCAATGTTAGAGTTCTTTATGACAGTATAATGAGTATCTTTGACATTCACGAAGAAACTCTTTTGTTTCAAAACTACTGCTAACTCTTGTGAAGTATAACGTTTGCGGTCAATGACGATAGCTAATGGTCTGACATACTGACCAAACTTAGATTCTTTCACAAACTTCTTGTTAAAGATAACATTAACATTTGAAGCATTATTGAACTCATTCTTGATGGTAGTAGCGAGAGCATTGTATGAAAAGAACTTGCAATCTTGCATGTGTTTCATTAAAATAAAAATATTAAATTATTTTGAAAAATACTTTAAAAAATCTAATCTAATTTTTTTCAAAAAATATTTTTTTATTTCCTACTAAAGATGTATCGGAAGTTGTCTAAGTTAGAACACGGAAATAAAACAACTTCTTACAGAAGCTAATATAGATGTTGCAAAGCATTACGCAACAAACAAAAAGCACTCGCTGACATCCTCAATGACTATAATGGTGCAATAAGTTATGATAGAATTCATGAGTTCATAAAGCCGCAACGCGGCGAGGACGAAGTCCATGCAAGAGCATTTCCTTTAAATGACGTTGTTATTGACTTATATCATAGACGTTCAGTACCTCATGAAGTAAGAAGAGAAATGTTTGACATAACAAATGCAAACGTTGGTGAAACAAGAAGAAGAGACGACACACTGAAACAACAGAGAAGAGAGATGTTTAAGAGCGCTATAGAACAAGTTCGCAAAGCTAACGATGTCATTCGTTCCATTGACGACAAACCAAAAGAAGGTGAGAGATGGTTAAAGAAAGATGAAGAGAATAGGAAGAGAAATGTGAAGTCAGGCAATAGACTCATTGACTTTAACATCGAAGCTTTAGATGAACCAAACAGAGACTACTTACACAAACATTTCGTAAGGTTTTCATGAGACTCTTAGAGAAGATTAAAATAAACTCCCAACAAAGATGGATGGTATGTTATAAACTTGGTGGAAAGTATGAATGTTCTACGTTAAACCTCAATAATATTGGAACATTACTACATCAGCTCTTGAAGGAGAACTTTATATCAGAGATAGAAGCAAATGCTGCAGGTATTGTTGAAATGCACTATGACTTCTTCTTGACAAACATAAAGAATCTTACTGAAATAAAGATGTATGATTTAACAGAATATGAAGGCTTAACGATGTCAGATGTAAAGAAAGGCAAACCAAAAAAGAGAACATATAGAGATGAAAGCACACTGACAAATGACCAGAAAGCCATTTTGGAAGCTCTTAAGCAAACAGGAAACCCAGCACTTATAGAAAGCTTTTGGAAAGATAATGGTGAAAAGAAGTTTTATAAGAAAGAAGCGGTCAGTTCTGGAAGTATCTTTGCACATTACCTATAAATCTTGAGCGCTACCAAATCTTCAATGAACTGAACAAAAGAACTGCAACACTTATGACAGAAGATAACTGCTTCGTTTATGCTTGCATTCAGGCTGGAGTAAATGAAGAAACTATTGACACATGAGAGAAGTCATTCGTGTTAGAGACTTTCCTCAAAGTAAAGTACAAGAAATTTCTGACGCAACTGGTATAGCATTTAATGTTACCATTGGTTATTTCAATGACTCAAGACATAATGAAATAAAGAGATATATACCAAAAGAATGTGAAACTGTTCGAACTATGACTTTACTTCTTGTTGAAGACACTACATGCTAAATGAAAGACTTCCAATGACAACATATTTCATTCGCAACTATATAGAAATCTTGAAGGAGTGTGGTGAATGAACATTGAGAAACAGATGAAGATTTATACAAAGAGAGAAGATAAATATGTAGTCGCATGGATAGAACTACACCGCTATGGATTTATGAAAAATTGTGGGAGTGCAAATATTTCGAACCTATTTCTTATGGAGAACTTTTCACATATACGACTGACTTATATAAACCAGAACCTTGCACCATTTAAAGATTTGACATATGCTCAAAGTATGTGTACAACTGAAAGAAGAAAGCCGAGTCAAAAGAAAAATAAAGCTAAATGTAAGTTCATTCCTGAGCATGTTTTCTTTGCTGACTTTGAGTGTAGCACAGACGGCTTTCATAAAGCTTTTAACATCTGTTACGACAGTGAAGATGGTTCAGTGAGTGAAAGCATATGGGGTCAAAACTGTGCAACAGAATTTTGGAGCGACTTCCTGACAAGAGTTTAATATATTTCCATAACCTCAGCTATGATATAAACTTCATCTTAAGACACATGACAGAAGTGAAAGGAACTCCCATCATTAAAGGTTCACGAACAATCAAATAACTGGTTTATATAAAGGACGGGCAATTATTATAAAACTCTTACAGTATTATAAATAAGAAGCTTAAACTATTTCCTGCTATGTTTAACTTACAAACAGGACCGAAAGAAGTATTTCCATACAACTACTACAGCAGTACTTTGTTAGCAAATGACAACAGAACTGGTGTCATTTCTGAAGCATGTAAGTTTATCCAGGATGCAGATACATTTATGAAAAACATAGATTCCATCAAAGGTTGCAGAATAGATGAAAAGCACTTCGACTTAGAAAAATATAGCACGTTTTACTGCAAACAAGATGTAAGAATTTTAAGAGAAGGTTTTGTAAAGTTCCGCAATGACTTATTGAAAGAGTTTGATTTAAACGTTTATGACTACGTTAGTATTTGTTCTATTGCTAACAAATTGTTTGAGAACAGAGTGTACTTCCCGAATGGAAATTTATATGACCTCTCAAATAAACCAAGAGAATTTATTTCGAGATGCATTCAAGGTGGAAGATGTATGCTGTCAGATAACATGAAACAAAAGGCGAAAAGAAACTCATTGCTGATTCGACGCTGTTTCATTATATCCATCCGCTATAGCAAGACTTTATACTTTAGAAGGAATTCCAAAAGGTTATGAAGGATGAGATGCTAAGCACAGAGTATCTCATGAGACATTTATTCGATGACGACCAAAAGGAACCCATTGGTGAAAAGTTTATGTCTGGCTTCTTGTTCTCATTAAGATAACAGAGATTGGAATACATAGACACTTTCCTTTAATAGTTTGTGACCCTGAACTAAATACAGAACTTAACGTTCCCAGAAGTTCAAACACTTGCTGTTTAATGTATGTGACCATATAACATTACAAGACCTCATAAAAATCAAGGTGTCAAATGTGAAGTGTTGCAAGGATACTATTACGATGGAAACAGAGATATTAGAATAAGAGATGAAGTAAAGAAGTTGTTTGAGTTAAGGTTAAAGTATAAGAAAGAAGGAAATCCTTTGCAAGAAAATATAAAGCTCATTCTGAACAGTATTTATGGCAAAACTATTCTATCTCCTATTGAGTCAAAAATAACCATAGTAGATGACAAAGATGCTATAAGATATGCCATCAGAAACTACAACCATATAGTGAAGTTCGAAGGTTTGGATGGTTCAGATAAAACTATTTTCAAGCTAACGAAAAGCATTTGCAGACACTTTAACTTCTGTCCACTTGGTGTTAACATTCTGTCTATGTCGAAGAGAATAATGTGTGAAGTATTCTGTACTGCTGAGGACTTAGGAATGGACATCTTTTATAGCGATACGGACAGTATGCATCTCTACAATGAAGATATCCCTCGTTTAGCTGAAGAGTTTGAGAAACGTTATGGAAGAGTTCTCATTGGTAAAAACCTTGGTCAATTTCATAGCGACTTTGCAGAAATAACACCTGGAAAACAAAGTTTAGCATACAAGTCAATATTTTGTGGAAAGAAGACTTACATAGACTTACTCACGAATGATTTAAATGAAGTTGCATTTCACTGCAGAATGAAAGGCGTGAAGCAAGATGTTATTGCTTTAACCGCTAATGAAATGTTTCCTGACTCTGTTCAGTGTTTCTATGATGAAGATAAAGGTTTAATGGTTCCGCAAGGAAAATTTGACAAAGACTCTGAGTTCAGTGTCATGAAGTTATATAAAGCACTTTATGACGGTCAAGAGATTGGATTTGACTTATGTAAGTCATGTCAACCTTGCTTTGAAGAGAAGTTTAACTTCTCAATAACGACTAAAACAAGCTTTATTCGTAAGTTGAAGTTCTGAGGTCATTTATTTTTGTCAGCAATGAGGTCATTCGTGATAAAAATAAAACTAGCGGCAAGGGCGAAGCCCATGTGGTCATTTACAATACTGCGATGGTAGAGTTTAAGAGTTGTGCTTCAATGTAGAGACAGTCCTTCCCATCTGGAGGCAAGAACACTGGACATTTATGGTCGTGAGTTGAGTACATGTCTATCCAAAACTCACGATTGAAGCCAGTTAATTTATAGTATTTAGGATTTGGTAATGGTGAATTTCTTGTATGACCAATGAACTCATTTTCAACTCCCTTACTTAAGTTTGAATATAATATAGCTTGCTTTCTATCCAAATGCCAGGTGTTACAATCTTTGAAAATTCATTTTTCCTCGGAAGCATTGCATCATAATTGAAAACATTCTTGAAATCATCACTTGGTTCAGAGATTTGAAATCTTATACGTAATGGATTTTCTTTCTCTTTAGCGACTTCATTGAATGGTGAGAATACAACAAACTGACAGTCATGTGTTCCATCTTCATTTTCATTAAATTCATAATGAAAGTCTATAAGTTGTGGCTGACTACCTTCTTCTTTCAGTTGTGCAAGAAACTCACGTAAAGGCTGTAAAGTTTGTACTTCAATGTTGAACTTTTTCTCGAACATCTCATTAAATGAAATCATACATTGCAACAATGTTGTATCGTCTTTAAAGTATTTGTATATGTGAATGTTTTGGGCGCTAAAAGACTGTTCGTCATTTTCTATCTCGACTTGAAGTATAAAGTCAACCTTTCTGAAAGCACGTGTTATATACATAGATGTTATGCCAATGTACTTCTCTTCATTTATGTTCACAATCCAGTCTGTTGGAAACTTAAACGTTACTCTGTTCCCCTTTATTTTGACGTCAGGGTTTTCACTACTGAACACAACAGATAAAGGTATTTGTCTATACATTTAGTTCGATAAAAATAACACATTTACTCTTTCTTTGCTTCAGCTTCTTTAGCTTTTGCTTCAGCTTCTTCTCTAGCTTTCTTCGCCAGCAAACGTGGGTTCTTTTGTCTTCCAGCAGCTAATGCAGCAAGTTGTTTTTCACTAAGTTTTCTCTTTGGTCTCTCTGGCTTTTGTTCTTGTTTTTGTTCCTTCAGTTCGGATAAAATTTGCTCACGAATTTCTTTCTTCAATGCTTCAACATCTATGACCCCTTGGGTCTTGTCCGTAGGGCTTGTCTGAGTCATTTGACTGCAGATAAAAAACAAAATTAAAATTTTAACCGGTGTAAAATGAGCTTGTCAAAATCAGAGCGAGAGTCTATTATATTAAATGACGCCAGAGGAATACAACATCCTTTCTATTACGTAAGTCAGAGTAAAGATGGTAAAATATATGTAAGAAAAAGAAAGGTTCCATTAGCGAATACAGAGAGCGACAACATTAAGGTGCATGGCACCGAGGGCGAAGCCTATATAAAACCTTCTATTCAAACTGAAAAGTCAATAGAACCAGAAGAAAAGAAGCCAGATGTTCTTTCAATAACGAACCAAGAGCTTATTGCAAAGTTCGTGAATTTCATTGAAAAGCAAACCGAGTCAAAGAACCCTGACCCACCAGTGAAAGAAGTTGAGACAAAAGAGAATGTACAGTTCATTGAAAATGTCAAGAAACAACTTCCACCACGAATGCCAAGAAGAAGAGTGAGAATAATGAAGTAAATAGATATTTTTATCTGAAGTAAATACATGCAGAACGAACAGCTAAACGAATTTACTCCAGCAGAGCATATTCATCAGATTCGCTCATATTTCGATATCATAGACAATGCAGTTCAAATTGGTGACACTAATAGAAAATATTTCTGACGCAAAGATTCCATCACAACCTGGAACTGCTAAAGATAACACATGGGTAACATTCAATCTCTCACCTCCTGGTGAAAATATGTTGGACCTTTACAATACATTCATTACGTATAAAATGGAAGGTCAATTTATTGTAGATAAAGAAATTGGTTCAGGTTCCAATAAAACAAACCCACCAGGATTTTGGATTGGTTTCGATGACGCTTTCTATGCAGTTGCTGGATATCAAATCCTTGCAAATGGTCGTATCGTATATTCTCAAGACAACGCAAGAGAAGAAGCATATATAACTTCAAACTCACAAACTACCGAACAAATAAAGAAAGTAGATGTTTTCTCAAAGACTCGACATGAAGATGTATGGAGTCATTCGGGAACATGCAGAACAGGACAAATTGTTAGTGGTCCAATTACAGCAGGAAAATCATTTGATTTTAAGCTTCGTTTAAGAATTCCTGTTAGAAGATTCATTCCATTAGAAGCTATTCGATTTATTCCAGCTTTTGGAGGAAACATTCAGCTTAAAGTAAAGTTCAGTAGCGACGCCTTACAATGCACATCTATATCTGTAAATGATATCATTGCTTTCAATCCAACTCTTAAAGTTGCATTTGCTTCAGATTCAAATCCACCGACAAATAAATTTGTTCCATGGAATGAACCATTCACTATGATAACGAAGGCAATAGAAGCTAGTGGAACAGTTACTATTACAACTGTAACCCAGCAACTATTTCGAATAAAGATGGATTTTAATGAATGTTTCATTCATCCAAAATCATTCTCTTTAGACCCTAACATTTATACAGAACTTGTAGAACATTATACAAACGAGGCTTTATGTTTTCCTGTTAAAGTTATGGATTGGATTCCTATGGACGGTTCATTCTCAAAGAATACAGATAGTTCAAGTGCAACATTTACAGCAGCTTATACGCCTATTAATGTTAAAAGTATTTGGGCACTATTTAGAAAGAAAGACAACTATTATGTTAATTTTGAGAACCCTAGGTTTAAATATCTTCAGCTTTCCATGGGAGCTTATGGAAATATGCCTGCAGAACCTGAAAAATCATATGGACCTGTATTTTATGAAATGGTTGCGAACGCTTGCAATACAAACAATGATATGATTGGATTTAATGAAGATGTTATGAGGTCATTGGTGGATGATGGTAGTGTGGAACATAAATGGGATAGCTATGACAACACACATTTCTTATGTGGTTTTCCAACAGAAGTGGACTTTTGCTTCCAGCAAGGTCAAACATCTACTGCTCCAATAACATACAAATTGTCTGTTAAAGGACCTATTGAACTAGCAACTGAAAATGTACCAAAGCCACTTATTGGATTTATGAGGGATTGTTGCTTTGTCATTCAGGTGCGTGCTAATGGAATCCCAATAATAAGATTAGATGACTATAACTTAGCTGCGGACGACAGTGAGGAATAAAGGATGAACGTTTATTTTAAAGCTTATAAATGAGTTCTTCATCAAGCTCTCGTGAACCTTCACCATCTATGAAACAAACTTTACCAAACGATTATGGAGCACCTATTGAATATTTCTTACGAGCTGCACAATGGCAAAGAGCAGTCTCACCAAGGTTAGGTGTTCCACCAGCTCCTGTCAAAAATAGCATTTGGTCAAGTCCTTATATAAGATATGGTCTCCCACTAGGTTTGCTAGCTACAGCAGGAGCAGTTATGATGTTGAAAAGAAATAAAGCAAATGTTGTAAATAATACTGAAGTAGCTGAAGTTAAACAAACTCCAACACCTTCGCCAAAACCAACGTCAAAACCAACGCCTTCACAAGCAAAACCTTCAATGACTCCTGAACCTATGGAAGTACAAACTCCTATTCAAAAGTCAACTCCTAAACCGACTCCAACATTTAAACCAGAACCTACTCCTCAAATAAATCGTAAAACTCCTGCGTTTCCTTACTGAAAAAAATAACGTTATTTTTATTTAATATTAAAATTTTTATTTGATTGAAATGACGACTAAAGTCACTGAAGCAATGAAACAAAAGTTTTTGGTAGAATACATTAAATCAGGAACTATTCCAGAAGGTTTTTACATTCATACTATGAAGGATGGTAGAGTTCAGTTTAGAAAGATAAAGCAACCATTAGATAAAGAAGGAATTTTGAGAAAGATTAAACTTCATGAGGACAACATTGCTAAACTTAGGAAGAAGTTAGAAGAGTTGGAGAAAGGAAGAGAGTTATAAAGCAATGAATTCAACAGGATAGAAATGAGGTTAGAAATCGGGTTAGATATACCCATCTACCCTAAATTTATTTTTGTGCTATGTTTTCATACGTGTGAGGGTGGTGATATCATTTATTTTTTATTTTATTTTTATATAAATGACAGAACAAAAATAAAGCATATCTACTCAACAGGAATGAGACCCTTACTGACTATGTATTCGTTTAATGCTTGATGAAAACAATGGTACATATTATCGTATGGGTATACACAACGTCTGTTTCCATCATCGTCGTATATGTAGAGCTCAAATCCAGTCCAACCTTCTTTTGTACAATATGTAGCTTTATTTAAGTATGCATTTATGTAGATAAGGCAATTTTCTTCATCGCTCCAGAAATAATTTTTGTTCTTTGTTGAAATAGTTTTCGTTCCTCTGCGACCATAAGGAATGTATGCAATGAATTTTGCGTCATATGGGATTGTAATATATTCAGGGTTTCTTTCATCGTCAATGGGTCTGTCTTTGTTAAAATGCATGTTTCTCAGTTTTACTTGAGTTTTGAATAGTTCACGGAAACGTTCTGGGAAAGAGTCATAGTAAATGTAGTCGGACATGTCTTTGTAATGAAATAAAAAATTTAAAAAAATAAAAATAAGGTTATTTTTATTTAGTGAGGAGGGTAGTGAATTCGTTAGTGAAGTCGTTAGTGAAGTCATTAGTGAAGTCGTTTATGTGTCAGATGGTTTTGTAAATATTTAAGGTTAAGTTGGTGTTATGGTTGTGTTGTAAAATATACGTTACCGGTTTTGTAAAGTGTCAAACCGTTATCTTGGGTAAGGTGGAACGCAGTGCCGCCGTACCCAAGATAGGGATACTAACTATGATCAACAATTTCATTAACTTGATTCTATAGTGACTTATATTTCCGCTATGAATCTCTAAATTCGAAGATCTAATACTAAAAAGATATTGAAAATTTAATTATTATCAAAGCTTAAATGTGAATGAATATAGATAATTAAAACATCTTTGAAAAGATGACTCATTTAAATAAATATTTTTTATAAAAT
The DNA here is from genome assembly GCF_026262505.1 of Trichomonas vaginalis G3. Lineage (NCBI taxonomy): Eukaryota > Parabasalia > Trichomonadida > Trichomonadidae > Trichomonas > Trichomonas vaginalis. Next base: position 38,882,162 of record NC_067206.1, on the reverse strand, counting down.
TAAATTCTTTATAGTTTATAATCCTTATTACTGTATAATACTAAACATTGATGAAAGTAAAATAAAATCTTACTTATTCATTCTGTAGGACGTCAAATGAGGCATTTCCTAAAAATAAGTATTTCAGGATAGAAGATAACAAAATATTTGTGTTCGTAAATGTATTTAATCGTATTAAATTATTAAGAATCAACATCGAAAATAGAATTAGTTTCCTTTTATCAATATTCCCACTATTAATTCATCTATTAGTAAACACTACCGTATATTATTTTTTAAGCTATCTTATTTTTTGAAATTTTATTCAAATCTTTGGTCGCAAGAAGAATTGCATGATAAATAAAAACATTTAATCAAAGTCAATTTTATTTTTCATATTCAAATGGACTGAGTGTTAACATTTAACATTTTTTGCTAATTGTCGTCAAAAATTAGGCGTAAAGCAAAAATTGATATTTCATATGGTTTTATGATAGATAAGCATTATATTCCCACTCATTATATTCGTAAATTTTGAGGTTTATCCTTCGCTTTTAAGATCATTGAATTTGATTTTTATATAAAATAGTTATATATTAGAAAATAATATGAGTTTATGTGATATTATTTTTCAGAAGATTTCATTCTATATGCCTATGAAAAGTACTCCCAAAACTAACTTTTTCCTAATTATAATTAAATCTAGAATATTGTATTATGCTTAGTATTATTTCATTTTTCTCATTCAATTTAGAATTTACAAATGTCAAAAAATTGAGAGCTGTCACTTTTGATGAATTTCTGTTTATTACAAAATCCCTCAACATTTTGATAATAAATCATCAATGCATTACGTAGTCTAACATAAGACAGTATTGTTTTATGTTAAAATCAAATACTGAAGCAGCGATATGCGCTTTGAACATTTTTTAAAATAAAAAGTGACAACATTTATCAAATTAAATTCAAAGTCAGTAAAAAGAATTCTTTGATCATCAATACAATCATATATTTTATTTTTAAAATCAAATAAGCAAAAAAGTAAATCAAAACAAAGTTGAGTTGAAAATACAATTTTGCAATGATATTCTATAGAAGGAGTTATAATACTTGATTTTTTTCTTAGAGAAGACATGTTGCAGGTTACAGAGTACGAATATTCATTATGTGTAGCATAAAACCATAAAACCATAAATTTATGTATAAAATTAATCCATTTGACTCGGTTTTATTATTTTATCATTTATTCACATTAGAACATAACTCATCTTTGTTTCTGAGATCTGATACTATTACTCAAACCTTACCATTTATTATAATTGAGATTTGCAATATATTCCATTTTTTATTTCTTTGAGATACACAACTAAACACATTAAAAACTGTATATAAACATCTAACACAATTATCTGACAATGTCAAACACTTCTCTTACCATTTAATAAAATTAGATAAAGAATCTCCAAAAATTAAAATATGTGTTTTTGCATTCATTTCTATATTTTATGCATCACTATAGGTATTCCGATATGCGCTCATGAATTATATCTGCTATATGTCAAAAACAACTTTAATCTAATGTGATCAAGTTGCATTGATATACAACAATACATCCACTTCATATCAACACGATTCTATATATAATAGCGCATGTTCCTATCTAATTTAAATTGTCAGAAATGAATTGTACAAATTTTAAATCAAAGATTATTATTGTCGTCTGACGACAATAATAATTTTGTCACTTTTTCTAGACGACAATAAAACATCCTCATTAATTTATCTTCTTGTTGTGAACTTAAAATAATATCTGAATCTGCATTTAGATTGTGTATTAATGTTGAAGGGATAGATTTCAATACTTTACGGATCGGAATGATTTTAGGTGAAGTGAAAATTTAAAAAATTCATATCTTTCTTTATATTTGTTTCTAAGGGTATTCATTTATATAGCATTGAAGTATATATTATTAGCTATCATTACATATCGGTCAAGTTTGATTTGGACTTAGGATGTGTAATGCGAATGCAAATTATTATTTTAATTTATAATTAAAATTGTCCAACTTGTAGTATGGAAATTCATGGGATTTTTACTTTTACCCAATGGTCTTAAAGAAATTCAATATTTCGCCTTTTCAAACCTTGATAAAGTTACAAAGGTTGAAATCCCAAATTCTGTTAAAATAATAGGTAAGGGCGCATTTTCATTTTGTTATTGCTTGAATTGTGTTAATTTTGAAGAAGGATCAAAATTAGAAAAATTACAAGAAATTTCATTTCTTAGAACTAAAATTACTTCATTTCAAATACCAGAAAATGTAAACTCGATAATTGTTAACTTCATTCCAATTGAAAAATTAACTAATTTAACAATTCATCCTAAAAATATGTATTTAAAATTTTCAGAAAACGCAATTATATCAGCAAATGGAAGCGTATTGTTTGCAATATATAACAAATCTATACAAACATAAAAAAAAAAAAAAGGTAGTGGGGCTTCCAGGCACTTCGTGCCCTCTAGCCCTGAAGATGTTTAGTATAAATGAAGTTTTTATTCGGAGGGCTTCCAGGCGCGTTGCGCCCTCTAGCCCTGAAGATGTTTAGTATAAATGAAGTTTTTATTCGGAAAGCCTTCTTCTGGGTCGAAAACATTATATAATGTGTCGCTTTTCACAAATTATATATGTTTTTCATGTTTTGTTACTTTTCTGTCACTTTTCAGGTAAAAACATTTTTATTATTATATATAAATGAATTTTACAAAACCACCGTTACCGTTCTTTGGAAATAAGAGTAGATGTAAAGATATTATATTGAGAGAACTTAAGAAACTACCGAATGGTCTAACATTTGTAGATTTGTTCGGTGGAAGTTTCTATATATCCCATTTGTGCCATATAATATTCCCAGACTCAAAGATTATATGCAATGACTTCGACAACTATATGAACCGTCTCAAACATATTCCAGACACAAACAATATATTGAAAGAGTTAAAAGAAAAGATACCTATAGGTAAGATGGAACGTATACCATTAGATAACAAAAATATTGTGAGAGAGTTTTGAAAAAGCAGAATATATAGACTGGGATAGTATATCTGCTAGACTATTATATAGTGGTGCTATAAGAGTTCATGACATTGAAACACTTATGTCAAAAGTTTTATATCTTATACAAATGTTTTCACATAGAAAAATATATTGAGGGTATAGAGTTGTGAGATGTCATTGGACAGATTTGTATGAAAAATATAAAGACAAGGAAAATGTTTTCTTTTATAGTGGACCGCGCGCGCGTCCCCGTTCTATAACACATGGGATTTTCAATACCAAGTAGACTGGACTTTGAGAGACTCTTTAGAAACTTTAGACGTTTTACATAACCATCCATGCTTTTACTTTACATCCGATAAAAGTGGTTTGGAAACCGTTATGAGATGGTTAGAGGACATACATGACTATGAGTTTATATATGACAAGATAGAATATGAGAGAGGTCCTATAAACTGGAGAAAGTGTCATAACAAAGAAATTTTATTAGTAAGTAAATGTGGTTTGAAATGGGACTACTTGTTTTAGGTTTTTTCCATTGTGTCATTTATTTATTTGACGTGGCAGAAAAGTACAGAGAATATGAAGATGAACCAATGCCTGCAAATGTTCAGTATATGTACTCGTAAGAGATATTTTTATCTAATATTAAATGGACGCACAGAACTTAGCGAATGCACAGCAACCTGGACAACCAAACCCAGAGAATATTCCAAATGAAGTTAGAATACAAACTGCAATGGCAAACTATGGTCAAGTGCCAACAGATGTACAAATGCAAACTGCCATGTCAAATGACGCTGCGTTAGGTTTGCCACCATGGTATGCAAATATGAGATGGAAAGAGTTTTATACAAACCCTGAAGTGGGATATAAACAACTTTATGCAGATGACGCGAACACAGGAGTTGACCCAGAATATGTTTTCTACCAGAGGAGAAACAGAATGTATGAGCTCCAGTTAAAGAATGCTATGGAACTCAACAGGAAACGCAAAAGACTAGGCGGACATTAGATTTTTACATATAGTAAAATGGGTTTCTTCAGTAAGATAGGAAACTTCTTTCGAAATGTTGGAAGAGGTATATGGAATGGAATAAAAACCGTAGGAAGAGGAATTTGGAACGGAGTCAAAAATATTGGTAAAAGAGTAGGTCAGTTCGTTGGTATTATACCTAAAGACCCTGAACCAGAAGAACAAGCTCCTGTTATACAACAGCCTGAACCTGCACCACAGTCTAGTTGGCAACCAAATCCAACACCTCAACCGTATTAAAAAATTATATTTTTACCGTTCGATAGTAGTTGTATATGAAACTAAGTTCTAAGTAAAACGCATGGTATAATGGAATTATTCTTTTTCTTCCATCTGTAGTAAACCATACTTGAAAGTCTGAAATACTTCCACTTGGTGGTTCGTATAACTTTGTAGGTTTTTCGTAAAAGTCATTTGCCAAGCATAAGAAAGAGTTTTGAGCGCCAGAAAATGAAGCATGAACAATAATAGCAGCTGGGTCGAAAACATCTTTAAATAAATATGGTTCATCTCTTGCATATCGACTGTAAATATTTGCTAAAGGAAGTTCGACTTTCTGATTTAACATTCTTTGCAAATAATACCATGACATTGCAGTGAATTCTGTATATATTTGTTCGTCTTTATTTGGATTGTTTTCGTAGATTTGAAATGACACTTGTGAATTTTGTTTGTCATATACAATTCTCACATAAAGTGTGCTCTCGGTATTTGCATATTCATCAGCATATTTTGCATAACATGAATTTATTTTATCTTCTATATTTTTTAACGCAGTCTGTAGAGAAGATGAAAGGTCAACTTGTATTAGCTCAATTTCTTCCCACATTTTTCGTTTCCCTTCAGATATATAATCTATATGAAACCTTACAATAAATGGAAAACTTTTATCTTCTACAGATACAAACTTCATTCTACGAAAGCCAATAGCTTTGTGACAGATGGGTCTCTTAGCCATCTTAATGGGTAGTCAAAACGATAGCCTTCATGCTTTACGGTCTCTGTCTCAAACTTTTGACCGACATTAGTAAAAAGTTCATCTAATGGTTTAGTTGTAGCAACTCTTGAATTTTTCTTTTTCTATTGGAAGATATTTTATCTAGAATAAAAATGTCGAAAGATATTGCTTCCATGAGAGAAATACAACACAACCGACAACTCATTATGCAAGCTCTAAATAAGAACACAACAAACTTTTCAAACTATTCTAAGATATCTGAGTCATTGAAAGAAGGAAACTTAAAACTGACATTAAACCCAATGACAGATGAGTTTCTATTTCAAGACAAGAAGAACATACTGTCTGTATAAATCCAACAAAAGGAACTTTAAAACGAGAAACCTATAAATGAACTTCTTTTGAAAGCAGATGTTGACAACAAAGCTGACAAAGAATATGTAGACGATGCAATAGCAAAAGAAGAAGAAAGAGCTAACAATGCTTATGCAACAAAAGAACATACTCATCCTGAACTAGCAGACAAAACATATGTTGACAATAAAATGTCAAGTGAAGTGACAAGAGCTGAAAACGAATATTCTAAAAAGACTCATACACATTCTATATCTGAAAATAACAGACTTAAACGTTAGCCTTGAAAATAAGGTAGATAAGGGACTTATGGCTAGTGTGTTAGTGAAGAAAGAAGATAAGGAATATGTGGATGAAAAAGATAACGAAATGAAAGAAAGGGTTGACTGGTACCATGGACGGACATCGAAGATTTTAAAACTAAAGCCGATACAGGATGGGTTTCAGGATGTTTAGACCTTAAAGCAGATAAAACTTATGTTAACGATGAGTTAGAGAAGAAAGCAAATAAGAACTCATACACATACAAGTTTTACAACTGTTGCTATAGAAAGTATTGAAGGAACGGTTGAAGAAACTGGTGGGGATGCAATATTTGTAAACCTCCTAACTTTCCACAAGGTTTAACATCGGATGACGACATAACGACGATGAGAAACATTAGATGTAAAGATGTTTATGTCATGAAGGATGAACATAATATTAAATTCACTGCTCAAGATTTATATGACAAAAAGCAGACAAAACAGAGCTTCAAACATTAAAGACAGAAATGCTTCAAACATTATATCCTATAGGCTCTATTTATACGTCAATGAACTTCAACAAATCCAGAACAGTTCTTGGTTTTGGAACTTGGACTCAAATAGTCGACAGGTTTTTGTATTGTGCAAACTCTTCAAAGGAAACAGGTGGAAGTAAAACGATTTCAGGTGAAAATTTACCTGCACATAGTCACTACATAGATTTAAGTACATCTCAAGCAGGTTGGCATAAGCATAGAATATTGGATTGGTCAGCAATGACAAAAGGTAAAGGATATGATGTTAAAGACAACGTTAAGTTTGCTATAGATTGTTACTGGAGTAACACTGAGGGAGGAGGAAACCATACACATCGCGTTTCGGGATATACGCAAACAACGGGACAAAGTAAAGAATACATGCCACCTTACATGACAGTTTACGCATGGTATAGAAATGCTTAGTCGTCATTTTCAACTTCTTTAGCATATTCGTCAGGAGTTGTCTTATATTTGTTAGGAACTGTCTTTGAAAGTATACCACCTTGAACTTTGACAAGTTTGAAACGAGGTCTGACAATAGTAGTTTTATCTTCTGCTTGCAGTGTGTACATTTTGCCATGTTTGCCTAAAACTTCATAATATTCTCTTGTATACTTTCTTCTATTTTTACGAACACGAATGTGAGTACCTGTCGGGTTCCCATTGTTGTCATAGTCAATAGTAATTTTCATATGGGTCGCGTTTAGGTATTTCTATTTTTACTTTGTCACCTTTCTGAAGTTTGAAGCCCGGCATTCTTTCTTGTTTGTCTCTTTTGACTAAATTATTAAATATATAGTCTTTCTCTAAGTCAGGGTTGTTTTTCATTTCTTCGGGGGAGTGGTTCCCAAACCTTTTTGTTTACGGCTATTGTAAATATTTAAAACTTGTCTCATCTTTGCCATGGAGAAGTGTCTATATTTGTCGTCATATGACATTTCATTTGCTTCACCACCTTGTGGTTGGTTTAAGTCTCTTAACATTTTTATACAACCGTCAATGACACCAAGAGCAGAATGGTTTTGGTCGACAATGAAATATTGGTTTACATTTTTTGAACGCAGATAGTTTTTTACATCATCTGATTTGAAAGAACTTTCACAGTCAGATGTCAGTTTTGTTGGATGGTATTTGTCAACGAATATTGTCAAAGCAGTTTTCACATCTAAAATATTTTTGGACCATAATGGTATGGCTTCACAGTATCTTGTGTTTTGACCAACAAATATTAGCCAGTATGGTGGTCCATCTTCTCTATACCTCGGAATGTTTTCCAAGATATCCATAAACCAAGCATTTGGTGTTGAACTAAAGATTTTTATCATGAGTGCTTTCTTTGTCGCTTTAGAAACATAGGGGTCCTTGTTTGGATTCGTCATTTTTTACCCTATAAGAAATGGGTTTATTTGGCGCATTAGCAGGAGTTGCATCCAGATTTTTTGCCCGCAGTGGGAACAATAGCCAGAGGTGTATTTGGAGTTGGAAGGAAGATTTTGAGTACATTAGGTATACTTAAAGAGAAAGCACAACCTATTATACAAACTGTACAGAAAGGTTGGGATGTAGCACGAGATGCAACAAATCTTATTCCAAATCCTGAAACAAGAGGAAAAGTTCAAGGATGGATGGACAATGTAGGAAGACAAGCAGGAAACTATTATAACAAAGCAAATGACTACTATAACCAAGCAGGACACTATATGGACCAAGGTGAAAGATTCTTTAACAGAGGATATAACCATGCACAACAATGGGTAAACAATAACCAACCTCAACGCCTCAAACGTGGGGAATGTAAAGTTTTTTACTGAGATGAAATGAACAATACAGCATTGAGACAAATGGGTTCAAGATGGATTTGTCGGCTTCCAGCAGTTACACAACGTGTTTGTCAAGTTCTCCTATACCTCAGGAAGTTTTAGACCGACTTAAAAACAACAACAACCAGTTGAAAACAAACCAAACTAAAATTTTTTACTGAGATGAAATGACCGAAGAAGTTGAAACGGTAGATTTGACACCACAAACAAAAAAGTTCAGAACCATTGTCAAAACCTGTCAAAGAACTTACAGATGAAGAGAAAAATTCAATAATAGAAAGTGCCAGGTCTGGAAATACAAACCCTAACTATAAAGTCACTTTTCATAGAAATGGAACGGCTAGTATCTCAAAAAAGAAACAGACTCTCACAAATAAAATATTGAAGTCTGAAGGAGCTTTCGAGACAACAGATGGAAAAGTTTACTTCACTGACCAACAGTTCATTATAGAACATCTCATTGACTTAGAGTCGAAATATTCTAAACTTTACAACAAACACAAAAAGTTGAAAGGAAAAACAAAAACAAATGGCATATGATATTTATGAAGATGTTGACGACACAACTGTTCCTGCAAGTGAAGTAAAGTCAGAGGAACCGAAAAGTGACGAAAAACCGATAGAAGAAGAAAACCAAAAACTGAAGATAAACCAAAACCAAAGTTTAGTTTCCAAACTAAACCAAGTCAAACCTTCATTAGCTGGTATGGGTTGGCGTCAAAGACTTATGGCAGCAGGCGGTTATGTAAAGTAAAGAAAAAAAATATTTTTTTATTTTTATAAAAATGCCCCCATATAGAATGGATAGAAAGTCTGCTAGAATAAAAGCAGAGTTGCAAAGATATGGTTGGAGAGTTTCGAAGAATTTTAAATATAGGAAGGGAAGACCCATAAAAGTCTATGACAAACTGGCTGGTCTTCGCTACGAAATGGATTTGGAAACAGCACGTGCAATTATCCAAACAGACTAGAGAGGTTAGAAGAAGAACGTCTTATGGACATGCCTTTCGATGTTAGTGAACCTCAAGTTGAAGGACACGACGGCTTTGCCAGATTCTACTGGAAACATGACGAACAATTGCATCCTTTGAGAAGGAAAAAAGGTAGTGCAGAGGATGGTCATGCTCCCATGGAAAGAACAAGATATGCATATGAAAAGTATCGTGAAGTTAGAAGTCAAATTACATCTGGTCGAACCTTTACAGTAAACTTTGACGAAGGAAAGAACAAAGAAGGCTTCATGGGTACTTGCTGCATACAAGACGGAAATAAGAAAGGATACAATCTCAGATTGACCATAACAGATTTGGATGGTCACATTTACTATGCAAATGGCAATGACAACAGCTGCAATGCTTCTTGACGCTTTCAAGACTACAAAGAGAGAACAAATGGTTGACTCCGACTCAGACATTTTGAATGCAATTGAAGGAATTGCAAGTGTCAAGTTCGAATGGTACCAACCTAACCCTCAAGCAGTCAGACAACATGCTGGATACTTTCCCGTTCATAAATAAGTCTGACATTGACTTGACAAGGTATGGAATTTACAATTCAATTGAAACAATTGTCAATGAACCTTGCATTCTTACATGTCTCAGGAACTCTGGTCTTGTTTCAGAAGAGAAGATGAAGTATCTTGAGTCATGTGTGAAGACAAGGTACATTCTCAGAGGTCAATTGGCAAAAATTGCACCGTTGGCAAATGTCAATATCCGAGTCAACATACCTACAGCTAAAGGTTCTTCACATGACGACTATGTTGTTGAGTTCAATTTACCATGGTTGAAGATTGCAATTGTCCACAACCACTTCATGTTGAACGAAAGTCTTACAAACCCATTGTTCGGAAAAGGCAAGTGCAACATTGTCAGAGCTGTAAACATTCTTTTCGAGAAAGGTTTGTTGGAACCAATTCCAGATGACAAGCTGACAGAAACTTTTGTACCAAAAGACGAAACAAACTTTTCACTGTTAGCAAGACCAAAAGTTGTTCCAGACAAAGTTCTAGTACAAAAGAAGTACACAATTCCAAAAGGAGTTGGATTGTTCGGATACCAACCTGAACCAGAAGAACTTCCAATGAGGTTGCAAGAACTTCAAGATGCTATAAACAAACTTCCATTGAGACATCCAATTGACGTCAAATTGTATTGGAGAGCATCTGAGTTAGGTCAGAAGGTTTTATATGAAACAGGTTGCTTCGACGATGTTTATGAGATAACAGGAGAAGTTTCTCAGAAGATAAGAGACTCACTTGAATTTCCACAAACTGGACCAATTGGTTGCGACAAGTTCGACTCAGATGAAAAGATATACTATGTCGACCTTAACGCTGCATACATGAGGTTTGTCCAATATATTCCGACTGGAATTCCAAACGAAGATGGTGAGTTCCCGGGAAGGAACTATACAGTTGGAAAAGTCATACAACAACTGTATGATATTAGGAAAGCTTCAAACCCCAAACTTGCAATGACACTCAAATTGCTTATGAATTCGACATGGGGATATTCCATTAAGAAACCTCAAGAGATGAAGAGTAAACATTATGAGAAGGTCGACAACTTTGTTGAAAGGTTTTCTCCTTTTGTTTTGAAGTACGAATTCACTCAAGGTCAAAGTGGCTTAGTAACCACATTAAAACCTATTGTCGAACATTGGTCTTACCCTCAGTTCGCAAAGGCAGTCCTTGACAACTACAACAAATTCTTCTCCGAAGTCAAATCCAAAGTGAAGGTTTACTATGAGAACATTGACGCACTCATGACGAACGAAGAAGGATACAACAAACTCATTGAAATGGGAATGGTCGGTGAAAAGATGGGCTGTTTTAAGCTAGATAAGGTATTTTCTGAAGTTCATGTCCTCTCCAAGCGTAAGTACTGGGGCATACTTGAAGACGGCACAGAAATAAAACATTGCATGAAATAAAAAATTTTTATTCGAATTTGAATTAAAATGTGGAATTCTTGGGAACGGGAAAGGCTTATTTACTTGAGGAACAGGTAAAGGTGGTGGAGGTGGAGGTGGTGGCAACCAGTCCATTTTATATTCCTTCCTAGCTAATTTCCGTTTAATTTCATGGTCGCCCTCGGAGTCTTTGAATCGGACAGGTCGAGTTACACCATTCTTGGTCTCAAACTCATATATAACCTGTTTGTCTGTATTTTCGTCGACTATGGCACGAGACACGAACATTGACCAAACGGACAAAAAGTGTCATTTCGGATGGTCACGCAGCCAATCGCATTCGAGCACTTCGAAGAAGCCTTACGTTCCAAGGGAGAGGGTGTCTGGTGCAAGGCAGAGGTCATGAAACTCTACGAGCAGTACATCCTCAATGCCTGGGAGGACAAATCGTCCTTGGATTGGCAATTCTACCAACTCCTCTGGGACGACCTCCTACGCAACTGGGATAACGAAAGAGCCCAATTCAAAGGTCGGGAACTAATTTTGCAAATTACCCTTAATTTAACATACTTATCCAAATAAACACCTAAATTTACTTGGGGTTTCCCCCTAAAATAAAATTTTTTTACTCTTAGAACCACTCGAGGTTCTCCTTACGGTTGTTGAGCTTGTCACCGTCAATGTGTCTGACCCTCGTCTTCTTGTATGGATTTGGAACCCATTGCATACCGACAAGCTTCCCATGGAAATTGAACCGTAATTCCGAAGGTTAAGGTTCAAGTGTCCCAAGTTGTTGAGGACTGGGGTAAGAACCTTGCCTGTCTCCTTGTTGCGGATTTGGTATGGGTAGGGTTGGGAAATTTCGTAAGCGTCATCGGCAACAAGGGTTGCCCATGTAGCGGCTTCAGGAACTTCTTCGTGTTTCTCTTCTTCCTCTTCTTCCTCTTCTTCCTCTCTTCCTCTCTTCTCTTCTTCCTCTTCTTCTCTTCTTCCTCTTCTTTGATAATACCTTCGGCAATTCTGTGTTCACGAAGTACGGTGTTGCATGTTCTGTCCTTTCCGAGTACCTTCCAGATGGCGTCTATCTCTTCGAAGAAACGGTAGATGAGTCGGGCAAGGTTTTGGTTCTCTATGTCGTATTGGCGCAAGGTTTCCGCGAAATCGTTCAGGACTTTCTCATTGGAAGCTTGGTTCGTGAGGACATTGGCTTTGAGATTGGTCATCTCTGTCATAAGACTACTTTGGAGAGTCTTAATGGTGTTTGTCAGATGAGCTTTCAATTGGGCAATTTGAATTTGAACTGGGCGCTTGTCTGACAACCTTGAAAGGACATCTGCCATTGAGTTTGGCTTCGGTGCTTGTTCGGACATCGAAAAATGAAGTGGTTTGAGAATGACGGTTTTACTTCAAAAAGCTTGTTATGACAGTTATGTCATACAACAAGTTTAAAATAATATCTTGTTCTTCTTCTGAACGTTTGTTGTCTCTTCCGATAAAAGTTTCGAACATGAGAACCAAAAAACGTTTTTTGAGATTGCGGAAGAGTTCAGGCAAACGTTCATATTCTGGATATGTTGGGAGCAGTTCGAAACATCTGAGCTGACTTTCGGACAAAATTGGGACAATGTCAACAAATTCATCTTTGGTCGGACTGCTTGAAGGTAAGTCCCTTACATGTAAGTAGCTCTGGTAAAGTCTTCTCATTTCTGCTAACTTTTGGAGTATAGCTTCGTAGTTTAGAAGTTTTAATTTTAATTGTCTTATTCCACTCTTGACATCTAAACGGTAACTATCCATGAGGTCAAGAGTAGCTTTGGTAGCTTTAAGTGGAGCTATCTGTTCCTTGACTCCTGCAATTTTGGTTGCAATTGTGATTTGAGCTCCTTCAAGTTCGCCGTCTATGTCGTTCTCAACGTCTTCAACCATGGCTTGAAACTCTTCATCGGTCCATTGAGATTGGTGTGGGACGAATTTAACTTGCTTCATTCAAAAAATGAAAAAAAATGTTTTTTACTCAAAACGTTAAGGTTGACTGAACTGGTTGGATGTCGCCTTCACAGGTTATGTAGAACGGCTGACCCGAGAAGTGAAGGAGAGACTGAATTGCCAATTTCATATGGGGTAGGGGGTTCTCCTTGTTTGGTATTTTTATCCAAGGACGTTTGTTTAGGAACTTAACAAGAGTTTCTCTTTTGGCGTCCTTTATGTCGTCGAAAGGAGTGTTTTCTGGTATTTGAATTGGAATTCCAGTCGAAGTCTCGAGATTCAAGGCAGCCCTTCCAGAAATAGCGGTGAACTTGACCTTGGGCTTCATTACCCTGCGCAAGTACTGCTTAACAACTTCATTTATCTCTATAAGGTAAATTGCCTCGTCAAATCCTTCTGGCATTCCGAGTCCTTCCATCCGACAGGAAAATATTTTCCCGACAACTGGAAAAAATTTTCCGGACAAAGGGAAAAATTTTTCCCGACGACAGGAAGAACTCTTCCAGTTGTCCGTCCGTAAACCATTCAAATTTTCGAAAATTGAGAACTTTTTGGTCAAACTTCAGAAAAAGTTTTTCCTTCCAACAGAAAAAGTTTTTCCATCCGACAGGAAAAGTTTTTCCTTCCGACAGGAAAATATTTTCCATCCCACAGGACACAAACGAATGTCCCACGTCCCACCAACCGAGTCCATTCCCAAACCAGAGGAACCGAAAGCTGCAGAACCACAACAGTCTCCTCAGCAACCTCAGTTCCAGCAAGTACCTCCGATTTACTACCAATTTCCACCTCAAGGTTACTACCCACCACAAGGCTTCCCGAACTACCCTCCTCAGCCTATGCCTTACTTCCCCAACCCTTGGATGTTCCAGCAAGCTCCACCCCAGCAATTCCAATTCCAATCTCAACGAAGAGAGACCAAGAGTTCGAAGAAGGTCTGAACCGCTTACGCAAAGATTATGCCACAGCCCCTATGGAAGACGACAGGCTTTCAGTCTCTTCCCTCAAATCGACCGATTCGACTCGTACCACAGATTCAGTTCGTGACCGTGAAGACTACCTCAAGCAGTCTGAGAGACTCTTCATCCTACAATCATTTACAGTTGGAGCTCTCAAGAACATGCGCAATTACGAAGGTCAGACACCAGCTGGAGACCGCAAAACAGACGTACTCGCAAGAGCCGTCCAGCTCGTCAAAACAAAGACTGAGATAGTCGACTTCATTCTTGCAGCTTGCCCATACAAGTAAAAAAAATAAACAATTACGAGTTAAACTTTTTATTCTTTCTTTTCTGAGTTGTTTAGAGCTGGTTTCTCTTGTAGGAACCTTTCGTACTCTTCCATGGTCATGTAATTGCGAATTTTGTACGCAATTCCAGGTTCGTTGTTTTTGAACCTTACGTATGTAACGCTTCCATCCTCCTCAGGGAAGTAAGCTGCTAACATCTGACCAAGTTTTCTCGGTGACTCGGAGCTCATAAAAATGTCACTTTTTAAACGTTAAGTTTTTAGTCTTAATTTACCCTTTGTTTACCCTTTGTTTGTCAAGGTAGTATTGGAGTGCAATTTCTCCAAATTCTCTGTGTCGGAGTTCTTCAGCATTTTCCAAGGTGTACCTGGAGAACTCAAAGAAGTTGTCAAGAAGATACTGCCATGCTGCTCTTCTGAGTTCGTCGGTATTTTGGAAGTGTTGCACCTTCGAGTCTTCTGACATGAAAAAATGACACTTTTTCTATTAAACCGTTTTGGCATTTCTCATGAGTGAGTATAGTTCTGCCGAACCATTGGAAGAGAAGAAGTACCCTTGTTGGCAAAAGACAAAAATAGTTGCCTTAGTTGTCATTGCAATTGTACTCGTAATTGAATTCATTGTACTTCTCTTCACGTACATAAAACTCAGCAATGGTATTTGCTTTAAGAAGCTACCATCTTACTAAGACTAAACACTTAGATTTTTCAAGCTTGACTTTTTACAATTTGAACTTTGTTTGCGTAGATATGAATTCTGAAAGAAGTATGAGGGTCTTGTATGACTTTGTACTTCTCCCATAGTTCATGTCTGTCAAACTTACCTGCCATGGACTCTTTCATAAGTTCCATGAAATCGTCTTCGGACAATCCGGGGAAAAGTACAATGTCAGTAAGTATTCTTTTAACATCCTTACTTAAACTCTTTGCTGTCTGTACACAAATGACAACTGAGATGTTAAAGTGTCTGAGCTTCTTAAGAATTCGACACATGTCTTGTTCTCTATTCTTTAACAAAGGATGAGAGGCGAAATCATCTAAGATAAGAAGACATCTATGAGGGTAAGTCTTCCAATCGTAAGATTGCAATTTCTTCGAAATGTATTCTATCTCTTTCTGTTTGTTTCTGAAGTGTTTCTTCTCTAATATTCTCTGCATTTCCTCATTAGGGTCTTTAAACTTAGAATTTATATACTCATTTATAGCATTATACTTCAAAACTCTTCTTTGGTACTTCTTTATCCAATCTAAACAACTCAGTATCCTTTATACATACTAACTTAGACTTCTTTATAATATCTTTGAACGAATTGACGGTTTGGTCAAATTGACCAGAAGTACTACAAATAACAACTAACTCATAGAATGGGTTCTTCTCATCTAGTTCTTGTTGTTGTGCAGCCATTTTAAGATAAGTGAAAGTCTTACCCGACCCAGGTGGTGCAATTAGACCTGTTATACCATTCTGAGCAAATAAGAACTTGTCATGTATAGGTTTTATCTGAGCATTTTCTAACTTCCTCTTGTTCTTATTTAAAACATTCTCAAATTTCTTGTCAATGTCAGCAAACTTTTTTTCTAACATATTTTTAGAAAAATTAAAATTTTTATCTTTTAGAAAATGTCTAGCGATTTCGCTATCTATATTCGAGACAAGCTTTTTGACAGCAAAACATCTGTCGACCATAAAATCTTACATAGTGTAAACAAGAAAGGTGAATTTGTTCTAAAGTTCTGTTTCTGGGAATATGACAAGAACCATAAAACATTACAAAGAGCAGTCTTAAAATTTGTCAATGACAGACTTGTTGACAGAGATGACGCCGATTGGAAGATGAAGTCCAACAAAAGTTCTTAGAATGCAAAGAAGACACATGCGCTGTTCTTGAAGATGAAATAGAAAACAGAATAGATGAGCTATTAAAGGACAAAGAACTTTTACATAAATATAGTTGCGCCAAATTTGACATAACTCCACCAGAAAAGAAGAAGAGAGAAAAGAAAGAAAAGAAAGTAGTAGAAGAGAAGAAAGAACCTGAACCAGTTCCAGAGAAAAAGAAATTTGACATGTAAAAATAAAATTTTATTTTTAGAACATTTCTGGGTCAATGTCAATGTTCTCTTCCTCTTTAGGAGCAAACACTGGCTTAGACTCTAAAATCTTTTTACCCAATTTACCTTGAACTTCAACTATCTTAGACTCATAATATTCATAGTCGTCTGCTTTCTTTGGTTCATAAGGTATAACAAGTTTGTATGCTTTGCCTTCTTTAAGGTTTGAAAACCTTCTGTCAAAACTTTCTTTGACTGCTAACAAACCTTCTATGTCTAAGTCTTCAAATTTCGCACCGTTTTTAGTCACAATAGCAAACTTAACTGGTTCGATGTTCCAAACTTTGCTGAATGAAGACTTTTCAAAATGGTAGAAGTAAACATTCAAATATGTGAATGGGTCTAGTTCTTCTTTAAGTCCTGACATGTACTTGTTTACTGAGATGAATTTTGCCATCTTTTCTATCGGATAAAAAAATATTTTTTTTTAAATTTACTCATAAAAATTTTTCTTTGTATATACACCATTCTGAACATCTAAAAGACTTTTGACATTTGCCAAGAATGTTCGTTTAGACGCTGTCATATAACCATATCATCTGACAATATTGTTTATACGAATCGTACAATGACCTTTCATCTAATGACACAAAGTCAGTTTCATCTATGAACAGTTCATATACACTCTTGTTTGCTTCTAACAATGTTTGTCTCTCTTCGGTATGTGGAATTTGTCTTGGATTGAACTTAGAAATATCTAATGTCATAAAATATGAGAACAAGTGGTTGTAAAAGTCAGATGTCAAAGTTTCTGCTAAGTCGTCAAAATATTCTGTATCTTTGCATATGAGAATCTGACGTTCTGACAACTACATATCTTCTGTCAGAACTTTCTAACTTCATCGGAACAGCATTGTTTGAAACCATAATGAAGTTTGCAACATTTTCACAAACTCTTTGGTCTTTATATTTTCTTTCAACAACTCCAACTTTATCTGTTATAAGACTCTTCAAAGCATCTGAGTTTAAAAACTTTGTTGTATCTATACTTTGAAGTTCGTTACAAACTATAAGTTTCATATTCTCTATTGAGGAGTTAAATTTACCGCAGATGTTTTCTAAGTTTGTCATATTCGGATTCGAATAACCTTCTAACAGTTTGCACAAGATATCTGTAAAGAAAGTATTCTTACCAGTTCCTTGTTTTCCAATTATAATGAGAGCAGTTTCATTTTTAGCACTTGATGTTGTAAGATGTTTGCAAACCAACATAAGATATACTCATAAACCTTTTCGTTTCCATTGCATATAATTTCTTTGACATGGTCTAACCAAGCTTCTATAATATTTTCTTTCATTCTACTTGTTCGTATTTATATCCAGTGAAGATAGAATAGAAGTTTGGAGAAGGTGTATAGAACTTTATACCTCGAACTGAAAAATCTTCTAACTTTGACAATAAATATCCAAGCATCTAACATCTTCATTGCCAACTTGTACGACTTTTATTTTCTTAAGTTTCTGTCTACATTCTTGTTCTGAAACTATTGTTGCTCTTGGTTTGTTAAAGACTACATCCCATTCTTTCATAACAAACATTCTGGGGCAGAGTCGACATAAATGACTAAACGTTTCAAATTCTCGACTCTTGTTATAGTCTCGAAATGGACACATATTTCTGAATGCTGGAAGTCATAAAAATCTGAAACATCTATTCTGTACATTTTTATAAAAATAAAAAAATTTTTTTTATTCTTGACTTTGTTGTTGCATTTGTTGCATTTGTTGTTCTTGAGCTATTTGTTGTTGAAGTTGTTCTTGTAATACAATACTTTCACCAGTTGCATCTTCCAATTCGAAACTTTCTGCCGTCATTGACAAATACATAGGACATAAAAGTTTTACAGGAACAAAGTTTGCGTCAACTAATGTCAACGTTATACTTGCCAAAGTGTTTGAGTTCACTAAGGTTGAAAATTCTGCATTCGAATGAACAATAGCAAACCAGCAGAGAAAGTAGTTTATACGCATAAGTATCTTTTGGTCATAATAGTTTCTGTCGACATTCGAATAACACTTTGAACCTAAGTTTGAACAATATATAAGATTGGTGTGCTTAATGTCAATGGAATAGACATTCCTTGTATGACACCTTTTCCTGTTATAGAAACTGTTGGTAGTAAAAACCAGAAATAAGTTTTGTATTATAGCTCATATCGTTTATAGTAAACTCAGTCGGACATCCAAACATAATGAAACCTGCTCTAGTTGCAGCACATGTTACACCCGTCCTTAAAGTATTAAATAAGTCAACAAAACCTGTTGGGGTATATCTGAGTAAGTATCTTCAAAGGAGTATTTTTTACCATTCACAACAATAAAGTCTTCTGGTGTCAAAAGAGCAAAACAGGCTTTAGTCGTCATTGTGTTTAAGGTTAGTTTACAATATCGTCCTTGAGGACTTTGTAAGTTTGTTTGTTATAGAATTATATGACTCAGGGTTTTTAGTCGTAATAGTATAAACCATTATATCTTCTGCCATTTATATATTTAAAAGTTTTTTCTGAAAGTGGAGAAACTTCATCTAAACTTTCACATGAGGTTTCTTGAAGTTCTCTGTCTAAGAAGTTCAAATATTTGTAAAGACATAGAACTTTCCTTTGTCTACACGAACAAACAAACAGGGTCTTTCATATCGTTCAAAAGTGTGTAAAATCCTTTACATGAATAAAGTCTTATATTATTTTTCTTCAAACATCTTTCAAGAAGTTTTGACATTTTTACTTAGCAAATAAATTTTAATGAAATGTTGTGGTCGTCAAATATTTTATGACGTCTGGGAAACTAACTTTAAGTTCAACGTTTCACCTCCTTTCATAACGTATATCTTCAATGACATTATATGAAACACCACAGCAACTAATGTCGGGTTCTATTTCTTTGATGTTATATCGTCTGCCTCTGTCAAAAGTTTCAATAGTTCTTTCAAACTTCATGAGGTGCAATGACATATGAGTTCACTTTTACAGGGTTGTGTTCGACCAAGTTTAACATTATACCTAAAGCTTGACAAATCTTCTCCTGAGTTTGAAGTTTGTCTTTCAGTTGTTGGTAGTCGTTTCGAATATCTGCAACAGAACTTAAGTCTCTGCTAACTTCAGGATATGTTGGTTGTTCTTTTACAGGAAAATCGTTATACCATCTTCGTCTTCGTATGGTTTCCCCACTTCAACATCTCTGTCTTTGACATTGACAACAACACTTTGACTGTTTGTTTGAGTTGGTGAATTTAACTTCACATCTGCCACCGCCATTAAACCTTTTGAAACACTCACGCTTCTATTTTCGGAAATGACATTTTACTTAGAATAAAAAGATGGACGTATTCGAGTATCTCTTCGAATTGAAGCAGAACAAAGTTTACACACACAAACAATACAAATACATTGACAGAATAGTTCTTTACACAAACAATGGAAAATGTTATAGAATAGCAATATTTGCTGAACCAAAATATTTTCATAAAGCAAAGAAAGTTGGTATAACTGAAATGGTGAAAGTTCTTGAAGCAGACAAAAATATAACTTCAAAACTGACCGATATTACTAAAGGTAAGTTTATCTTACAATATTATAGGGTGTCCAAAGGTGTGTTTAGCACAAACCTGAATACTGCGAATAGAAATAAACAAGTTACATATATATAAAGTTTATTTAAATATAATCACCATTGGATTCAATCACGCGTTCGCAGCGATCGATCCAGGCTTCAAAGACACGCTTTAAATCATCATGAGAAAATTGCTCAAATTGCTCTCTTACAAAATTTTCAAGATCATCTGGACTCGCGAATAAATAAAAGTCAGAGGGTGCAATATCAGGTGAATAAATTGGGTTTGGAACAACTTTGACATTGTTTTCCACTAAGTAATTCATTACCTTATGACTTTTGTGAACTCTTGAATTATCAAAATGAATTGCAAACTTTTGTTTTTGTTGTTTGGATTTCTCAAACTCATCAGAATTGATAATTTGAGTAAGAACATTGTCAATTAGATACTGAGCATTCATCGTATTAGGTTTTTGAGAATATCAATTGCGATGATGCCATTCACGCCCCAAAAAACCGACAACATCATCATTGGTGTGTTAATTTTTTTCTTCGGGAATGTTTGCGGATTTTCATCCTTCGGGATCCACATGATTTTGGCTTCTGTTGCATATTGAAACCAAGACTCGTCCCCTGTTACTAAAAAGCGAAACTTCTTGGATTGATACGCACCCAATATAGAGAGGAGCTCTTTCGAAGATTGGACTCTAGATTTTTTTTGAACTGAATTAAGGTTGTGCGGAACCCAACGTGTATACGCTAGTTTGTAGTTCAAATAATTGTGCAGATAATAACTGACTGTTGTACGTGGTATCTTTGTCATCTCCTCTATCCTTCTGAGTGATGCTCTTGGGTCTTCATCTAGCGCTTGAAGAATTGCTTTGATTTTTCTTTGATCCGGCGATTTTTTGTCAATTTTTATGATGGGCGCCTTTTTGTTCATGAAGTGATACATCCTAACATGATACGTTACAGTGGAATAGCTAGGAGCATCCATACCGAAGCATTTTACCAATGTCTCGTAGATTTTTTTACAGTCTTTGCATTTTTTTGCAAGAGCGAGGATGTTTTCTTTATGATTCATTAAAAAAATGAAAAAAATCCCGCCAAAATTTCCCGCGAAACCGCCTCTTGTCTCAAAATTCATTTTATATCCCGGCATGGCGCCAAAATACAACTTACTCATCATATACATATATTCATATTTTTTATTATATATTTATAATCAGCATATATCTCCTTTAATAGTCTCATATAGAGCGCTGTGCTAAACGCACCTTTGGACACCCTATATGTCAAAACTGGCGTACTGTCAATATTTGACGGAGAGAAGTCAGTTCAAGAACAACTTACTGACCTGCTGCCAAAATCTGCTCGATGGAAGCTGTCGTTATGCCAATCTGAGGAGCCCCAGCAGGTTTCATCGAACGAATCTTCAAAAGAGCATCTTCCGTGAAAAGTGCTATTGGTTTTGTAAACTTCTTTGCTCTCAGTTCATCTGGACCGTCTCTGTCACCAGTATATTGTATTTGTACAGTACCAACAGTTGAAATACCACCCATAAAGTCTTCTGAGTCAGCAAATGGAATGCCAAGCCAAAAGTTTGAACGGTCTCCATTTGTATATTGAGTTTTTTGACCTCCTGTATGAGTCCATACTTTCACATATGGCATAATAGAACTTTGCATTTCAGGGTTAATGGTTGTTGTGAAGTTGTTGTTAAAGTTCATAGCATCTAATGTCAAGTTGTATGACCTCATATCCTCAACTGTAGAATATTCTTCTCTTGGATAATATTTGCCATCTATGTTTATATGATATTTAATACCGGGGTTGTAGAAACAAGAATAGTCATTTATAGTTCGTCTGAACAGTACAAACATAGTATCTGCATGTTTCATTGCAGTTGTTAAAGCAATATCTGTTCTTGCACCTGGGTCAGCACTTTGGTTTCCAACTTCACCTGCAAAGTCTTTGACAGATATTTGGTGTATAGGGAACATAAGTGGAACTGCAATATATTTGGCAGCTAAAGCATTTGAAATATCTGGGTCCAACATATAGACTGCAAGTCTGCTTTCTATTCTCTTGCATTCAAACTTTTCGCATGTGAACTTAACTGGGTCCCAAGCAGTTCCAGCAGCATTGAAATAATAGTTTACTTCATTGTTGAAGTTTGAGAAACCAAAGTCTAAGTCAACTTTGTCTTTGCAAAAGTCACAGAACTTGGCTCCACCAGTTCCAGCTACAGTAATAGTGAATGGGTCTTGTGTTGGTGCAATGACTAAGTTATTTTTGCTTGGAGTAAGTTCGATAGAAATTTTTCCTGCCCAGTTTGGCAAGTATCTTAAAAACCTGAAGATGAGGAAAGATGACAAAGGAACTCTAAGTTTCAGTTTTACTTTAGTGGCAGCATTTCCATCTGAACCAGAAAGGTTAACATAAACTCCTGGAACGTTAGGGTCAAGTCTTCTTATTTCTCAATATTTGCATACTGGTCTGTTTGTTCTCTAGCTTGTGGTTGTACTGAGTTTCTCAAAGCGAACCATTCATAGTTTGCCCATGTTACTGTTTGAACTAAGTCAGAGTTAGAATATATCTTATATCCCATGAAAACTTCTGGAGCATATTGGTATCCGACATAGAAAATTCCATTGCAACCTTTCTTGTCAGACAACTTGGCAGAAGGTTTTATTTCAATGTCTTGTTCCACGTATAAGAATGAGTTGTCAATAGAAATAATATGAAACCTGTCGCAAGCAATATCTACTGTTGTTGAAGAACCTTCTCCAAACTCACCTACGTTTCCATAAGAAACAGCAGTTGTATATTCGTAAGTTCCAGGAACTATTTCTGACCTTCTAATGGCATTGTCGCATTCGTTATACCATTCGGAAACATTTCCGTTCATGGCATCCAAAACTGTTGGCGTTATATTCTGAGCGGCGTACATTTCATATGGGTAAAAATATAGAATAGTTGGATTTATATATCATAATAGAACCCACTCGGACCAAGCTTTACTTTGTTCTACTCTTCTTCTTTGGTGTCGCTTTTGGTAACTTGCCCTCTGCTTCAAGTTGTTGCATCTTTGCCTCATGTTCACCTAGTATGTTGTAAATTTCCCATGTCCTTTTTGCCTTTGGGCTCTGGTCGCCCATCTCAGGTAACCTATATCCTAGAAAGATTTTGTCATAGTTTGTATTTGAGTCTTCGCGTATTGTTTGCATGACTCTTTCCTGAGTTTCCGGTTCAAGCTCTTCAAACAGAGCTTGTCCATATGGAATAAGCTCGTTTCCAAATA
Organism: Trichomonas vaginalis G3; assembly: GCF_026262505.1. Lineage (NCBI taxonomy): Eukaryota > Parabasalia > Trichomonadida > Trichomonadidae > Trichomonas > Trichomonas vaginalis. The sequence continues at coordinate 38,859,063 of NC_067206.1, read as the reverse complement.
TATGTTTTTGTAGCCATTCTGGTTTTCTTTCCATGTTACCAATAATATCTTTTGTGAATGGGAAAGCTTTTACCCAATGTTTCAGTCTTGCGTCATTTATTTCTGTAGTTGGTTTTATTTTGTCAAGGAACATGTTTTTCAATACTAACATTTCATTTGGTACTGTCCATTTGAGTTTTCTTAAATATTCATCCCTTCTCGGTTCATTGTCTGCAAAGTAAGTTTTTATGACATTTTGCAAACTTTCGTTTGCAAGGTCATGTACAATAGGTTCTCTTCCTTCTATCTCCCTAACTTTCTTTCTAAACTCTTCACCAAATATACCATCTCTATGGTTCTGTGTAGTTCTTTGAGATAAATGTTCTAGAACGTCAGGTGTTATATTTCCATCAGCCATGTTCATTTCATACTGGTCCAAAATATCTGCATGTTTCATATCTTTCAATGGCATTAAAGCCGCGCTGAAAATACCAGCTATATCTGGTTCACCATTCACTTCCATTGCGTCTACAACTTCTTGGAATTGTGGTTGTAAGTTTATGAACCACCTATCCGGATTAGCTTTATGACCCCATCTCATTGTAGTTCCATAGTCTGCAGAAACAAAAGTAGGTTTGTTTCCATATTGGTTAGGTTCTGAATGAACTTTAAACAATGTTTCATTTCTATATGTTTTGGTGAAATTTAACCTTTTATTTTCACCGAGTTCAGCCAAAGATTGAACGTTATATGGTCGTAAGTAAAAAGGATTGTTGTATTTGCGTACACTTTCTTTCAGTTCTTCCATTCTATGCTGAATATTTTCATCTGATGTTGGAGTCTTTTGTATGTCGGCGAACATTTTTCGATATTCTTCTACTATGTCAGCCGAATTTTTCTTAGACTCTTGGAAAGATTCCATATTCTCCGCATACTCTTGTTGAGGGTCAAGATTTTTCGGCTGTTCCAAATCTTCATCTAGTTCTGTGAAGTTAGTTTCCAAAGGAGGGACTTGTTTGTTTCCTTCAGGCTCTTCTAGCTGTTGTTGCTGAACTATTTCTTCCATGTCTGGTTGTATCTGAACTTCTTCCTGTGGAGTTTCTTGTACCTCATCTGCTGGCATTTCATATATTCCGAGACCGTTTTTAACAAGTTCCCTATTTAAGTCATCCGCATTCATAACCCTTTCTTCTTTCGTTCCGTCTCTATTTTTTACGCGTTTCATGAAGATAGTTGAATTATCATTTATCTCTGACACCAAATATCTCGGAGTAAATTCATTCATGTCATTTGGATGATATGCTATTAAATCATATCCCTTAGCGAGCTTGTATTTTCCAGGTTTGAAATTATATCCCATTTGGTGCTGAACCATAAAGCTAAATAGGTTCGGGTCAGTATTTCCTTCCTTGAACTTTCTAATAGCTTCTTTATATCTGTCACTAAAGTCAAGAGTATCTGGGTAACCATAATTTTCCTTAAGCATTTTTAAGAATTCTTGGTTTCCTTGTTCTCTACTTCTTTTATGTCCTTGCTCTGTTTGTGGTTGTTGCTGTGCAGTGTTTTGAACTGTTGGTTGCTGTGCAGGGTTTTGAACTGTTGGTTGCTGTGCAGTGTTTTGAACTGTTGGTTGTGGTGCTGGATTTTGAACTGTTGGTTGCTGTGCTGGATTTTGAACTGTTGGTTTTGGTGCATGCCTGTGTCTGTGTCCATGTGACGATGTAAATGTTTTAGGTAGTCCTGGTGCAGGTGCTTCTCTTGGAGGGTTTGGTGGTATATAAGTTCCACTAGCTAGTATATAAGTTCCACCAGCTGGTATATAAGTTCCACCAGCTGGCACATATGTTCCATCTGCAGCATAATGTCCTACCTGACTTTTCGTTTTTAAGAAAGCATTTACTAGGTCTGTTTTGGTCTGTTGTAACTCTTTTTCTTGACTTTCCACAACAGTTGCTCTAACGGCGTCATAGGCACTTTGAACTGCCTGTCTCGTTGCTGCATCTGTTATTTTCGTCATATTTTGTGCTACTTCTCTTAACTCTTTGTCGAAACCTTCAGACTTCAGTTTCTTTCCAGATGAGAAGTCGTTCACTAGTTTCACCTTACTATGAAGAGCTTCGAAGGCGTTCTTAAAGTCAGCATTCATTAAAGCTTCATTTGAACTGTCTTCATCCGCTTGTATTTTTGTCCTTATTGACCCTATAAGTTGGGCTGCTTTAGCGTTGGCTTGGGCATCTAACCAGTCATTATTAGCTTTTATATATTCTGCGCTTTTCATTGCCTTTTGCATGGCTGCGTCGTTATTTTTACTTTCTTGTGCTAAGTTTTCATACTGTACGGTTTGGTTTTGCAACTGTAAAAGTTTTTCTGCCTTTACATTTGCTTCAACTTCTTTTTATACTCATCGCTATCCATATATGTCTTCAGGGCTTTTTGTTTTATCTCTTCATCTTTCAGTACTTTATATTGAGTAGTATGGTTTTTCAAATTTATAACATCTTGTTCCATTTTTGCTACTTCTGCTGCTTTTTCTGACACTTTTTTCGCATATTCCTCTGTACTTAGTTCTTTCAGTTGTTCTTCTTTCTTCTTTTTCTCTACGTTTAACTCATTGAGTTTCTTTGTGTGTCTGTCATATTCTAGTTTTTTTTGTTTTCACTTATTTGTTTCTGTATGTCTATGTTTGACTTTTTGACATCTGTTATTTGATTTTTGAGTGAACTCAAATTCATTTGACTTTGAGGGTTATAAGCTGTTCCGTCTGCAGCTCCACCATAGCCTGCCATTTTCGCTAAAAGTGCCGCTCTTAAACCTCCACTCTGTGCACCAATAACTCGGTTTAAAAGCATAGGGTTGCTTGACATTTGTTGCAACATAGTGGGGTCATTCATCATTTGTTGTTGCAACTGTTGTTGTGGTGTCAGTTTTACTATTGGATGTTTCAATGCTCTCTTCCTCTTACGTATATTCTTACGTAGCTTACGTGGCATTTTAAGTGAAGTTAAAAAGCGGTTTTTGACAGATGTTTATATGACACTATTTGTTCAGCACAAAAAACTACTCGGTCAACGTGTTGTTAGTTTTGTAAAATAACCGTCCTCTCTCATATTCTATCTTGTCATATCTAAACTCATAGTCATGTATGTCCTCTAACCATCTCATAACGGTTTCCAAACCACTTTTATCGGATGTAAAGTAAAAGCATGGATGGTTATGTAAAACGTCTAAAGTTTCTAAAGAGTCTCTCAAAGTCCAGTCTACTTGGTATTGAAAATCCCATGTGTTATAGAACGGCGGGTCCACTATAAAGAAAACATTTTCCTTGTCTTTATATTTTTCATACAAATCTGTCCAATGACATCTCACAAACTCTATACCTCAATATATTTTTCTATGTCCTCTTTGAAAACATTTGTATAGTTAAGATATAAAACTTTGACATAAGTGTTTCAATGTCATGAACTCTTATAGCACCACTATATAATAGTCTAGCAGATATACTATCCCAGTCTATATATTCTGCTTTTTTCAAAACCTCTCTCACAATATTTTTGTTATCTAATGGTATACGTTCCATCTTACCTATAGGTATCTTTTCTTTTAACTCTTTCAATATATTGTTTGTGTCTGGAATATGTTTGAGACGGTCCATATAGTTGTCGAAGTCATTGCATATAATCTTTGAGTCTGGGAATATTATATGCCACAAATGGGATATAGAAACTTCCACCGAACAAATCTACAAATGTTAGACCATTCGGTAGTTTCTTTAAGTTCTCTCAATATAATATCTTTAACATCTACTCTTATTTCCAAAGAACGGTAACGGTGGTTTTGTAAAATTCATTTATATATAATAATAAAAATGTTTTACCTGAAAAGTGACAGAAAAGTAACAAAACATGAAAAACATATATAATTTGTGAAAAGCGACACATTATATAATGTTTTCGACCCAGAAGAAGGCTTTCCGAATAAAAACTTCATTTATACTAAACATCTTCAGGGCTAGAGGGCGCAACGCGCCTGGAAGCCCTCCGAATAAAAACTTCATTTATACTAAACATCTTCAGGGCTAGAGGGCACGAAGTGCCTGGAAGCCCCACTACCTTTTTTTTTTTTTTTTTTTTACATACGAAATTCCAAATACTATAACAACAATTTATGAAAATTGTTTTTACGAATCAAAAATTATCTCAATCATAATTCCAGAAAAAGTGAATAAAATAGGAGATCATGCATTCTATTGGTGTAAATTCTTGAAAAAATATTACATTTTTAGGACCTTTAGAATTCATCGGAGCGAATATATTTTCTTTTTGTGCCGATCTTGAATATATAATTTTTCCGAATTCTCCAATGATTGTTAAAGCAGGTTCTTTCTCAACATATGAATCTCCAAAGCTTCAAATGAACTTCACATGCAAAACTTTATTTTCCAGGTTTTCAATTACAAAATCAACAAATGTTTCAGGTTCATACTTTGAGAACCATAATCGTATTATTGATAGTAATTCATTGATTATGGATATAAAAAATACAACAATCTATGAGTTTTGGGGATTTGAATACTGGGATATTACAATTCCTGATACTGTAAAAACAATATGTTCAAATGCCTTCGAAAATTCAACAATCACTCAAATTAAGTTTGGAGCAAATTCCGATCTTTTTAGTATAGAAGATAAAGATTGTTTCTGACGGAGTAACTTCAATTCAAAAATACTCATTCGACAATTATGATAATCTCAAATACATCTATTTCTCACTTTCTGTTGAAACAGTTGATGCAAATGCATTCAATGAATGCAATTCAATTCAATGCACTGTTGTTGAGAATAAAGCAGATGAATACTTGCAAATGATTGAATTATCAGGAATTCCTCGAAAATCCATTAATTCATGTTATAAAATTACAGTAACACCGCATAATTCTCTTCATATCAGAATACATAGGCGAAGATAACGCATCACCCATTATACAGTAGTTAATTCAAGAAATGAATATCTTGAAAAAAACAATTGAAGAAAAATATCTCATATTTTTCTTATGATTGAGTAAAAATTTTAGTTATTACTTGTTTATTTGTAAAATGTACTCCGATACCTATACTACTTGCGATGCTTGGCAATTCTTGGATAAGTGAAGTTTTAAAAAAAAATTAGTAAATTTTGAATTATTTTAGTCTAAAAGAAGCAAGAGAATGCTGATGTCTTTGGATCATCAAGTTTCGAAAACATAGGCTTTTTAATAAGTTATAATGTCACTTAGAAAGAATGTTTAAGAATTATTATGTCACTTTTTTAATTCATTGCGAGATGTTCGATTCAATTTATGAGGAAAGTATTCTCTGGGGAAGCCCAGAAAAGCAGACAAAAATACAAGAAGCCAAGCTTGCTATCTTATCTCCACTAAATGAATCCTCAAAAAAATTAATTGAAAACGGATATCTTTATATGAATAAAAAAACGAAATTACTGATGTTAGAAAGGATTCTTATGATATATTCGAACATCGATATTGATTATCAGCAAAGATTAATCGCAGGAAAATTACTTGAATCAATATCTGAAAATAAAGAAAACAAACTCGAGCCAATATTAATTGAAAACGCACCAGGAGCTATATTAGAAGCGTTTCAACTTATAGATCCTGTTCTAGCTCAATATGGAATTGACTTTTTATCAAATCAAGTTAAACTCTCTCAGCAAATGTTTCTTGTTATATATTCTTCGAATCTCATCTCAGAATACTTTGTCAAAATTGCAGAATCAATAGACCTTTCCAAATTTTTATCTGCGATTACAAATTGGCTTCCTCAAGATGTAGAAGCGGCAAGCATCATTCAATGGTGTTTCAGTTGTATTCTTCAACAAGTCAAAGGAAATCCCAAATATGCCTTCGATACCCTTTCAAATTTGTTTAGAGAAGGAATTGAATGCGAATTACCAGATGATATACACCATATGATATCGGAATTAATTATAACAGATGATCAAGCACTACAGGAGAGCATTTTCAAGTTCTTTGTCGTTTCAAAATATCCAATTCATAATATTCATCAATTAATAATAGATAGTATAATGCAGAAGAAATCTGCAGCTGCTTTTCGTTTACTTTTATCTAATTTTGACGAGTTTTTCGAGCGTCATAAAGAATTAATTCCAAGAATCTTATTACACGTGATAAATGAATACCCATTTGAGTTACAACGCATCGCTACAGCTATTCTGTTCAAGTACGAACTCAAAAATGTAATTCCTTTATCACAAGTTCTTGATATTTTATTACATTTTTTAGACGATCAAGAATCATTAGTTCCAATTGTCCCTGCAATTGTTTCTCTTATTCTTTCATGTAACGATGATGAAATTTTGCTTGAACTCGTCACAAAACTGAAAGAACACTCTGATTCAATTGAAAATCTCACAAAATCACCAAACGAAGACGTTTCTGCTCTTGGATCTCTTTTAACCGAACTTATTTCTTCTGTTAAAGAATAATAAAATGTTTGTATTTTTATTTATAATTTTTACAATAAATCATGTGTCTTTTTATCATAATTAAGCAGGAAAGCCTATAAAATACTTCTTAATGTTTAAATGTAAGAAAAAATATGAGATATTTCCAAATTTCTAAAAATGAGCTAATTTTGCATAAAGAAATTTATTTGTGTCTTTCTTTTATTAAAGAAAAAACTAATGAAAATAACAACAAAAGAAAAATTTCTAATATGGATAGAAAATTTACTAATTTGATTAGAATTAACATATATAAGTTAAAAAGTATGTTATTATAATACAATACAGACATAATATTTAAACATACAAGAAATAAATAAAATATAAAATTTCAAAATAATGGAAACTGATTGTTAGATATGATAAAGATCGGATAAAAATCCATGAGTTATTAATCAAACAACGACAAATGGCCAGTTAAAGTAACTTCCTTGGCTTGAAAATTTTTCTCCTCTTTAACAATGAAATAACAATGGCAATGATAAGGGCATAGATGACAAACATCTGAATCATAATGAAATTCGATGTTGAATCTGTAAACGCAATTCCAAAATTGCATTCAATACATTTTTCAGCCAATTTAGAAGACAAACTATACTCTTTAGAAGAGTTAAATGTTAGTCTATATAATTCTGAGTTTCCATTATTATGAATCAAACTCTTTAGTGATTGATCTGAAAATTGTGAATTTTTGATAGAAATTTGACTTGTTTCACCGTAAACAGACCATTTATTTATAGCAAAGCTATTTGAAAATGAAACATTATTGATATTTGCGCGTGAATTTGCAACTGAAACTGCAGGAGCCCAATTCTTATCAAATATGGAGTTGGATATATCTACAGTTCCTCTTGATGATGAAACAGCTCCAACAGTCACCATTGTATTCAGGAAATTGCAATCAATTATTGAAATATTTGATTTGTGTTTTCCAGCCAAAACAGATGTTTTTCCTTTAATAGAAAGGAAACTACTATGTAAAACATTTATTTTTGAATTACTTCCCCTTGACATGGCCAAATAATTTGAATCGATGTTCTCAAAAATTGAATGTTCAATTGAAAGTGAAGAATTTTCGACCAAAATCAATGGATATTTATGGGAAAGTATGATTCTTACATCAGATTGATATATATTTATTTCTGATCTATCTATACCTGATACTAATTGGCCCATGCAATCATGGAATTTTGAATTTTTTATTTGAATTTTGTTTGATTCATCAAGAAGAAAGAATTGAGAGTGATGACAGTACATGAAACTCGAATTAAATAGCTTGATTGATGACAACGATTCACTAGAAATCAATGGAGATAATGGCGAACTGTTTTTTTCGAAAATAGAATTTTCAAATTCGATTTTTGAATGGATATTATATATCATTGGGTGTTTAGATGCATGGAATAGGAAGTTTTGATATATCAATACATTCGAAAATATGACATTTGATGAATGAATTGAGATAATTGAAGATTCTTTAGCGGCATTTTTGTGTAATGATACGTTTTTAAGATGTATTTCTGATGAAGCAATTGTAATAAAAGAAAATTGATTGAAAATTATTGATTCGTGTAGTGATATATTTTCGATTTGTGTATTATATGAATTTCTTGCATGGATAATAGGAGAATTGAAATTAACAAACTTAATATTTGATATTTTCGTAGAATTTCCGTTGTTAATTAGTATAAATGCTGGATAATAATGTTCAGAATTGCTTCCATCAATAATTACATTGTTTCCATCAAAACTACAACCTTTATTGATGGATTCTATAGCTAAATTTCTGATTTGATTTAATTCATTTGTTGTATTTATTTGTTGGTCAAATGAAATTATTGAATCTCCTTGAGATATCTTTGATAATCCATCAGAGTATGTGCAAGGATCGTCTATATTACAAGATTTTCCTGTACTTTTTAGTTGGACATATATCCTTTGGAAAAGAAAAAATAATAACATTCAAAAAAATAAAAGAAAAAGTACTCAAACCTTGTTAAAGCAAATAATTTCATGAAAGAAAAAAATCAAGTAAAGCTATTTCGGCAATTTATTTATAATTATAATTTTTATTAGAAATACAGTTTATTGTTTTACTTCTTCTACTTCAAAGTAAATAGTATGAACAGATCTGATGTCCTCTTTATTTGGTGGAGGTGCATTAACTGCTAAAAGACCGAGTTTTTGTGCAATAATTTTCATAATATCTTCTTTTTGTTCATTACTTGTTTTTACGATTACAGATGTTGGGTTAAGTGTAATATCGATTCCATCTGAAGCTCCTGTCCATGGTTCAGGATCTACAGGTTCAGTAACTCTCTTGTATTGTTTGAGGTTAAGCCACTGCTTAGTTGCCTTGAATGCTGGTGGCTGTGTTGTAGGGTTTGTCGGTAAAGCTGGGAAATCTTCATCTTTTAATTCGGTCACTTGTTCTTTCTTTTCACGCTGTGGTTTTTCACGATTGTTTTTAGGTCTGTCTTTTGGTCTTTCCTCTCTTGGCTTCTCTTCATAAGTTTTTTCGTATTTTTGTTTTCCTTCCGAATGCTTTTGCTGATTATTATTTTTGACTGGAGTAATAGCTTTTAGAGCTTTATGTGGTAACTTTGGCTGAACATCTGTATTTGTTGTTGGTTTTGGACTTGCTCCAGTTGGGAAATTAAGACTTGTTGACTTTTTCTCAACTTTTTCTTGCTGCTTTTTCTCTACTGGTTCTGGAGGTTTTGTTACTGGCTTTGGGGTGTATGGATACTTTTCTAATAAAGATTGAAAATAATCATCAGGGATTGATGTATTAAAAATAATATCCATAACTTTGCGTGCTTCCTCTGGTGTGGTGTCACCGGATAGAACAGAGAATTTAAATGTGGTCTTGAGTGGTTGTAGTTTCCAATTTAACTTTCGAATTTCAGGAATGATACGTCTCAACTCATCTCTCAGAGGTTTGTCGACATTAAAATCATTCCATTGAAAGTCTTGAAAGATGTTTAAAAATTCTTCTTTCGAAATCATTTTAAAATTGTCACTTTTTAGTGCGAAATAATAATTGTCGTATTTCTCTATTTTTTAACATGAGAAATGTCCTCAAATTTCGGATCCATTTATTTTAGAGCTTTATATGGAATTTTCTCGAATTTTTAACAACCAAAAGAGTTGTAAAAATCTTAGAATTTGGCAATTAATTTTTATGAAAAAGAATCAGAAAAATTTTAAAATCAGTTTTTTAGCTTATCAAAACAATTTTATGGTATTTTGCATTAGCATAAATGCGCAATATTTAATTTGTATATTATTAATTTATTGAAAACTGTATATCATGCATAAAATACATCAAATAGATTTCAATTCTGAGTTAAATTTTGCTTTTTATTTCAATTTGATATTAAACTTTGATTAGAATTAATGAATTTGATTCTTCTGCATTATTTCAATTCAGATTTATTCATTTCTGTAATAAAATGTATTCAATATATACACAGTTATCAAGGCGATCAAGTCACTTTCAATACAACACATCATTGTGCCATATATATAAACTTAAATTATGAATTTCATGATTTTTAGTAAACGCTTCAATTTAAAATTGAAAAATAACTTTTTTAAATAACAAATAACTTTAACAAATAGAACAGTAATTAGATTGAGTAGTTTCATTTAAGAAATGATTATAACTTACAAGAGCTCTTCCCATAGCAGCTTCTTTTTCAGTATCATTCATTAAAACCCAATTTCTCAAAACAATATCTTCATAAATATTTTTTGAGAAACAATTTTTGTATTTCAAAACATTTTCTTTCAGAGGATAAACGCAATGATATCCACGACATCTTTCCAATTCATCAACATATTCTCTTACAATCTCAACATCCATAAATACAGGATCATCCCAAGGATTCACAGATCCTTTCTCAACATTTTCTCTTCTTTTCTTTGATACAGAATTTCTTTCAATTTCATGAATTCTTTCAACATCTTTGCATTCTTTATAAGGATCACAATCAACAATCTTTGCCATGTTATAAGTATCCATTAATACTTCAGTTTTCATCCATTTATCAAGCTCAGAATCGGTTCCTGACATACCAGGACTTACGTTTATTTCAACAACATAAGGATTCAAATTTTCATCCAATAACATGTCAATTCCCAACAACTCAAATGATTGATGTCTATCTTTTATCACTTTGATATGGCTCTCTCTTACTTTATCCATACCTGCAATAGTAGCTTTGACAGCTGCGTATTCCATGTGTTTCTTTATTTCATCAGAATTATAGCCGTTTTTTGAAAGCCAATTGAAAAAGAAGGGAAGTGACCATTTTGAATCTTCCTCGGTTTCTTCGATTCCGTGGGCACGAACAAAAGCTTTGGAATCCTTGTTTACTTCCCAATTAGTAATGTGCATACGAGGATCTTTAACTCCTGCAGATTTATCATACTTTGTTGTACAAAATAATCCTAATCCGTGGCGATGAATGTAAATTCTAAGAGGTTCGACACCTGTAACAAGCGTATAAAATCGAATATCGAATTTTCGTCTTAGTATTAAGAATGGTCTGTCTAAATATTTTTGAACTAAATAAGGATATGGAGGATATGATTGTTCTTTTGAGTCTCTGATTTCAATATTCTGTCCTTTTGATGATGCACGTGGCTTTAATATCCACATTGGAGATGTTGACCACGCTGTCATGATTTTTTCAAAATCATCTGGTAAAAGATATGATTCTTGATAAAATTGAGTCTCATCATTGCCAATTCTGTCACGTAATTCAAGCATTCTTTGATGAAATTCGTCTTTTCTACCAATTAAATCAACAGAAAAGAAATGATTTACTTTTTGCCATGGTTTTAAAGCTTTAAATGATTCTTCATTTAGTAAACGACCAGCTATAATATTCGTGTTTGTTGTAGACATTGTTGGAATGAAACCACATTTCTTTAAACATTCAAATTGAAGATCACTTGCAACGTAATATGGACAGAATCGTTGGTTGTTTTCATTTAATCTTGCATGTCCATCAGATTTCGGCATTGAAATGCATGAAAAAGGAAGCGGAAACTCGTTGAGCAATCGCTTCACTTTTTCCATAATGAAAAATGATTTCTGTTTTCAAGAAAACATATCTAGTATAGCATTGACAATACTAATTTGCTGGTAACCCAATCAGGAACACTTAATTTGAATATGAATATTTTTAAATACAGAAGATATCAAAGAGGATTCCTATGCTAAACATCTTCATTTTATTTAAAATGCTATTGGTCCATTTGAAGGGCCATGACTCAGAATAATATGTCTTTGCAATTTTAATTTATTGCAATAAGAAAGCAACAATACATCATTTAACAGAGTGCATACACAGTGATAAAAGGAAGCAAGTTAACAAGTCACAAAGAAAGTGCTGAGTCCATTTTTCATGCGAATATATTTTTGAGATTGCATATTTCATCAATTTGGACTCACTGTGATTAACAGATAAGATTTTAGTAGGCGAAATTATTTCTTATTCATTCAAAATCTTTTCATATTGAATTCTAGTCAATTTTTCATTAAAAAATGAGCACATCTCCCCCACGCGTTCTCTTTGTATGCCTTGGAAATATCATTCGCTCACCATTGTGCGAAGGATATTTAAGACATAAATTCGTAAATAAAGTGATAGTTGATAGCGCAGCTTGCACACATGATGATCTTGGCCAACATCCAGATAAATACAGTTGTAAAATTGCAAGAGAGCAAGGTTTTGACATATCAAGTCATATTTCAAAGCTTATCAAAAAAACAGATTTCTATGATTTTGATATTATTGTCAGTCTAGAAAAATATGTTCAAAGATCTCTCGAAAGGAAAAAGCCAAATGATGCAAAATGCAAAATAGTCGAGTTTGCACCAGGAGTGGACATTATAAATCCTTGGTGTGGAGGATTAGAAGAATTTAGGGATATGAATACTCAAATTCAAAAGTACTTCCCTGCGTTTATAGAAAATAACTTACCACAATTACTCCAATAAATTTATTCTATCTATTTCATTTTTTTTCTTACAGCAATTCTGCTGAAACATAAGCTGTTGGAACTGTATGATGTTAGGTATCGAATCTATAATATTGCTTTGATGAAACAGTATAAATCTAACGAAAATATGTGATACCACCATTTGTAGAAGAAGACTTGCTTTATCCGCTATGTATTTTTAAATACAATTTCTTTTAAAATAAAAATGAAATAATTTAACATCGAACTAGAGATTTTTCTTGAATTTGATATAATGTAAGAAAATAAAAGAAATTTGAGATTCCAAATTTATTTTCTCAATAAAACTCTTGCAAATATAGGGCTGGGGCACGTAATCGAGAAAGAAAAAAAAGATCGAGATTTTTAGTTTTTTCATCAAATGTTGAATGTTCTTATCATATCAATTCCATGTGTAAATGTTAGATCATACAGCAATTAAAAATGCTTCGATGTAAACCGAAATATTTCTAAATACACCATTTTATAAGACTGCTTAATTGCTTCGTTTCTGAATTCTGAAACAGAACTATTGAAATCAGATACAAAATATCGGTTATTAAATTAACGTAGTAATTTTTCAGCTCTTCTCTATTTATCAAAACCTCAATTATTCTTCGATATAGCGCAATTTAAACATAATGCAATCAAACATCGTTAAAGTTTTGCATTAATCATACACATACAAAATAACATGGTTACACTCATTGAAATTTCGAAATTTTAAATCAAAGAGATATATCGACAAATAATTCTAATAATTTTCTAAAATATATAAAGTATTTGACCTACTATAAAGCAAAATGTAAGATATTATGACTGCAACAGACATTACAACAGTTAGTAAATTTACAGAATTTAGTTTATCAAAAGGAACGTGGCTCATGATGATATGGGGCGCCCAAGGTGGCTCATTCGACCCTTCCAGTGGTCATGGCGCATATTCAGAAGCAATTTTGAAACTTGATAAACAAACCACACTTTTCGCCTACGTTGGAGCTAAAGGGAAGTGTGGAAATCAAGATTTTGAAACCGGGCAATATGAAGGTGGAAAAAATAGCATCTGCGGTCCTTCACCCTGCATCGGAGGGGCTGCTACATTTATTTCGACTGATCCCTATGGAAATAACATCCTCCTGATCTCTGGTGCTGGAGGAGGCTCCGGCTACTATGATGGCGCAGAGTTCTTTGGCGGAGTTGGTGGCCCATTTGCAGGAGATGCACTGGGAGAAGCCACAAGAGTTAATCCAGAAGATGCCAAAAAGGTCAGAGGAAAAGGAGCAACATCATCACGGCCAGGAGCTGGCGGTGTTTACGTAGGAGCTGATTACCATCCTGCAGTGAATGGAACGATAGGAAAATATCTGAAAGGTGGAGATGGAATTTGCAGCGCTGCTGGATCCGCAGGAGGTGGCGGAAGTGGCTACTTCGGCGGTGGTGGCGGCGCAGATTTAGGTGGCGGTGGTGGCGGAAGCAGCTATGCATCACACGACCTGTATAATGTCGTTTTACTTGGTGGTGACAAAACATTCAGATCACCACAAAACAAAGTCGTCATTGGAAATTCAGGAAATGGATATATCCGAATTCAACCATCAGATCCTTTCACCCTTGAGAGAAATAAAGTTGTTTTTAAATGCACTAATATAATTAACAACAACTTCATCATCTATTCTTTGCAATATTTTGTTTTTACCATGAATTGTCTTGTTTTATTTGTTTAAATATAAAAAATTCATCTCAAATAAATTATACACACTAGATTTAAAGGATTTTTCTCAACTTCATTGATAATGGTTGTCTGAATATCATTTTTGATAAACCTTTTATATGCTCAATTTCGATAATAGATTATATCTGCAATTGAATTGACATATTGGTAATTAGATTGCAGGATTTTGAGGTACAATATTTGGATAAGATTTTAATGTATATACATTCTACATGAACATGCATTTTTTTCAAGATTTTCAATCTATAAGATATTTTATATTAATATATTTAATAGAAAGATATTTAAAGTAAATGATTGATAATTTATTTACACATCAATTCCTTCTTCGTCTGATGGTGTAATTGGACCTTTTCCAATTATTCCCTTTGAGATTAGAATGAATATACCCACACCAATAACAGCAAGAACAATGATAACGATAGGAATTCCCACGCCAAGACCGATGGCTAAACTCTTCTTATTATTTTGATTGTCATCTTTTCCACCTTTTTTCTCATCTAGTTGATTTTGTTCTTCAGTAGGCTGTGAAATATCACTTTGATCTGAACCTGGATGTTCAGTTGGATTTGGTTCAGCAGGTTTTGGATTTGGTTGTGGAGGATCTTCTGGTTTTGGATTTGGTTTTGGAGGATCTGCTGGTTTTGGATTTGGTTTTGGAGGATCTGCTGGTTTTGGAGGATCTTCTGGTTTTGGATTTGGTTGTGGAGGTTCGGCAGGTTTTGGCTCTGGCTCTGGTGTTGGTTGTTTTTCACAATCAACAACCAATGTTTCATATTCCCAAGAATATCCGTTTGATTCCACTTCCACTCTAATTAAGGACCCTGGATAAGGATAAACTGCATAACTTGAACTATAACGGTATCCTGTATCATATCCGGTTGTTCTTGTAAATGCAACACCATCAGTTGTACTAAAATCGCCACCATCATTGAATCCGCCATTCTGAAAGCCATCTAGAGGTTGTAAGAGAGTTCCATTAATGTAGGCTCTGTATATAACATTGTTACAATCTATCTTTGGAGATTGAAAAGTCCAAACCTGAGGAACAAGTGTATAATCAATATATCCTGGAGGAGGAAGTGCAATCCATTCAGGACGTGGGAAGTTTTCATAATTCATTCTAAGAACACTTAAACTGGGATCTGTATGAGTGTAGTATGCACTGAGGACAGCAAAATAATCAGAAACTGCGACAGGTTTTCCATTGATAGGAGGATTGTTTTTCCTACCCATGTAAAAGCGAGTTCGGTAAAATGCTGGTGAAAACATCGCTGATCGATGACCCATTCCTTCAAAATTTTCATCAATTAGAATCCAAAGCATATATCCAGTTTTTAGATTACCACCAGAACCAGATAAAGATGAAAATCCAAAACCCGCGGCTCCACGGGTGTATACATCTGAACATGGAAGACCTTCTTCTACTTTATGATTTGACATATCGAGGCTATTGGTATTGGCACCCCAAAGCCAAATGCATTCTCGTACCATTTTAGCATGATCTGATATATTGCTTAATTTTATTGGCCAATTGCCCATACCATGAAGATATCTTAAGTCATTTAGTTCTTCTAATAGATCTTCTTCTAAACGAAGTGGGAATATTTTTGGAGTAGGGCATTCATCCATATTAGTAGGCAAAGTAAAATCTTCGACAGTATAATTTCGTTCTGAATCATCTTCAAACACTGAATGAATTTTGTATTTAATGCGCTCTGATCGTGGACATATATTTCTAATACCGATATGAGACAAAAGATGTTCATTAGTTATTATAATTTGAATTATATTCAAAATCCCAATTTGATGAATTTTAAAGTTTTTTTATGACAGAAAGCTAATTGAAAAATCTAAATTACATTGTAAAACTTTAAGCCATATTCAATCTCTTCTCTGAAAGTTGATGTAAATGATGAACCTTTAGTCATTTCAATAGATCTTGAAATGTTTTGATATTTTACCGGCAATAAATAGTGCAATACAAACATTTCAAGGAAACAGTTTCTTTCAATTTTATGAAATGATTGAAATTAATTGTGATAAATATGAGGATCAAGCATTCAATGAAAATTATTCAATAAATATTAATTACTTCGAATTGTTTTGAGTATGATTATTAGTTCACTTAAAAAACATACTCAAAATTTTTGAATTGATACGGACTTCATTCAAAAAAAAATGCAATAATCAAAATCACACATTGACTTTATGATTTTCACTTCAAATCTCACCGATATTTGAAGTCAAAATTTGAAATTTCTAAAAGTAGTAGGATAAGGCGGGGTGTGTGACTTTTTTTGTAAACGTAAGAATTCATACAATATCGAGCGATTTTGTATCATTTTTTTAACATATTAATTTTAAATTAAAGTTATTTTTTTATTCTTACATAAATGACCCAACAAGTAAAACCAGATAAAATAGATTATCGAATTTTAGAGGATGGTGTTCCTGTTTATATTCAAAGATTTAAAGGGAAGCAATATTATAGAATTGTTAATCCTGAATACATAAAACATTTATTTAAAAAGGAAGACTGTGAATTATTAAACGTTAATGAATATGAAACCAATAAATCAAAATTGAAATATAAATATATTGGAAGTGATGAAAGATGCAAAGATAAAGATAAAGTTTATACAGTTTCATATAATGAATGGAAAACCAATAAGATAAGAAAACATTTAGGAGATTATGGTAAAAGTTCTGAATTCTTCAAATCTAGTATGTACGAGAGAGTAAAAGAAATTAGAAATAATTATTTTCATGAATGAAAGATTCACTACCATAATGAAATAAAAAATAAAAAAATAAAAAAATTTTTAAAAATTAAACTTCTTACGAAAAATTAAACGCAAGACTATCAAAAGATAGAGTTGAAAGAGTAATGGTAATGATGAAGAAGAAATTTGATGAGTTCAACATAGAACTTTAAGAAACTAATGATTATTTGAATTTATGAAATCAATTATTTGATTCATTCTTTCTTCAATCTCTTCTATTCTTTTTGTTAAATCATCAATTTTCATTAATGAGGTGATTCTTGATTGAGGAATAGATTTCAAACTAATCACCCCTTTTATTTTTGAAATTTTGAATCCATCAACTTTAAACATTTTATTCAATTTACACGTTGTCAATTCTTCAAATAATTTTTTATTGTTAGCATAATAGTCATTAAATTCTTCAACAGATGAAAAAATTTTTATTTCAGTAATTGGTTTAACAACGTTTATTTTTTGTTGAACATTTTCACTTTCATTTATTTCTTCCTCCTCTGTTTCATTTATTTTTAAAATCGGTTTCATTTATCATTAAATAAAAATTAGAATATAAGTGATGAAATATATTTTTTAATTAATATTAAATCAGAAATGGCGGCAGGATTCTTTAAAAAACTGTGGGATGGAATTAAGAAAGCTGCGGGTTGGGTTTATAAAAAGATTATTAAACCCGTTGCAAACTTTT
This sequence comes from Trichomonas vaginalis G3, assembly GCF_026262505.1. Classification (NCBI taxonomy): domain Eukaryota; phylum Parabasalia; order Trichomonadida; family Trichomonadidae; genus Trichomonas; species Trichomonas vaginalis. Next base: position 38,841,347 of record NC_067206.1, on the reverse strand, counting down.
TGGCACCAGTAGCGAAAACGGCAGGAACTATCATAGGTGGAGTATTAGGTACTAAAGCAGGTAATCCGGCGATGGGAGCACAAGCAGGTAACGCAGTTGGTGGAATTGCTGAAGGAATACTTAATAAAATAGGAGGTAGATAGTGGAAAAATAAATTATTTTAAAATTATTTTTATCTTAGTATCGGTTGAAGTCTTTGATAAACTTTTTCTCTTTTATTTAAAACTTCTCTTATTGGGGCAGCTTTTGGTGTTATTGATTCAGCAACGTCACTAATTGCTTCTTTATTCTTAAATATCCAATTTGCTCCTTTCTTCATTGTTTCCCAAACTTTATGCGCTCCTCTTTTTACTTTATCCCACAGTTTCTTAAATATACCTGCAGCCATAGTTGATTATTTCATTAAAATTAAAAATTCATTTTCATCTTTTAATTTTGATTTTTTATTTAATAATAAATGACGACTAACTATTTGGTGCCAAACACTAAACCGATTAATGGAAATGTGTTTCATTCATTCGAAAAGATAAATGAAATATTCGCAAAGAATGACGGTAGAAGATATTATAGAGAACTTGAAAGTTCATGCTATGACTCTGATACTCCATATTTTGATGATAAACAAACTCATTTAAGAATTACAAATCCGGCTCATGATGTGAACCAATTAGGTGACACATATATTAAACGCAAAGTTAAAGCAACTCTAGTTTCAAATAAAGCTTTCACATGTGATGCCGCTTTTAAATGCATGCGTTTATTCGTTGGTTACAAATCATCAAATCAAAGCTTTAAACAATTAGAAGTAGAAACCGAAAGAGGTGATGCCGGTTATCTTCAGATGGATTGCGCCCGTGAATCTTTCGCATTTGCAACATATAAACCAAAATCAGAAAGGAAAGTTAAAAAGTTTGTTCATTCGTTATATAATAATGTTCAAAAATATGATAACTCAGTATGTGGTAAATATATTGACCCTTCAGAAGTTTTCAAGAAAGCAAATGAAGAAGTTGATGTCACTTTTGATATGATTATTCCGGTAAATGATTTGTTAGCATTTCAGGCGTTCGATGATTATCCTAAATCATTTGGTGATATCATTCTTAAATATTATGTTTTCAGGGATACTTTAGTATTTTGTCAGGTTGACCCGTTAAGAGTTGCTGATTTACAAAATTACGTTTATGAAAAGATAACTGATGAAAATTATGAAAAGATTATGAATCATGTTTATAAATATGATCGCAAATTCCAACAAATCGGACTTCCTGCCAAATTAATTACAAGCTTAGCCGCTACATCTGCTGACGCAACAGTTGATGACGTTATTATTTCATGCACAAAGATGGAAGTTTTAGAGGATAAATGCATTACACCAGGATACGGTTTAATTGAAGAATCAGTTAAAGCAATACCACGTTTATTTAGTAAGGAAGATCCATTCATGATTCCAGCTCAACATATTGACGTTCGTTCACTAAATGGAGGTTGCATCACTCCTGAAGGTATTAGCTCAGATTTCTCATACGCTCTTCATAATGTTACAGATGTTGTGTTAACATTTCCGAAGAATGCAATGCAAAGAACAGTTTTAGAAAATCCAATGCTTCGAGGTCTTCAGGTCACTATAGATTCCAGAAACTTCCCCGATCAAGCGATGACCACAGTGGGTGACATATTCTTTACACGTATGCTTCAAGCTTCTGATTTAGATGGAGTGAATGAATGCACAGAAGAATACGAGGACTCATTAACTAGACCACTGAATGATGATGATGGCACGCCATTAGCTAGAACATGGAAAGACCAAACTTCATTCTTATGCACTATTCCAGTTCAACGTGATGGAGCGGGTATATTCTTTGATGGATTAGAAACTTTCAACTCACAAGTTACAGTACAAGTGAAAGCTTATCCAATCATTCAGGGTGTAAATGACACTTACTGTTCAAAGGTGACAAATCCTCCTCAGGTTTGGTTTACTAGGACTACATATTGGACATGGACACCGGATGAAGGTTTGAAATATCATCCAACAGGTACACCACCACAGTATAGAAGTTCATATGATGAAATATTGATGAATAGAAATGTTTAAAATTATAAATTTATTTTTGATTAAATGGATTTAAATTCATCCACCCCTTATGAAGAATTAGCAGGAGTATATAATACATACGTAGATGATATGATTAATGAAGCATTGAGTGATAATAGAAATGCTCTATCTAAGGAAAAATTAATGAAAATTCCATATTCTGAATGTTACTTAAATTCAATCACTGCAGCAATTGGTAAACAGAATAAAGGTAAAACATTAACGATATTAAAACAAATTATCATTATTGCTAACACTTCCCCCATTCACATGTGTTAATTTATATCAACCGTTCAGGTTCACCTTCAGATGATACATTTGAATCTTTAAAGCATTTAATCAAAATTCCAATTATTTATTTATCACAAGAAGAAGCAGAAGATTATTTAAAAAACTTTTTAATGTATAAAGAATTATATAATACAATCAAGAAGCAAGGATTAGAGGATAAAATTATTGATAAACAACGGGATGAATTATTTGAAACACTTTCTATTTCAAATTTTGATAGAGAATTTTTGCATTCACTCATTTTTCTAGATGATGCGGTGAAATCAAAACTAATAACAAATGAGAAATCATATTTTAATCAGTTATTAACTCAATGTCGACACATTCAGTGTTCATTCTTTATGGCTGTTCAATATTTCAAAGCATTAAGCACAAACATTAAATCAAATCTATCAACACTTTTCATTTTCAGTGGGTTTAGTCGTCAAAGTTGAACGTTATGCTTTATCAAGTGAATTTACCAATGAGCATTAATGAACTTTACACACAATATCAGCAATTAGGTGAACATGGAAAAATAATAGTTGATTTAAATAAAGGAAGTGTTAAATTTGATTAACTTTTTATAATTAATTTTTATTTTTTATTTATAATTAAACATGACAGAAATGGTAAATCTTCTACAGGTTCCATTAAAACAAGGGACAAACAAAAGGGTGCATATAATAGAACTATGAAAGTTCCTGATGGAATGAAAGAATTAGTTCATATTGTTGCTGGTCTTCAAAAAGATGTTAAACAAATGAGAAACGTTTTAACATTACCAGAAGCTCAAGCATATGCCAAACGTCAAGGTCCAAATTGGGAAGCACACGAAGCAGACATTACGGGTCCAAATGGAAAACCTGATGGTATAAATGAAGTTTTCGTTACTGATGGTCAAGGTAATATTAAAGTCATAAATGGTTATAAATTAACTATATCTGATTATCCTAAACGTAAAGCATATAATGAACGTTATCCTATGCAATTTGATGAAAATGGAAAAGCTGTTAAACAATGCATTGGAGAAGGTGAAAATGGTCCAATTAATTCATACCGTCATAATCCATATTCTTATTTCAATGAAGAATTAAATGCTGTTGAAGAGGGACCGGATGGATTACCACGATATTCTAACCAGTTTGATGGTCAATATGCAAATATTAGACCTGAAATTTCAGCTAAGAAATTCTTTAAAGTTGCTTTATTCGATCCGGTTTTCGCAAATGTTAAAGATGAACTTAAACAGCAATTCCAACCAATTATAGTAGCAAGAATTGCATCAGGTGCTTTATCTCAAGCATTCAAAGATTTAATTAAGAAACCATTATATCAGCAACGTGGTTTAACTTATGATTTAGTTAAGGAATCAGATAAAAGAAAATTTGAGAAATCAGATGATTATAAGAATGCAATTAATGAATATATTCGGTCTATTAATTACGATGAAACAGCTAAAAATCAACTCATGAACAAATACAGGAATAATAGATTCAAAAGTTCCAGCAAAATAAAAGTTTAAATATATTTTTTTATTCGAATATAAATGAGAAGACGTTTCACTAGTCAAAAGAACACTAACGCAAAAGCAGAGATTACGGTTGGTTATAACGTAAATGATGATAAATCACGAATTATTCAAAATGTTAAAGTTAATGTTAGCCCTGAATTAACAAGGTCAGCAACTCAACCAAATTTATTAACTCGTGACTTACCGAAAAAAGGGAGGAGGAGCAGAAATAAAGAAGATGGAGACCCAATTTTATCTGAACCTGGTAAAGAACCTGTTGAAATTCCACTTATCCAACATACCCCCCACCTCTTTCATCAAACATCGAGAACCCATATAAAATAGACATTAATTCTGAATTAATGAAAATTTACCGTGATATAATAATTAATAATTATGATTCAATAATAAATTTAATTGATCAATCCGGTTTAATTATTTTACCTTATGAATCATTAATTCACATTATCGCCATTCTTTTGATGTTCAAGATTCAGACGTTAAGATTCAATTTTTTCAAGATGATGAGTTTCATGCTGCGGAACAGTTGCAAAAATAAATCCTATAAAGGATATTAGCACAATTAAGATATCAAAGAACGAACAACAACTGAATTCATTTAACATATAATGATATTTATAATAAAATAGTTGATGAATATAAAATATCACTTGAAAAATTCTTGTTAAGGCTATTTAATATTCAAGCATTAACATTATTGAATAATAATCCTTTGAATCATAATCAATAATAATTGACCTTTCACCAGTTCTATCGTTTGTTTTATTTCTTTTTGTTCCCCACTATCTGGATCGGTCATTGTAATTGTTTTTGTTATAGTATCCTTTATCTTTAACTTCAATCTTTTTTCCATCGGGATATTTAAACCAAAATTCCAAAAATTTGATATTTCAATCTGTTCATATTTTTAATCTATCAATTACATTTTTAATACCATCTGAAAATCTTATGAAATGGTCATTATATGGGTTTTGATTGAACTAAATTTGAATGAAGTGAAATATAACCTGTTGATGAATATGACACTGACTCATATTTCTGAAAACACTAAAAATTTATAACATGAATGAATTTCTTATTCGTTGAATTTATGAATTCTTGAGGTAATCTTATTCTAGTTTTATTTATCACTGGAAAATAACGCTTTACCATATTTTTATTCGTAATAAAAATGTCAATTATCAATATTATTTCGAATAATAGTTGTGAATTAAATTTAACAGTTAGCGGAATTTATAATGTTACTCTCGTTTCTGTGAGTGGTAAATTTAATTCCCATTCTTTTAGACCCTTCAGATTATATATCATTTATTAAAGATGACCATGAAAAAACGTATGATATGTATATAAATAAATGTGATAGCGAAATGGGATATTAACATGATTTTAAGTTATTTAAATGAATCATTTATCGTATGGTATGAAGAAAATTTTAAATCAAAACCCGATAAACTTTTTGAACTTGATGAAATAAATAACCTTATTAAATTCCCGCTGAAAATTAAATTTTGTACTCCTCATCTTCGTTCATTGTTGGAATATTAAATTTTGAAAAAGATGTTGGGGATGTTTTGTATTCTGACACTGGTTCCAATTTCATTTTAATCAAATGTGATAAAGTTAATACCCCAATGAGATTTTCACATCAAACATTAGACCCTAACTCTTACCCATCAATACAAAACATTTATCCATCAACTTAAACACATTTTCTTTATCATATCCATTTCAATTATCCGGGAATTCATTTATTCTTCATTCAAAGATTTATCAAATATTAAATTTAGAATAACTGACCTATTTGATTGTGATTTAGAATTTATGAATGAAATATTATGGCAATTTCAAATAGAGAAAATAGCCGATGAGATAACGGATTAAATATTTATTTTTAAATCATAATAAATGATTAAACAACAGCAACTTAAGGCGCAAAACACCCAGGTCCTTCAGACCATTACATACGCCATATATGCATATAATTCAAAGACGGCAGAACAAACGCAAAGGTTGAAATATGGAGATTTGGAGATAGTATTGAAAAATGAACATTTCGAATTCGTTTGCAAAGGTGGTGCAGTGATATCAAATATAAAAGAATTTTATTTATGAATTCAAAAATTAAAGGAATAACGGATGATATAACATCAATTCCACCAGAAGAACAGAGATATTACGCATTAAATGCATTTCCTAAAGTTTTGAAGATTGGAAGATTTAATTTAAATGAGGAATTCATAGAAAGGTTTCCTAAATGACATAATGAAGAAGGTGGATAAGGAATATGTGGATAGTGAGTTAAATAAGAAGGCAAATTTGGTTTATGTTGATGAAAAAGATAATGAAATTAAAGAAAAGGTTGAATGGTATCATGAATGGACATTTGAGACTTTAAAGTTAAAGCTGATACAGAATGGGTTTCAGGATGTTTAGATCTTAAAGCAGATAAAAACTTATGTTGATGAAAATTATGCAAAGAAGTCGGAAGTAAATGATGTGATTACAAGCATGAAAAATGAAATACTTCAAACATTATATCCTGTTGGTTCTATTTATACGTCAATGAACTCAACAAATCCATCAACAGTTTTAGGTTTTGGTGCGTGGAAGCAGATTGTAGATAAATTCTTATACTGTGCTAGATATTCAAAGCAAACAGGAGGTTCGAAGAAAATTAAAGAAGCAAACCATCCACCGCACACTCATACAGGAACTACAAACACACAGGAAATCATTCACATTCAATAACAAAAAGAGGTTATACAAATCTTGCAGCGGGTTCGGATAGATGGGGAATGAATAGATATGATATCACAACTGACCCAGTAGATTCAAGCACAGGTATTTTCTGTGGAACCGCAGGTAATCATTCACACACTTTCACAACAAATCCAACAGGCTCGGGTAAAGATTACATACCACCATTTGTGACTGTATTCGCATGGTACCGCGTTCATTGAACGCGCTTGAGCCCAGACTTTGGGTCAAGGCTTACCGAATGAACTAAATATATTTTATGTCTGTAATTAATTAGGTAATGAAGTAATGGATGAACTGCAGAAATAAATGTTTACGTTAAGTGACTCAAAGAGTCGGAGACAAAGTCTCATGGTTTCAGGTTATTCAATAATTAATTATTTTTGAAGAACTGAAGGTGCTACCATGTTACCATGTGCTACCAGGTTAATTAACTTCTCTGAAAAAGTGTGACAACATGACATTTTGACAACACAGCAGGAGGAAGGCAGTTATGAATTATTTTTGAAGAACTGAAGGTGCTACCATGTTACCATGTGCTACCAGGTTAATTAACTTCTCTGAAAAAGTGTGACAACATGACATTTTGACAACACAGCAGGAGGAAGGCAGTTATGAATTATTTTTGAAGAACTGAAGGTGCTACCATGTTACCATGTGCTACCAGGTTAATTAACTTCTCTGAAAAAGTGTGACAACATGACATTTTGACAACACAGCAGGAGGAAGGCAGTTATGAATTATTTTTGAAGAACTGAAGGTGCTACCATGTTACCATGTGCTACCAGGTTAATTAACTTCTCTGAAAAAGTGTGACAACATGACATTTTGACAACACAGCAGGAGGAAGGCAGTTATGAATTATTTTTGAAGAACTGAAGGTGCTACCATGTTACCATGTGCTACCAGGTTAATTAACTTCTCTGAAAAAGTGTGACAACATGACATTTTGACAACACAGCAGGAGGAAGGCAGTTATGAATTATTTTTGAAGAACTGAAGGTGCTACCATGTTACCATGTGCTACCAGGTTAATTAACTTCTCTGAAAAAGTGTGACAACATGACATTTTGACAACACAGCAGGAGGAAGGCAGTTATGAATTATTTTTGAAGAACTGAAGGTGCTACCATGTTACCATGTGCTACCAGGTTAATTAACTTCTCTGAAAAAGTGTGACAACATGACATTTTGACAACACAGCAGGAGGAAGGCAGTTATGAATTATTTTTGAAGAACTGAAGGTGCTACCATGTTACCATGTGCTACCAGGTTAATTAACTTCTCTGAAAAAGTGTGACAACATGACATTTTGACAACACAGCAGGAGGAAGGCAGTTATGAATTATTTTTGAAGAACTGAAGGTGCTACCATGTTACCATGTGCTACCAGGTTAATTAACTTCTCTGAAAAAAGTGTGACAACATGACATTTTGACAACACAGCAGGAGGAAGGCAGTTATGAATTATTTTTGAAGAACTGAAGGTGCTACCATGTTACCATGTGCTACCAGGTTAATTAACTTCTCTGAAAAAGTGTGACAACATGACATTTTGACAACACAGCAGGAGGAAGGCAGTTATGAATTATTTTTGAAGAACTGAAGGTGCTACCATGTTACCATGTGCTACCAGGTTAATTAACTTCTCTGAAAAAGTGTGACAACATGACATTTTGACAACACAGCAGAGAGGAAGGCAGTTATGAATTATTTTTGAAGAACTGAAGGTGCTACCATGTTACCATGTGCTACCAGGTTAATTAACTTCTCTGAAAAAGTGTGACAACATGACATTTTGACAACACAGCAGGAGGAAGGCAGTTATGAATTATTTTGAAGAACTGAAGGTGCTACCATGTTACCATGTGCTACCAGGTTAATTAACTTCTCTGAAAAAGTGTGACAACATGACATTTTGACAACACAGCAGGAGGAAGGCAGTTATGAATTATTTTTGAAGAACTGAAGGTGCTACCATGTTACCATGTGCTACCAGGTTAATTAACTTCTCTGAAAAAAGTGTGACAACATGACATTTTGACAACACAGCAGGAGGAAGGCAGTTATGAATTATTTTTGAAGAACTGAAGGTGCTACCATGTTACCATGTGCTACCAGGTTAATTAACTTCTCTGAAAAAGTGTGACAACATGATTTTGACAACACAGCAGGAGGAAGGCAGTTATGAATTATTTTTGAAGAACTGAAGGTGCTACCATGTTACCATGTGCTACCAGGTTAATTAACTTCTCTGAAAAAGTGTGACAACATGACATTTTGACAACACAGCAGGAGGAAGGCAGTTATGAATTATTTTTGAAGAACTGAAGGTGCTACCATGTTACCATGTGCTACCAGGTTAATTAACTTCTCTGAAAAAGTGTGACAACATGACATTTTGACAACACAGCAGGAGGAAGGCAGTTATGAATTATTTTTGAAGAACTGAAGGTGCTACCATGTTACCATGTGCTACCAGGTTAATTAACTTCTCTGAAAAGTGTGACAACATGACATTTTGACAACACAGCAGGAGGAAGGCAGTTATGAATTATTTTTGAAGAACTGAAGGTGCTACCATGTTACCATGTGCTACCAGGTTAATTAACTTCTCTGAAAAAGTGTGACAACATGACATTTTGACAACACAGCAGGAGGAAGGCAGTTATGAATTATTTTTGAAGAACTGAAGGTGCTACCATGTTACCATGTGCTACCAGGTTAATTAACTTCTCTGAAAAAGTGTGACAACATGACATTTTGACAACATTAATGAAAATTTGATGCAGTACAAAAATAAAGTTAGTTTTAAAATTATTTTTATTTATTTTTTTTTGTATGTAAGAACAGTAATGTCGGTCGAAGCAAAAAACATTCACGAACAAATCTAATGGTGAACATTCACAAAAGGCACTTATAACAGTATTGAAGTCTTACGTAGAGACAAGGATGGTTATATAAATGCAACAAAGATGGCAAGAGAAGCAGGAAAGTTAAACCATTTAAACAGATTTCTCAATAGTGCTAAAATGCAGGAAATTCTTGAGTTTTGGATGAACGAATACGGTGGAGCCAAAAGTGGCTCGACCTCAAAACAAGCATTTTATGAGCTTACAAAGGGTGTTATAAATGAATTCAAAGGTATTTACATACATCCTAACCTCGTTCATTTTGTTGCTGAATGGTGCTCTGTAAAGTATGCATTTTATGTCAAAGATATTATGGACTCCATAGACAAGAAAGTTCATGAGAAATTAGATGAAGAAGAACTTGAAGATACAGTAGAGAATGCTAAACCTTTGTTCGAACAAGAAGTTAGAAAAATGCGCGAAAAACAATTAGAACATGAACGTGAGATATGTTATGGTTATAGAGATTCTCCATTCGAACTAGACCAATGGGAACAAGAAAATTTAAAGAGAGAATTTAGAGAATATGAACTCGCTAAGATAGCATTAGAAGCTGCAGAAAAGAAGTTAAAAGCTTGGGGTCGTTTTGTAAAAAAATATTGTGAGTAAATGAACTCATTATTTTTGTCATAAAGACATGAAGTGGCGGGGCATAGCCCATGACCAAAAATATATTTTATCGTTAAGTGACTCAAAGAGTCCGGAGACAAAGTCTCATGTTTCAGGTTATTCAATAATTAATTATTTTTGAAGAACTGAAGGTGTCACCACGTCACCATGTGTCACCAGGTTAATTAACTTCTCTGAAAAATGATGACAACATGACATTTTGACAACAGTCGGGGAAATGATTTGTCATGACTTATGAAGGAGGCGTTGAAGATGTTATACCATCTAAGAACTTGAGAGAATCTAAACCAACTCATCTGGGACCATTAGAGCGGGAGTACTGGAAAGACAAAAAATATACCAGAAAGAATAAGAAAATTCTTCTAAACTTTTTCATTAGATGTAAATCAGACATGAACGAGAACAGTCATGATATCATTAAAGGTACCATTTATTTACACCAAAAAATAATGTTTATGTTAGCATGTTAGATCTAACACGTTTTCTAACCACTTTTCTAACATAACTATTTACAAACGTTTTACATGGTATATGTTGCGATGGTTCATGACTTTAAACAGTTTTGTAGCTTCTATTTCTTCACGAAGAATATCAAAAATTTTAACTATGCCGAAGGTTTCTTTATACTTCTTCTTGACATCAGATAGAAGGAAATCGTCAGCTGTTGGATAGTTTTTGTTCAGAAATGCTAACATGTCCATTTTATCTTCTGCTGGTTTCTCTACTTCTTTCTTTAAGTCAGCATAGTCGTTTCTCATACGTTCTATCTCTTTGACGGAGTAGTTATATTTCCTCATTGCTGCTTTACATTTTGAACATTGCGGATTCATTTTTGCGTTATACATTGAAATTTGACCTGCTAGAACAACTAAGGCGTCAATGGTTTTCTTTAACTCAAAAGTTGTTGGTTTTATTTGTCCATTCCATATTTTACATCTTTTATCTTTATCTCTTATCTGCCATACACATTCAGCAACTAATGAAACAAAGTTGTCGTATGTCTTAAACTCCCCAGATTAATATATGTCAGAGATGTTCTTATATACCATGTCGCGATCTTTGTCCATAACTTTATGGTTGCAATGATATCCTAGAAACTCATAGTTTACTTTACGTATGAACTTCTTTATTTCTACTGAGTCAGTTGGTTTCACTTCTATTTCATCGAATTCATGAATAGTGAGCTTTTGTTGTTGGATTTCAGGCAATTTGGGTAAATGGTCAATAATGTCCTGCATGTCATAAAGATACTGTTCATTTGTTTCATCTTTCGCACTACAGTCTAAATTACTTGTTAAAAGTTCTTGCTTAATTCTTTGTATTTCTGTCTCAAAAGTATATGAAGAAGGAATGAAGCTTTTCATCTCTACTAACATAGATGTTGGATTCATAACTAAAGAGTTTGGTGAAGTTGTTGTTTGAAGTGTTGTAGAACCTATTGTTGAAATCATATCTTTACATACAAAATAAAAATTTTTCTTAGAAAAAAATTAGCGTTATTTTTCTTTCATAAGGAAATGTCAAAAATTCATGATTTTCGAGAGTTTTAGACCATGTTAGAAAAGTGGTTAGAAAACGTGTTAGATCTAACATGCTAACATAAACAGGTTGAACCAAATGATAATGAGGATTCATTTACTGACGATGAAATACCTGTAAATGATGCTTTATAAAGTATGATTTGAATTTATTTTTGCATTAATCCTGCGTGAATTTTGTATAAAAAAACAACCGTCTGAATTCCGGCGGTTGCTATATTCTTCACAAAACATTAACGATGAAATCATGACAAAGCATATACGATGAAATCATGACAAAACATTAACGTAAACATTTATTTCCCCGACTGTTGTCAAAATGTCATGTTGTCACACTTTTTCAGAGAAGTTAATTAACCTGGTAGCACATGGTAACATGGTAGCACCTTCAGTTCTTCAAAAATAATTCATAACTGCCTTCCTCCTGCTGTGTTGTCAAAATGTCATGTTGTCACACTTTTTCAGAGAAGTTAATTAACCTGGTAGCACATGGTAACATGGTAGCACCTTCAGTTCTTCAAAAATAATTCATAACTGCCTTCCTCCTGCTGTGTTGTCAAAATGTCATGTTGTCACACTTTTTCAGAGAAGTTAATTAACCTGGTAGCACATGGTAACATGGTAGCACCTTCAGTTCTTCAAAAATAATTAATTATTGAATAACCTGAAAACCATTAACGATAAAATAACTGATAACAAATTTTTATTTTTATATAAATGGATACCCCACAAGCTCAAAATTTACCACGAATCATAACAAGGGAGGAAACGATAAAAATGATGCGAGAACTTGCTAAAAATAACAAACCACTAAAACTGAGAAAATGCGGTTATGCAGTAATGATGGAAAGAGAGATGTTGTCAAAGAGAAATAAAAATTAAATTTGGATAGAGTTTAAAAATTCATCTTTATTAAATTCATCTCTTCCAATCAATTTATTTATTCTATTAAATTCTTTTATTTTGCTTCACTCAGTTTAAGGATTGAACGGTAAGTTTCTAACTTTTCGATTATTTCCTTCTTCTCTTCATCGTTTTCAGTTCCATTAGTTTTATGGGCATCAACCCCACCGCATTGCGGCTTCTTTTTGTAATAGCATATTTTTGATTTAATTCTGTTTAGTTTCTTTTTATATTCATCGTCTGGACTCTGAATCTTAATTAAATCAGGACTCTTGACTGCTTTGTTGTCACTCATTTCTTACGAAATAAAAAAATTAAATATTATTTAAATATAATGGAGTAATAAAATAAATCGGAATTTCTATTAATTTATTGTCAACTTCAACTAATGCATTGCCGTTAATATATCTAACAAATTCAGCTATTGTGTCAAATCTTCGTCTTCTTTTTGTCATTGATTTATCAGTTTTTCCATAATCGAGATGAATCAAAACTTTATCCCCTTGTTTAAAATTCATGAGCCCCGAATTAATTTGTTCACGTTTAACATCATTTAACCTTTCCATTTGCTTTCTAATATATTCCCATTCTTTTGAAATATCATTTTTCATTTCCACCGGTTTCATGTTTATAGTTCTATGCCATGTATTATTGTAATAATATACTAACTGTTGTATGATGGAGTCATGATTTCCATCCCAGTATATCTGACCGTTAACCCCTAACGCATCTCTAAGAGTTCTCATTACCGCATCAACTATTTTATTATGAAACGTATATGGAGAGGATGAAAAGAAAAAATTAATTTGTGGGAAATAATGAGCCATAGCTGCCTGAAATCCTTTATCACCATCACCCCTGATATTATCTACTCTTTCATGATCTAGTAAGTATTGTATAGCTCTTCTTGTTTCCTGTTTTGTTTTCCCTTTCACTGGAATGCAATATAAATATCTAGTGTTAATGTTAATGGCAAATAAATAAGTAACGTTTCCTTTTGAATATTCCAGATGATCGATTTCGTATGAATATGGATATGGAGCAAATGAAGGGCGACTAAATTTTTCCTTTAACGGTTGAATTTTCGGGTCAATTGGTTTATTTAATATCTTGAAATCCTTTTTAAAATCTTTTTGCTTCTTTAATGTTTGAAATGGATATAATAAAGTGAATGATGAAGGATTAACTGAAGGAGGAGGCGGTACTGTCGTTGGAGGTTTTGGTGTTGCAAGTGGTTTAATTTTATCTGCTTTGATTTTGGAATTCATTCCCCCCTTCATTAATTCTGGATGTATTCTATTCATTTGTTTTAAATATGCTGTATATAAAGGTTTGATATACTTTCCCGCTTCGAGTTTATGTTGAAGGATGAATTCCAAAAGTTGATCTTCATTTAAAAGTCGGTTGAATATGGTTTAACTAATGAATCATAAATTAAAGCTTGTGCTTCATTTATGGTCTGAAGGGTTAGGGCGTTTTGCACCTTTAGCTGTTGAACATTTGGCTGTTGAACATTTGCTACTTTAGACCTCGGCTTTGGTTTTTGTGGCTCAGGATTATATAAATTATATAATTCATCAATATCTTCTTCTGTTAATACTTTATTTTTGAAATCTTTCAACTGTTTAAGTTGTGATTTAGTTTTTCCCTTTGTATATTCATTATTTTTAATTTTGTCTTTAATTTCAGAAATTATTTTATTATGATATTTCAAAATTTCATTTTTATAATATGGATAATAATATTCCATATCATCACCCGTTATATTGTTATTATGTTTTTGGAGATATGATTTTAAATCGTAATAATCAAGAAAATTTTGATTAAATACTAAATCATCAATTAAAATTTTTAAATCTGTGTTATCCATTTATATAAAAATAAAATAAGTGTTTTAAGGGTGCCCACCTCTTTGAATCATAGTATCAAAACCATTATTTACATATTGAATCGCATCATTAACGGTTCCTTTTGTCTCTTCTGTGGCATTTCATTAAAATTTTAAATTGTATTAAATAAATGGCATACAACATCCATTTTCACAACATACAGCCTTAGTGTGTGCTCCTGTTAATGCAGTCTTACCGATTGTTAAGCGAGTCATTGACCCGTTTTTAAGTTGTAAATTAATATTTTGACCATCAAATATCACTTTATCATTTATTATATCCAAATATTTTTTAGGTGTTAATTGCTTATTTTGTCTTAAACTAACACCCTTCATTTTTTGTGCAATCTTTTTAAAATCACTTCCATCAATTGAACCGTTGAATGATGTATAACACTTAGGACATAAAGCAACCATGTTATCACCTTGTTTCTCAATTGCTAAACCCAATAACTTCTTCTCATGTGCTTTTTCTTCAGCTTTATTCTTTAATTTAGGTTTAAATTTCTCATCAAAACAGAAGAAATCAAATGGTGCGAATTTGAAAATGTTTTTATCATAAAATTTTTTATCGGTTACAATCGCCTGAAATGCTTGAGTGTTAGGAAGACTTGGATCGCCAGCAATAGCCCAATAAGATGAATCAGTATCACCTTCAATGAAATGAAAACGATTAAGATTCATGCATTTATACATAAAATCATAAATGAAAACTAAATACCAGTATTTAGCATTATCTAAAGTAAAAAATGCCTCTTGTAAACATGTATCACATCTATAAAATCTATCTTTGAGCATCACTTGATATGTATCCTCACCTATTTCTCTTATGTTTTTAAACTTATTTGACATACATGCAACGCGTGCCTTCTGTGCATTCATTATTTTAGTCTTTGCGTAATTTTGTGTATTCATTGCATCGTAACCATATGATCCATTAAGCGAAATCTTGCAAAATAAACTTTTCCCTTTATTTCCTTCTAATTCAGCCTTTTGTCTTTCGTTCATAAATTTGTTCGCAAATTCATTAAAACAAGTGTTTTTCGTAAATGTTAAAATTGATTGAATATCATCAATGATAAAATGAAATTTGCCTATTAGATACCAAAGATAATAAGAAGAAAATGGTTGATATTGGTTGTGTGTTGATGCTAACTGAGTTAATTTCCTCTGTTTCTGGTCAACTGGTAGATTGTTTGATTTCATGTAATTATACATAAAACTACCAATTGTTTTTTCATCTGTGATAATATCTAAGTTTCTTATTATCGGTAAAAAGTTTATGTAATCATTAATGTATTTTTCATCAATGTGACCCTTTACTTCAGCAACGAATAAAGTATTTTTCTTCTTAATTATTCCCAGTGCTTTTGCTTTCTTTGTTGCTGTATCACAAATGATAACACCATTCAATCTTCCCGGCATATACATTTTATGGTCAGTATATTGAATGAAATCATGAGGATTAGATGAAAATGATGAAGGATATAATGAATTAAAGTCAACTCCAACGAAATGGGTCATAATGTTGGTGGTGTCCTCATTTGATACAGTTTTAGTTTCTGGACTATATGAAAGTTTATTAATGCGCGTGATTCCTTTAAGATTTACTCTATGTTGAACATTTGATAAACCACCAGTAATTCCATTACGGAGAATGTGATAAGCTTCAACCGAATCTAAAGTCATTGGTAAATTATTTTTTAATGCATAATTTCTTAAATTGATTCTTAAACGTTGAACATCTTCATCTTTATTTGATTTTACGACATTGCAATAACAACACATTAACTGACAATTTTCTTTGGTATGTGGTTTTTCATTATCGATTCTATCCAATGTTGGTTTATTTGCATATGTAAACGCTTTACCACACATTTTACATTTAGATGAAAGGATTAAATCGTGATAGTATTGAAAATCATCCATTGAAACATTATTTTTAGTATCCCTTTCTGCTTTTTCATCTTGTTTCTTATATGATTCAATTTTATATTTCCAATACTTTTTCGTTAATTCAAAACTTGATTCTATCTCTTCCTCAGGATATTTTTCATTAGGATTAAAGTCTTTATATGCTAAAGCGTAACGAATCATTGAAGCATTCGATGATAAAGAAAGATTATGAAGCATGTCAATTTTATAAACAAATGTTTCTTCAATAATTTTATCGATTGGGTCAATCATAATTTCAACATCTTTATTGCAATAATGAATAAAATATTCTAATCTATTCTTAAAATTTTTAGCATCATTGAGATATATTTGATAATCACTATCTGATATAGTTTCTTGAGTTAATGCTGAATAAAATGAATCTTTCGTGAATGGTTCCTCTTTATATAATTCTTCTTCGTAATTCTCCCATGTGATGAATTGATAAGGGAAAAAGGATTTAACACGTGATTTATTGTTTCCGAAATCTTGAGTGAATTGGTCTAATGTCCCGCCCGCTATATAATTTCTGATGTCAATAAATCTCAATTCATATGGAACGTTTGTTTTCTTTACAATGATTTGCTTAAATTGTGAAGATGAACCCAGCATTGATTTTATTTTCCATTTTGCAGTGTTTAAATCAGGAAGAATTAAATTTAAATCAAACTTTCCCGAATTAAAACCTATGATATTCACTTTATTGAATTCCTCATCTAGAAGTTCTTTAAATGCTTCCTTCTGTTTTTCATTTAATGTATGGGACTTCATTAATTCTTCATATTGTTCAATATTTGATTTAGTAACTAATGAACAGGTTGAAAATAAAAACTCAATCCAATCAGAAATAAAAGAATCACTCGAAGTTAAGCAAAAATTCCTCGTATATGTTTTATCATTTAATTTAACCGTTGATGATACCATGAATGGTTTTAAGTAAGCGTTCAAAGTTGCACACTCGGAAAGTTGTAATTCTTCTTTAGTCTCTAATGTTTCGAAGTCAAAAGTAATATAATATCTTGTCGGTTTATAATATTTCTGCAAATTGTGAGCTAATAACCACTGATATATCTTCTGTTTCGTAATATGTGGTGCATATGGTTGCTGTGTCTTTTGCAATTGAACGTCTTGAATTAATCTTCCATTATTTTCTTTACATTTCTCACAATGCTTTAAAAATCTTCTTTGGTTTTTCCTTTCTGGATCATCACGGATAGAATAAACTTCTTCTTTACAAAATGGACAAACTTATAGCCAGTGAGTGCTTCAACGTCTGTTATTCTGTCAGCGTGAAGTTTTCCACATGGACTCTGTGTTAATAAAATATTTACTGTTTCAAATTCTGGATCTATCATTATTGAATCCACTAATGGAAAGTCTACCTTATTTATGTCCACGTCTTCTGGTTGAGGATCACAATAATAGAAATCAATATTAACATTTAACATTCTCGCTAATCTCTCACTTTCTGATGAAATGTCAAACCCTTCATATGAATCTATTGCTTCATTTAAATAACTTCTACGAGTTTTAGGATTAACACCATCAGGAATGTTATAGAAGCGTTTAAATAACCTTCTACCTTCTGCTCTAATTTGATTATCATTCATTTTAGCGGTTCCGTTTTTGTTCATTTATGTAAGAATAAAAAATTAAAAAATAAATAAAAATAAAGTTTATTTTTTAAAGCCCATAAAATGAATTAAGAACACATAAATTTTTATCATCTGCGACGTGACGAATACATTTTAATTTACTCAAGAATGCGTACCCTGATACATTAAATCTAATTCCTGTCTTATTTAATTTCACAACTTTGAAAAGGAATGTATGAATAGCTATAAAATGATGAGAAGATGTTTTATGGGTTGCTTCCATTTTTTCTGAAATAAATGAATAAATATAATGTTTATAAGTTTTCATATCTTTTATATTCTTAATAACGAATGGTATAGACCTTTCAACTTCGTCTTCCTTCGGTGCTGTTCTTTCATATGAAACATTATTAGTATCTTCAATAATGAAACCACAATCACACAAAATTTTATAGGTTCCAATGGTTTCTTTTGATATTTTATCTAATAAATCAAAAACTTTATCAACACCCGTGCATTTATTTAAATAATAATTTGTGTAAATATCATGATCTTCTTTCTTAATCGTATTAGTTGCATATGTCACATTTTTAAGAGCTTTTTTGAATTTCTCGGAATCGAGAGGGGGTGAAAGTAAGATACAAGGGTATTTTTCATTATCAATAAATTGTAACTTATGTTTACGAATAAATTTAGTACCTTCTTCTGAAAGTGTTTCATCTATTTCGCCATCTAATAAATTTTGTGTTGATTCTGAGACATAATTTTTATATCTTTCTTCATGAGATTTTTGAACTGCTGATTCTGAAGCTGGGATATTCATTAAACCCTCTACTTCATTTTCATTATATTTTTCAACTTCTCTTAATTCCTTAATTTTTTCATCTATTTCATCTCTTATTTTTTCCAGTCTTTCAATTTCATTGTATTCATCATCATCTTTAATCCGTTCTTCATAATATTCAGGGAAAACATCAGGTTCTTTAGGTTTTTCTTCTTCAGATGTGGGATATAAGAAATTTATAACATCATCTTTATTCATTTTTCCATCATAATCTAAATCATTTAATAACTCGGCAAATTTTTGACAATTTCTTAAATAATATTTACTAACTTCATAACACATCTCATCTAATATATCCTTTATTTCCTCGTTTGTGAATCCCAATTTTTTAACGTCGTTAGTTTTGACGCTCATTTCATACAAAATAAAAAAAAAATAAATTATTCAAAAATGTAAGACATGAATTTTTAAAGTTTATTTTTTATTTTTTATTTCATTATGGTAGTGAATCTTTCATTCATGAAAATAATTATTTCTAATTTCTTTTACTCTCTCGTACATACTAGATTTGAAGAATTCAGAACTTTTACCATAATCTCCTAAATGTTTTCTTATCTTATTGGTTTTCCATTCATTATATGAAACTGTATAAACTTTATCTTTATCTTTGCATCTTTCATCACTTCCAATATATTTATATTTCAATTTTGATTTATTGGTTTCATATTCATTAACGTTTAATAATTCACAGTCTTCCTTTTTAAATAAATGTTTTATGTATTCAGGATTAACAATTCTATAATATTGCTTCCCTTTAAATCTTTGAATATAAACAGGAACACCATCCTCTAAAATTCGATAATCTATTTTATCTGGTTTTACTTGTTGGGTCATTTATGTAAGAATAAAAAAATAACTTTAATTTAAAATTAATATGTTAAAAAAATGATACAAAATCGCTCGATATTGTATGAATTCTTACGTTTACAAAAAAAGTCACACACCCCGCCTTATCCTACTACTTCTAAAAATGATTTATAATTTTGATTTATTGCAATGATATGCATAAATTTTATCATTTACATCCAATTATTTGTTCATTGATTTAAAATCAGTCAAATGAGTTATTCCAATTGTTGAAACTCTAATCAATTGTAATCTTGGCCAGATAATTCCAAAAAGACTCAGGTGCTAGCCCTTATTTTGCTATGTAATCTTCAAGTGAAGCTTTCCTTATTTGAGGAATGTGCATTTAGTTTTAAACACAAAAATTTGCAGAGTATTTGAGTATCAAAACAAATTTGTGTTGTTACATAATATATTTTTGGATGATATGCAACTTTAGCTTGATATTCACATTAGTAGTATATGTGGAAGGGTTGTGTGACTTTTTTTGTAAACGTAAGAATTCATACAATATCGAGCGATTTTGTATCATTTTTTTTAACATATGAAGTAAAAAATGTATGATTCTTACGGTTTTTATTCTTACATTTTTGAATAAATCAAGATTTAAAAAATTTTCAAAATTGTAAGACATTTACACTCAGCCCAAACATAAATCATTAAAAAATTAACATTAATTTTAAAATAATTTATTTTTTATCTTTTATAAAAGAAGCTATATATAGATGATGTCAGATATTCCGCGATTAATTAAACATTGTTTAAATCCTGAATGGAATCAATGGAGTCATAATCAAAGACCTCATAAACGAGTAAAAGAAATTAGAAATAATTATTTTCATGAATAAAAGATTCACTACCATAATGAAATAAAAAATGAAAAAATAAAAAAATTTTTAAAAAATAAACTTCTTACGAAAAATTAAACGCAAGACTATCAAAAGATAGAGTTGAAAGAGTAATGGTAATGATGAAGAAGAATTTGATGAGTTCAACATAGAACTTTAAGAAACTAATGATTATTTGAATTTATGAAATCAATTATTTGATTCATTCTTTCTTCAATCTCTTCTATTCTTTTTGTTAAATCATCTATTTTCATTAATGAGGTGATTCTTGATTGAGGAATAGATTTCAAACTAACCACCCTTTTATTTTTGAAATTTTGAATCCATCAACTTTAAACATTTTATTCAATTTACACGTTGTCAATTCTTCAAATAATTTTTTATTATTAGCATAATAGTCATTAAATTCTTCAACAGATGAAAAAATTTTTATTTCAGTAATTGGTTTAACAACGTTTATTTTTTGTTGAACATTTTCACTTTCATTTATTTCTTCCTCCTCTGTTTCATTTATTTTTAAAATCGGTTTCATTTATCATTAAATAAAAATTAGAATATAAGTGATGAAATATATTTTTTAATTAATATTAAATCAGAAATGGCGGCAGGATTCTTTAAAAAATTATGGGATGGAATTAAGAAAGCTGCGGGTTGGGTTCATAAAAAGATTATTAAACCCGTTGCAAACTTTTTGGCACCAGTAGCGAAAACGGCAGGAACTATCATAGGTGGAGTATTAGGTACTAAAGCAGGTAATCCGGCGATGGGAGCACAAGCAGGTAACGCAATTGGTGGAATTGCTGAAGGAATACTTAATAAAATAGGAGGTAGATAGTGGAAAAATAAATAAAATTATTTTTATCTTAGTATCGGTTGAAGTCTTTGATAAACTTTTTCTCCTTTATTTAAAACTTCTCTTATTGGGGCAGCTTTTGGTGTTATTGATTCAGCAACGTCACTAATTGCTTCTTTATTCTTAAATATCCAATTTGCTCCTTTCTTCATTGTTTCCCAAACTTTATGCGCTCCTCTTTTTACTTTATCCCACAGTTTCTTAAATATACCTGCAGCCATAGTTGATTATTTCATTAAAATTAAAAATTCATTTTCATCTTTTAATTTTGATTTTTTATTTATTAATAAATGACGACTAACTATTTGGTGCCAAACACTAAACCGATTAATGGAAATGTGTTTCATTCATTCGAAAAGATAAATGAAATATTCGCAAAGAATGACGGTAGAAGATATTATAGAGAACTTGAAAGTTCATGCTATGACTCTGATGCTCCATATTTTGATGATAAACAAACTCATTTAAGAATTACAAATCCGGCTCATGATGTGAACCAATTAGGTGACACATATATTAAACGCAAAGTTAAAGCAACTCTAGTTTCAAATAAAGCTTTCACATGTGATGCCGCTTTTAAATGCATGCGTTTATTCGTTGGTTACAAATCATCAAATCAAAGCTTTAAACAATTAGAAGTAGAAACCGAAAGAGGTGATGCCGGTTATCTTCAGATGGATTGCGCCCGTGAATCTTTCGCATTTGCAACATATAAACCAAAATCAGAAAGGAAAGTTAAAAAGTTTGTTCATTCGTTATATAATAATGTTCAAAAATATGATAACTCAGTATGTGGTAAATATATTGACCCTTCAGAAGTTTTCAAGAAGCAAATGAAGAAGTTGATGTCACTTTTGATATGATTATTCCGGTAAATGATTTGTTAGCATTTCAGGCGTTCGATGATTATCCTAAATCATTTGGTGATATCATTCTTAAATATTATGTTTTCAGGGATACTTTAGTATTTTGTCAGGTTGACCCGTTAAGAGTTGCTGATTTACAAAATTACGTTTATGAAAAGATAACTGATGAAAATTATGAAAAGATTATGAATCATGTTTATAAATATGATCGCAAATTCCAACAAATCGGACTTCCTGCCAAATTAATTACAAGCTTAGCCGCTACATCTGCTGACGCAACAGTTGATGACGTTATTATTTCATGCACAAAGATGGAAGTTTTAGAGGATAAATGCATTACAACCAGGATACGGTTTAATTGAAGAATCAGTTAAAGCAATACCACGTTTATTCAGTAAGGAAGATCCATTCATGATTCCAGCTCAACATATTGACGTTCGTTCACTAAATGGAGGTTGCATCACTCCTGAAGGTATTAGCTCAGATTTCTCATACGCTCTTCATAATGTTACAGATGTTGTGTTAACATTTCCGAAGAATGCAATGCAAAGAACAGTTTTAGAAAATCCAATGCTTCGAGGTCTTCAGGTCACTATAGATTCCAGAAACTTCCCCGATCAAGCGATGACCACAGTGGGTGACATATTCTTTACACGTATGCTTCAAGCTTCTGATTTAGATGGAGTGAATGAATGCACAGAAGAATACGAGGACTCATTAACTAGACCACTGAATGAGATGATGGCACGCCATTAGCTAGAACATGGAAAGACCAAACTTCATTCTTATGCACTATTCCAGTTCAACGTGATGGAGCGGGTATATTCTTTGATGGATTAGAAACTTTCAACTCACAAGTTACAGTACAAGTGAAAGCTTATCCAATCATTCAGGGTGAAAATGACACTTACTGTTCAAAGGTGACAAATCCTCCTCAGGTTTGGTTTACTAGGACTACGTATTGGACATGGACACCGGATGAAGGTTTGAAATATCATCCAACAGGTAGACCACCACAGTATAGAAGTTCATATGATGAAATATTGATGAATAGAAATGTTTAAAATTATAAATTTATTTTTGATTAAATGGATTTAAATTCATCCACCCTTATGAAGAATTAGCAGGAGTATATAATACAGACATAGATGATATGATTAATGAAGCATTGAGTGATAATAGAAATGCTCTATCTAAGGAAAAATTAATGAAAATTCCATATTCTGAATGTTTTAAATTCAATCACTGCAGCAATTGGTAAACAATAAAGGTAAAACATTAACGATATTAAAACAAATTATCATTATTGCTAACACTTCCCCCTATTCACATGTGTTAATTTATATCAACCGTTCAGGTTCACCTTCAGATGATACATTTGAATCTTTAAAGCATTTAATCAAAATTCCAATTATTTATTTATCACAAGAAGAAGCAGAAGATTATTTAAAAAACTTTTTAATGTATAAAGAATTATATAATACAATCAAGAAGCAAGGATTAGAGGATAAAATTATTGATAAACAACGGATGAATTATTTGAAACACTTTCTATTTCAAATTTTGATAGAGAATTTTTGCATTCACTCATTTTTCTAGATGATGCGGTGAAATCAAAACTAATAACAAATGAGAAATCATATTTTAATCAGTTATTAACTCAATGTCGACACATTCAGTGTTCATTCTTTATGGCTGTTCAATATTTCAAAGCATTAAGCACAAACATTAAATCAAATCTATCAACACTTTTCATTTTCAGTGGGTTTAGTCGTCAAAGTTGAACGTTATGCTTTATCAAGTGAATTTACCAATGAGCATTAATGAACTTTACACACAATATCAGCAATTAGGTGAACATGGAAAAATAATAGTTGATTTAAATAAAGGAAGTGTTAAATTTGATTAACTTTTTATAATTAATTTTTATTTTTTATTTATAATTAAACATGACAGAAATGGTAAATCTTCTACAGGTTCCATTAAAACAAGGGACAAACAAAAAGGGTGCATATAATAGAACTATGAAAGTTCCTGATGGAATGAAAGAATTAGTTCATATTGTTGCTGGTCTTCAAAAAGATGTTAAACAAATGAGAAACGTTTTAACATTACCAGAAGCTCAAGCATATGCCAAACGTCAAGGTCCAAATTGGGAAGCACACGAAGCAGACATTACGGGTCCAAATGGAAAACCTGATGGTATAAATGAAGTTTTCGTTACTGATGGTCAAGGAATATTAAAGTCATAAATGGTTATAAATTAACTATATCTGATTATCCTAAACGTAAAGCATATAATGAACGTTATCCTATGCAATTTGATGAAAATGGAAAAGCTGTTAAACAATCATTGGAGAAGGTGAAAATGGTCCAATTAATTCATACCGTCATAATCCATATTCTTATTTCAATGAAGAATTAAATGCTATTGAAGAGGGACCGGATGGATTACCACGATATTCTAACCAGTTTGATGGTCAATATGCAAATATTAGACCTGAAATTTCAGCTAAGAAATTCTTTAAAGTTGCTTTATTCGATCCGTTTTCGCAAATGTTAAAGATGAACTTAAACAGCAATTCCAACCAATTATAGTAGCAAGAATTGCATCAGGTGCTTTATCTCAAGCATTCAAAGATTTAATTAAGAAACCATTATATCAGCAACGAGGTTTAACTTATGATTTAGTTAAGGAATCAGATAAAAGAAAATTTGAGAAATCAGATGATTATAAGAATGCAATTAATGAATATATTCGGTCTATTAATTCGATGAAACAGCTAAAAATCAACTTCATGAACAAATACAGGGAATAATAGATTCAAAAGTTCCAGCAAAATAAAAGTTTAAATATATTTTTTTATTCGAATATAAATGAGAAGACGTTTCACTAGTCAAAAGAACACTAACGCAAAAGCAGAGATTACGGTTGGTTATAACGTAAATGATGATAAATCACGAATTATTCAAAATGTTAAAGTTAATGTTAGCCCTGAATTAACAAGGTCAGCAACTCAACCAAATTTATTAACTCGTGACTTACCGAAAAAGGAGGAGGAGCAAAATAAAGAAGATGGAGACCCAATCATTTTATCTGAACCCGGTAAAGAACCTGTTGAAATTCCCACTTATCCAACATACCCCCACCTCTTTCATCAAACATCGAGAACCCATATAAAATAGACATTAATTCTGAATTAATGAAAATTTACCGTGATATAATAATTAATAATTATGATTCAATAATAAATTTAATTGATCAATCCGGTTTAATTATTTTACCTTATGAATCATTAATTCACATTATCGCCATTCTTTGTGATGTTCAAGATTCAGACGTTAAGATTCAATTTTTCATAGATGATGAGGTTTCATGCTGCGGAACAGTTGCAAAAATAAATCCTATAAAGGATATTAGCACAATTAAGATATCAAAGAACGGAACAACAACTGAACTTCATTTAAACATATAATGATATTTATAATAAAATAGTTGATGAATATAAATATCACTTGAAAAATTCTTTGTTAAGGCTATTTAATATTCAAGCATTAACATTATTGAATAATAATCCTTTGAATCATAATCAATAATAATTGACCTTTCACCAGTTTCTATCGTTTGTTTTATTTCTTTTTGTTCCCCACTATCTGGATCGGTCATTGTAATTGTTTTTGTTATAGTATCAGCTTTATCTTTAACTTCAATCTTTTTTCCATCGGGATATTTAAACCAAAATTCCAAAAATTTCGATATTGTCAATCTGTTCATATTTTAATCTATCAATTACATTTTTAATACCATCTGAAAATCTTATGAAATGGTCATTATATGGGTTTGATTGAACTAAATTTGAATGAAGTGAAATATAACCTGTTGATGAATATGACACTGACTCATATTTTCTGAAAACACTAAAATTTATAACATGAATGAATTTCTTATTCGTTGAATTTATGAATTCTTTGAGGTAATCTTATTCTAGTTTTATTTATCACTGGAAAATAACGCTTTACCATATTTTATTCGTAATAAAATGTCAATTATCAATATTATTTCGAATAATAGTTGTGAATTAAATTTAACAGTTAGCGGAATTTATAATGTTACTCTCGTTTCTGTGAGTGGTAAATTTAATCCCATTCTTTTAGACCCTTCAGATTATATATCATTTATTAAAGATGACCTTGAAAAAACGTATGATATGTATATAAATAATGTGATAGCGAAATGGGATATTAACATGATTTTAAGTTATTTAAATGAATCATTTATCGTATGGTATGAAGAAAATTTTAAATCAAAACCCGATAAACTTTTTGAACTTGATGAAATAAATAACCTTATTAAATTCCCGCTGAAAATTAAATTTTGTACTCCTCATCTTCGTTCATTGTTGGGAATATTAAATTTTGAAAAAGATGTTGGGGATGTTTTGTATTCTGACACTGTTCCAATTTCATTTTAATCAAATGTGATAAAGTTAATACCCCAATGAGATTTTCACATCAAAACATTAGACCCTAACTCTTACCCTCAATACAAAACATTTTATCCATCAACTTAAACACATTTTCTTTATCATATCCATTTCAATTATCCGGGAATTCATTTATTCTTCATTCAAAAGATTTATCAAATATTAAATTTAGAATAACTGACCTATTTGATTGTGATTTAGAATTTATGAATGAAATATTATGGCAATTTCAAATAGAGAAAATAGCCGATGAGATAACGGATTAAATATTTATTTTTAAATCATAATAAATGATTAAACAACAGCAACTTAAGGCGCAAAACACCCAGGTCCTTCAGACCATTACATACGCCATATATGCATATAATTCAAAGACGGCAGAACAAACGCAAAGGTTGAAATATGGAGATTTGGAGATAGTATTGAAAAATGAACATTTCGAATTCGTTTGCAAAGGTGGTGCAGTGATATCAAATATAAAAGAAATTTTATTTATGAATTCAAAAATTAAAGGAATAACGGATGATATAAGATCAATTCCACCAGAAGAACAGAGATATTACGCATTAAATGCATTTCCTAAAGTTTTGAAGATTGGAAGATTTAATTTAAATGAGGAATTCATAGAAGGTTTCCTAAATGACATAATGAAGAAGGTGGATAAGGAATATGTGGATAGTGAGTTAAATAAGAAGGCAAATTTGGTTTATGTTGATGAAAAAGATAATGAAATTAAAGAAAAGGTTGAATGGTATCATGAATGGACATTTGAGACTTTTAAAGTTAAAGCTGATACAGAATGGGTTTCAGGATGTTTAGATCTTAAAGCAGATAAAACTTATGTTGATGAAAATTATGCAAAGAAGTCGGAAGTAAATGATGTGATTACAAGCATGAAAAATGAAATACTTCAAACATTATATCCTGTTGGTTCTATTTATACGTCAATGAACTCAACAAATCCATCAACAGTTTTAGGTTTTGGTGCGTGGAAGCAGATTGTAGATAAATTCTTATACTGTGCTAGATATTCAAAGCAAACAGGAGGTTCGAAGAAAATTAAAGAAGCAAACCATCCACCGCACACTCATACAGGAACTACAAACACAACAGGAAATCATTCACATTCAATAACAAAAAGAGGTTATACAAATCTTGCAGCGGGTTCGGATAGATGGGGAATGAATAGATATGATATCACAACTGACCCAGTAGATTCAAGCACAGGTATTTTCTGTGGAACCGCAGGTAATCATTCACACACTTTCACAACAAATCCAACAGGCTCGGGTAAAGATTACATACCACCATTTGTGACTGTATTCGCATGGTACCGCGTTCATTGAACGCGCTTGAGCCCAGACTTTTGGGTCAAGGCTTACCGAATGAACTAAATATATTTTATGTCTGTAATTAATTAGGTAATGAAGTAATGGATGAACTGCAGAAATAAATGTTTACGTTAAGTGACTCAAAGAGTCCGGAGACAAAGTCTCATGGTTTCAGGTTATTCAATAATTAATTATTTTTGAAGAACTGAAGGTGCTACCATGTTACCATGTGCTACCAGGTTAATTAACTTCTCTGAAAAAGTGTGACAACATGACATTTTGACAACACAGCAGGAGGAAGGCAGTTATGAATTATTTTTGAAGAACTGAAGGTGCTACCATGTTACCATGTGCTACCAGGTTAATTAACTTCTCTGAAAAAGTGTGACAACATGACATTTTGACAACACAGCAGGAGGAAGGCAGTTATGAATTATTTTTGAAGAACTGAAGGTGCTACCATGTTACCATGTGCTACCAGGTTAATTAACTTCTCTGAAAAAGTGTGACAACATGACATTTTGACAACACAGCAGGAGGAAGGCAGTTATGAATTATTTTTGAAGAACTGAAGGTGCTACCATGTTACCATGTGCTACCAGGTTAATTAACTTCTCTGAAAAAGTGTGACAACATGACATTTTGACAACACAGCAGGAGGAAGGCAGTTATGAATTATTTTTGAAGAACTGAAGGTGCTACCATGTTACCATGTGCTACCAGGTTAATTAACTTCTCTGAAAAAGTGTGACAACATGACATTTTGACAACACAGCAGGAGGAAGGCAGTTATGAATTATTTTTGAAGAACTGAAGGTGCTACCATGTTACCATGTGCTACCAGGTTAATTAACTTCTCTGAAAAAGTGTGACAACATGACATTTTGACAACACAGCAGGAGGAAGGCAGTTATGAATTATTTTTGAAGAACTGAAGGTGCTACCATGTTACCATGTGCTACCAGGTTAATTAACTTCTCTGAAAAAGTGTGACAACATGACATTTTGACAACACAGCAGGAGGAAGGCAGTTATGAATTATTTTTGAAGAACTGAAGGTGCTACCATGTTACCATGTGCTACCAGGTTAATTAACTTCTCTGAAAAAGTGTGACAACATGACATTTTGACAACATTAATGAAAATTTGATGCAGTACAAAAATAAAGTTAGTTTTAAAATTATTTTTATTTATTTTTTATTTTGTATGTAAGAACAGTAATGTCGGTCGAAGCAAAAACATTCACGAACAAATCTAATGGTGAAACATTCACAAAAGGCACTTATAACAGTATTGAAGTCTTACGTAGAGACAAGGATGGTTATATAAATGCAACAAAGATGGCAAGAGAAGCAGGAAAGTTAAACCATTTAAACAGATTTCTCAATAGTGCTAAAATGCAGGAAATTCTTGAGTTTTGGATGAACGAATACGGTGGAGCCAAAAGTGGCTCGACCTCAAAACAAGCATTTTATGAGCTTACAAAGGGTGTTATAAATGAATTCAAAGGTATTTACATACATCCTAACCTCGTTCATTTTGTTGCTGAATGGTGCTCTGTAAAGTATGCATTTTATGTCAAAGATATTATGGACTCCATAGACAAGAAAGTTCATGAGAAATTAGATGAAGAAGAACTTGAAGATACAGTAGAGAATGCTAAACCTTTGTTCGAACAAGAAGTTAGAAAATGCGCGAAAAACAATTAGAACATGAACGTGAGATATGTTATGGTTATAGAGATTCTCCATTCGAACTAGACCAATGGGAACAAGAAAATTTAAAGAGAGAATTTAGAGAATATGAACTCGCTAAGATAGCATTAGAAGCTGCAGAAAAGAAGTTAAAAGCTTGGGGTCGTTTTGTAAAAAAATATTGTGAGTAAATGAACTCATTATTTTTGTCATAAAGACATGAAGTGGCGGGGCATAGCCCATGACCAAAAATATATTTTATCGTTAAGTGACTCAAAGAGTCCGGAGACAAAGTCTCATGTTTCAGGTTATTCAATAATTAATTATTTTTGAAGAACTGAAGGTGTCACCACGTCACCATGTGCACCAGGCTTAATTAACTTCTCTGAAAAATGATGACAACATGACATTTTGACAACAGGTCGGGAAATGATTTGTCATGACTTATGAAGGAGGCGTTGAAGATGTTTATTACCATCTAAGAACTTGAGAGAATCTAAACCAACTCATCTGGGACCATTAGAGCGGGAGTACTGGAAAGACAAAAAATATACCAGAAAGAATAAAGAAAATTCTTCTAAACTTTTTCATTAGATGTAAATCAGACATGAACGAGAACAGTCATGATATCATTAAAGGTACCATTTATTTACACCAAAAAATAATGTTTATGTTAGCATGTTAGATCTAACACGTTTTCTAACCACTTTTTCTAACATAACTATTTACAAACGTTTTACATGGTATATGTTGCGATGGTTCATGACTTTAAACAGTTTTGTAGCTTCTATTTCTTCACGAAGAATATCAAAAATTTTAACTATGCCGAAGGTTTCTTTATACTTCTTCTTGACATCAGATAGAAGGAAATCGTCAGCTGTTGGATAGTTTTTGTTCAGAAATGCTAACATGTCCATTTTATCTTCTGCGGTTTTCTCTACTTCTTCTTTAAGTCAGCATAGTCGTTTCTCATACGTTCTATCTCTTTGACGGAGTAGTTATATTTCCTCATTGCTGCTTTACATTTTGAACATTGCGGATTCATTTTTGCGTTATACATTGAAATTTGACCTGCTAGAACAACTAAGGCGTCAATGGTTTTCTTTTAACTCAAAAGTTGTTGGTTTTATTTGTCCATTCCATATTTTACATCTTTTATCTTTATCTCTTATCTGCCATACACATTCAGCAACTAATGAAACAAAGTTGTCGTATGTCTTAAACTCCCCAGATTAATATATGTCAGAGATGTTCTTATATACCATGTCGCGATCTTTGTCCATAACTTTATGGTTGCAATGATATCCTAGAAACTCATAGTTTACTTTACGTATGAACTTCTTTATTTCTACTGAGTCAGTTGGTTTCACTTCTATTTCATCGAATTCATGAATAGTGAGCTTTTGTTGTTGGATTTCAGGCAATTTGGGTAAATGGTCAATAATGTCCTGCATGTCATAAAGATACTGTTCATTTGTTTCATCTTTCGCACTACAGTCTAAATTACTTGTTAAAAGTTCTTGCTTAATTCTTTGTATTTCTGTCTCAAAAGTATATGAAGAAGGAATGAAGCTTTTCATCTCTACTAACATAGATGTTGGATTCATAACTAAAGAGTTTGGTGAAGTTGTTGTTTGAAGTGTTTGTAGAACCTATTGTTTGAAATCATATCTTTACATACAAAATAAAAATTTTTCTTAGAAAAAAATTAGCGTTATTTTTCTTTCATAAGGAAATGTCAAAAATTCATGATTTTCGAGAGTTTTAGACCATGTAGAAAAGTGGTTAGAAAACGTGTTAGATTCTAACATGCTAACATAAAACAGGTTGAACCAAACGATAATGAGGATTCATTTACTGACGATGAAATACCTGTAAATGATGCTTTATAAAGTATGATTTGAATTTATTTTTGCATTAATCCTGCGTGAATTTTGTATAAAAAAAACAACCGTCTGAATTCCGGCGGTTGCTATATTCTTCACAAAACATTAACGATGAAATCATGACAAAGCATATACGATGAAATCATGACAAAACATTAACGTAAACATTTATTTCCCCGACTGTTGTCAAAATGTCATGTTGTCACACTTTTTCAGAGAAGTTAATTAACCTGGTAGCACATGGTAACATGGTAGCACCTTCAGTTCTTCAAAAATAATTCATAACTGCCTTCCTCCTGCTGTGTTGTCAAAATGTCATGTTGTCACACTTTTTCAGAGAAGTTAATTAACCTGGTAGCACATGGTAACATGGTAGCACCTTCAGTTCTTCAAAAATAATTAATTATTGAATAACCTGAAAACCATTAACGATAAAATAACTGATAACAAATTTTTATTTTTATATAAATGGATACCCCACAAGCTCAAAATTTACCACGAATCATAACAAGGGAGGAAACGATAAAAATGATGCGAGAACTTGCTAAAAATAACAAACCACTAAAACTGAGAAAATGCGGTTATGCAGTAATGATGGAAAGAGAGATGTTGTCAAAGAGAAATAAAAATTAAATTTGGATAGAGTTTAAAAATTCATCTTTATTAAATTCATCTCTTCCAATCAATTTATTTATTCTATTAAATTCTTTTATTTTTGCTTCACTCAGTTTAAGGATTGAACGGTAAGTTTCTAACTTTTCGATTATTTCCTTCTTCTCTTCATCGTTTTCAGTTCCATTAGTTTTATGGGCATCAACCCCACCGCATTGCGGCTTCTTTTTGTAATAGCATATTTTTGATTTAATTCTGTTTAGTTTCTTTTTATATTCATCGTCTGGACTCTGAATCTTAATTAAATCAGGACTCTTGACTGCTTTGTTGTCACTCATTTCTTACGAAATAAAAAAATTAAATATTATTTAAATATAATGGAGTAATAAAATAAATCGGAATTTCTATTAATTTATTGTCAACTTCAACTAATGCATTGCCGTTAATATATCTAACAAATTCAGCTATTGTGTCAAATCTTCGTCTTCTTTTTGTCATTGATTTATCAGTTTTTCCATAATCGAGATGAATCAAAACTTTATCCCCTTGTTTAAAATTCATGAGCCCCGAATTAATTTGTTCACGTTTAACATCATTTAACCTTTCCATTTGCTTTCTAATATATTCCCATTCTTTTGAAATATCATTTTTCATTTCCACCGGTTTCATGTTTATAGTTCTATGCCATGTATTATTGTAATAATATACTAACTGTTGTATGATGGAGTCATGATTTCCATCCCAGTATATCTGACCGTTAACCCCTAACGCATCTCTAAGAGTTCTCATTACCGCATCAACTATTTTATTATGAAACGTATATGGAGAGGATGAAAAGAAAAAATTAATTTGTGGGAAATAATGAGCCATAGCTGCCTGAAATCCTTTATCACCATCACCCCTGATATTATCTACTCTTTCATGATCTAGTAAGTATTGTATAGCTCTTCTTGTTTCCTGTTTTGTTTTCCCTTTCACTGGAATGCAATATAAATATCTAGTGTTAATGTTAATGGCAAATAAATAAGTAACGTTTCCTTTTGAATATTCCAGATGATCGATTTCGTATGAATATGGATATGGAGCAAATGAAGGGCGACTAAATTTTTCCTTTAACGGTTGAATTTTCGGGTCAATTGGTTTATTTAATATCTTGAAATCCTTTTTAAAATCTTTTTGCTTCTTTAATGTTTGAAATGGATATAATAAAGTGAATGATGAAGGATTAACTGAAGGAGGAGGCGGTACTGTCGTTGGAGGTTTTGGTGTTGCAAGTGGTTTAATTTTATCTGCTTTGATTTTGGAATTCATTCCCCCTTCATTAATTCTGGATGTATTCTATTCATTTGTTTTAAATATGCTGTATATAAAGGTTTGATATACTTTCCCGCTTCGAGTTTATGTTGAAGGATGAATTCCAAAAGTTGATCTTCATTTAAAAGTCGGTTGAATATGGTTTAACTAATGAATCATAAATTAAAGCTTGTGCTTCATTTATGGTCTGAAGGGTTAGGGCGTTTTGCACCTTTAGCTGTTGAACATTTGGCTGTTGAACATTTGCTACTTTAGACCTCGGCTTTGGTTTTTGTGGCTCAGGATTATATAAATTATATAATTCATCAATATCTTCTTCTGTTAATACTTTATTTTTGAAATCTTTCAACTGTTTAAGTTGTGATTTAGTTTTTCCCTTTGTATATTATTATTTTTAATTTTGTCTTTAATTTCAGAAATTATTTTATTATGATATTTCAAAATTTCATTTTTATAATATGGATAATAATATTCCATATCATCACCCGTTGTTATTATGTTTTTGGAGATATGATTTTAAATCGTAATAATCAAGAAAATTTTGATTAAATACTAAATCATCAATTAAAATTTTTAAATCTGTGTTATCCATTTATATAAAAATAAAATAAGTGTTTTAAGGGTGCCCACCTCTTTGAATCATAGTATCAAAACCATTATTTACATATTGAATCGCATCATTAACGGTTCCTTTTGTCTCTTCTGTGGCATTTCATTAAAATTTTAAATTGTATTAAATAAATGGCATACAACATCCATTTTCACAACATACAGCCTTAGTGTGTGCTCCTGTTAATGCAGTCTTACCGATTGTTAAGCGAGTCATTGACCCGTTTTTAAGTTGTAAATTAATATTTTGACCATCAAATATCACTTTATCATTTATTATATCCAAATATTTTTTAGGTGTTAATTGCTTATTTTGTCTTAAACTAACACCCTTCATTTTTTGTGCAATCTTTTTAAAATCACTTCCATCAATTGAACCGTTGAATGATGTATAACACTTAGGACATAAAGCAACCATGTTATCACCTTGTTTCTCAATTGCTAAACCCAATAACTTCTTCTCATGTGCTTTTTCTTCAGCTTTATTCTTTAATTTAGGTTTAAATTTCTCATCAAAACAGAAGAAATCAAATGGTGCGAATTTGAAAATGTTTTTATCATAAAATTTTTTATCGGTTACAATCGCCTGAAATGCTTGAGTGTTAGGAAGACTTGGATCGCCAGCAATAGCCCAATAAGATGAATCAGTATCACCTTCAATGAAATGAAAACGATTAAGATTCATGCATTTATACATAAAATCATAAATGAAAACTAAATACCAGTATTTAGCATTATCTAAAGTAAAAAATGCCTCTTGTAAACATGTATCACATCTATAAAATCTATCTTTGAGCATCACTTGATATGTATCCTCACCTATTTCTCTTATGTTTTTAAACTTATTTGACATACATGCAACGCGTGCCTTCTGTGCATTCATTATTTTAGTCTTTGCGTAATTTTGTGTATTCATTGCATCGATATGATCCATTAAGCGAAATCTTGCAAAATAAACTTTTCCCTTTATTTCCTTCTAATTCAGCCTTTTGTCTTTCGTTCATAAATTTGTTCGCAAATTCATTAAAACAAGTGTTTTTCGTAAATGTTAAAATTGATTGAATATCATCAATGATAAAATGAAATTTGCCTATTAGATACCAAAGATAATAAGAAGAAAATGGTTGATATTGGTTGTGTGTTGATGCTAACTGAGTTAATTTCCTCTGTTTCTGGTCAACTGGTAGATTGTTTGATTTCATGTAATTATACATAAAACTACCAATTGTTTTTTCATCTGTGATAATATCTAAGTTTCTTATTATCGGTAAAAAGTTTATGTAATCATTAATGTATTTTTTCATCAATGTGACCCTTTACTTCAGCAACGAATAAAGTATTTTTCTTCTTAATTATTCCCAGTGCTTTTGCTTTCTTTGTTGCTGTATCACAAATGATAACACCATTCAATCTTCCCGGCATATACATTTTATGGTCAGTATATTGAATGAAATCATGAGGATTAGATGAAAATGATGAAGGATATAATGAATTAAAGTCAACTCCAACGAAATGGGTCATAATGTTGGTGGTGTCCTCATTTGATACAGTTTTAGTTTCTGGACTATATGAAAGTTTATTAATGCGCGTGATTCCTTTAAGATTTACTCTATGTTGAACATTTGATAAACCACCAGTAATTCCATTACGGAGAATGTGATAAGCTTCAACCGAATCTAAAGTCATTGGTAAATTATTTTTTAATGCATAATTTCTTAAATTGATTCTTAAACGTTGAACATCTTCATCTTTATTTGATTTTACGACATTGCAATAACAACACATTAACTGACAATTTTCTTTGGTATGTGGTTTTTCATTATCGATTCTATCCAATGTTGGTTTATTTGCATATGTAAACGCTTTACCACACATTTTACATTTAGATGAAAGGATTAAATCGTGATAGTATTGAAAATCATCCATTGAAACATTATTTTTAGTATCCCTTTCTGCTTTTTCATCTTGTTTCTTATATGATTCAATTTTATATTTCCAATACTTTTTCGTTAATTCAAAACTTGATTCTATCTCTTCCTCAGGATATTTTTCATTAGGATTAAAGTCTTTATATGCTAAAGCGTAACGAATCATTGAAGCATTCGATGATAAAGAAAGATTATGAAGCATGTCAATTTTATAAACAAATGTTTCTTCAATAATTTTATCGATTGGGTCAATCATAATTTCAACATCTTTATTGCAATAATGAATAAAATATTCTAATCTATTCTTAAAATTTTTAGCATCATTGAGATATATTTGATAATCACTATCTGATATAGTTTCTTGAGTTAATGCTGAATAAAATGAATCTTTCGTGAATGGTTCCTCTTTATATAATTCTTCTTCGTAATTCTCCCATGTGATGAATTGATAAGGGAAAAAGGATTTAACACGTGATTTATTGTTTCCGAAATCTTGAGTGAATTGGTCTAATGTCCCGCCCGCTATATAATTTCTGATGTCAATAAATCTCAATTCATATGGAACGTTTGTTTTCTTTACAATGATTTGCTTAAATTGTGAAGATGAACCCAGCATTGATTTTATTTTCCATTTTGCAGTGTTTAAATCAGGAAGAATTAAATTTAAATCAAACTTTCCCGAATTAAAACCTATGATATTCACTTTATTGAATTCCTCATCTAGAAGTTCTTTAAATGCTTCCTTTTGTTTCTCATTTAATGTATGGGACTTCATTAATTCTTCATATTGTTCAATATTTGATTTAGTAACTAATGAACAGGTTGAAAATAAAAACTCAATCCAATCAGAAATAAAAGAATCACTCGAAGTTAAGCAAAAATTCCTCGTATATGTTTTATCATTTAATTTAACCGTTGATGATACCATGAATGGTTTTAAGTAAGCGTTCAAAGTTGCACACTCGGAAAGTTGTAATTCTTCTTTAGTCTCTAATGTTTCGAAGTCAAAAGTAATATAATATCTTGTCGGTTTATAATATTTCTGCAAATTGTGAGCTAATAACCACTGATATATCTTCTGTTTCGTAATATGTGGTGCATATGGTTGCTGTGTCTTTTGCAATTGAACGTCTTGAATTAATCTTCCATTATTTTCTTTACATTTCTCACAATGCTTTAAAAATCTTCTTTGGTTTTTCCTTTCTGGATCATCACGGATAGAATAAACTTCTTCTTTACAATATGGACAAACTCTATAGCCGGTGAGTGCTTCAACGTCTGTTATTCTGTCAGCGTGAAGTTTTCCACATGGACTCTGTGTTAATAAAATATTTACTGTTTCAAATTCTGGATCTATCATTATTGAATCCACTAATGGAAAGTCTACCTTATTTATGTCCACGTCTTCTGGTTGAGGATCACAATAATAGAAATCAATATTAACATTTAACATTCTCGCTAATCTCTCACTTTCTGATGAAATGTCAAACCCTTCATATGAATCTATTGCTTCATTTAAATAACTTCTACGAGTTTTAGGATTAACACCATCAGGAATGTTATAGAAGCGTTTAAATAACCTTCTACCTTCTGCTCTAATTTGATTATCATTCATTTTAGCGGTTCCGTTTTTGTTCATTTATGTAAGAATAAAAAATTAAAAAATAAATAAAAATAAAGTTTATTTTTTAAAGCCCATAAAATGAATTAAGAACACATAAATTTTTATCATCTGCGACGTGACGAATACATTTTAATTTACTCAAGAATGCGTACCCTGATACATTAAATCTAATTCCTGTCTTATTTAATTTCACAACTTTGAAAAGGAATGTATGAATAGCTATAAAATGATGAGAAGATGTTTTATGGGTTGCTTCCATTTTTTCTGAAATAAATGAATAAATATAATGTTTATAAGTTTTCATATCTTTTATATTCTTAATAACGAATGGTATAGACCTTTCAACTTCGTCTTCCTTCGGTGCTGTTCTTTCATATGAAACATTATTAGTATCTTCAATAATGAAACCACAATCACACAAAATTTTATATGTTCCAATGGTTTCTTTTGATATTTTATCTAATAAATCAAAAACTTTATCAACACCCGTGCATTTATTTAAATAATAATTTGTGTAAATATCATGATCTTCTTTCTTAATCGTATTAGTTGCATATGTCACATTTTTAAGAGCTTTTTTGAATTTCTCAGAATCGAGAGGGGGTGAAAGTAAGATACAAGGGTATTTTTCATTATCAATAAATTGTAACTTATGTTTACGAATAAATTTAGTACCTTCTTCTGAAAGTGTTTCATCTATTTCGCCATCTAATAAATTTTGTGTTGATTCTGAGACATAATTTTTATATCTTTCTTCATGAGATTTTTGAACTGCTGATTCTGAAGCTGGGATATTCATTAAACCCTCTACTTCATTTTCATTATATTTTTCAACTTCGCTTAATTCCTTAATTTTTTCATCTATTTCATCTCTTATTTTTTCCAGTCTTTCAATTTCATTGTATTCATCATCATCTTTAATCCGTTCTTCATAATATTCAGGGAAAACATCAGGTTCTTTAGGTTTTTCTTCTTCAGATGTGGGATATAAGAAATTTATAACATCATCTTTATTCATTTTTCCATCATAATCTAAATCATTTAATAACTCGGCAAATTTTTGACAATTTCTTAAATAATATTTACTAACTTCATAACACATCTCATCTAATATATCCTTTATTTCCTCGTTTGTGAATCCCAATTTTTTAACGTCGTTAGTTTTGACGCTCATTTCATACAAAATAAAAAAAAAATAAATTATTCAAAAATGTAAGACATGAATTTTTAAAGTTTATTTTTTATTTTTTATTTCATTATGGTAGTGAATCTTTCATTCATGAAAATAATTATTTCTAATTTCTTTTACTCTCTCGTACATACTAGATTTGAAGAATTCAGAACTTTTACCATAATCTCCTAAATGTTTTCTTATCTTATTGGTTTTCCATTCATTATATGAAACTGTATAAACTTTATCTTTATCTTTGCATCTTTCATCACTTCCAATATATTTATATTTCAATTTTGATTTATTGGTTTCATATTCATTAACGTTTAATAATTCACAGTCTTCCTTTTTAAATAAATGTTTTATGTATTCAGGATTAACAATTCTATAATATTGCTTCCCTTTAAATCTTTGAATATAAACAGGAACACCATCCTCTAAAATTCGATAATCTATTTTATCTGGTTTTACTTGTTGGGTCATTTATGTAAGAATAAAAAAATAACTTTAATTTAAAATTAATATGTTAAAAAAATGATACAAAATCGCTCGATATTGTATGAATTCTTACGTTTACAAAAAAAGTCACACACCCCGCCTTATCCTACTACTTCTAAAAATGATTTATAATTTTGATTTATTGCAATGATATGCATAAATTTTATCATTTACATCCAATTATTTGTTCATTGATTTAAAATCAGTCAAATGAGTTATTCCAATTGTTGAAACTCTAATCAATTGTAATCTTGGCCAGATAATTCCAAAAAGACTCAGGTGCTAGCCCTTATTTTGCTATGTAATCTTCAAGTGAAGCTTTCCTTATTTGAGGAATGTGCATTTAGTTTTAAACACAAAAATTTGCAGAGTATTTGAGTATCAAAACAAATTTGTGTTGTTACATAATATATTTTTGGATGATATGCAACTTTAGCTTGATATTCACATTAGTAGTATATGTGGAAGGGTTGTGTGACTTTTTTTGTAAACGTAAGAATTCATACAATATCGAGCGATTTTGTATCATTTTTTTTAACATATGAAGTAAAAAATGTATGATTCTTACGGTTTTTATTCTTATTTTTGAATAAATCAAGATTTAAAAAATTTTCAAAATTGTAAGACATTTACACTCAGCCCAAACATAATGAAATAAATCATTAAAAATTAACATTAATTTTAAAATAATTTATTTTTTATCTTTTATAAAAGAAGCTATATATAGATGATGTCAGATATTCCGCGATTAATTAAACATTGTTTAAATCCTGAATGGAATCAATGGAGTCATAATCAAAGACCTCATAAACGAGTAAAAGAAATTAGAAATAATTATTTTCATGAATAAAAGATTCACTACCATAATGAAATAAAAAATGAAAAAATAAAAAATTTTTAAAAAATAAACTTCTTACGAAAAATTAAACGCAAGACTATCAAAAGATAGAGTTGAAAGAGTAATGGTAATGATGAAGAAGAATTTGATGAGTTCAACATAGAACTTTAAGAAACTAATGATTATTTGAATTTATGAAATCAATTATTGATTTCTCTTTCTTCAATCTCTTCTATTCTTTTTGTTAAATCATCTATTTTCATTAATGAGGTGATTCTTGATTGAGGAATAGATTTCAAACTAACCCCCTTTTTTTTTTGAAATTTTGAATCCATCAACTTTAAACATTTTATTCAATTTACACGTTGTCAATTCTTCAAATAATTTTTTATTGTTAGCATAATAGTCATTAAATTCTTCAACAGATGAAAAAATTTTTATTTCAGTAATTGGTTTAACAACGTTTATTTTTTGTTGAACATTTTCACTTTCATTTATTTCTTCCTCCTCTGTTTCATTTATTTTTAAAATCGGTTTCATTTATCATTAAATAAAAATTAGAATATAAGTGATGAAATATATTTTTTAATTAATATTAAATCAGAAATGGCGGCAGGATTCTTTAAAAAATTATGGGATGGAATTAAGAAAGCTGCGGGTTGGGTTCATAAAAAGATTATTAAACCCATTGCAAACTTTTGGCACCAGTAGCGAAAACGGCAGGAACTATCATAGGTGGGGTATTAGGTACTAAAGCAGGTAATCCGGCGATGGGAGCACAAGCAGGTAACGCAATTGGTGGAATAGCTGAAGGAATACTTAATAAAATAGGAGGTAGATAGTGGAAAAATAAATAAATATTATTTTTATCTTAGTATCGGTTGTAGTCTTTGATAAACTTTTTCTCCTTTATTTAAAACTTCTCTTATTGGGGCAGCTTTTGGTGTTATTGATTCAGCAACGTCACTAATTGCTTCTTTATTCTTAAATATCCAATTTGCTCCTTTCTTCATTGTTTCCCAAACTTTATGCGCTCCTCTTTTTACTTTATCCCACAGTTTCTTAAATATACCTGCAGCCATAGTTGATTATTTCATTAAAATTAAAAATTCATTTTCATCTTTTAATTTTGATTTTTTATTTAATAATAAATGACGACTAACTATTTGGTGCCAAACACTAAACCGATTAATGGAAATGTGTTTCATTCATTCGAAAAGATAAATGAAATATTCGCAAAGAATGACGGTAGAAGATATTATAGAGAACTTGAAAGTTCATGCTATGACTCTGATACTCCATATTTTGATGATAAACAAACTCATTTAAGAATTACAAATCCGGCTCATGATGTGAACCAATTAGGTGACACATATATTAAACGCAAAGTTAAAGCAACTCTAGTTTCAAATAAAGCTTTCACATGTGATGCCGCTTTTAAATGCATGCGTTTATTCGTTGGTTACAAATCATCAAATCAAAGCTTTAAACAATTAGAAGTAGAAACCGAAAGAGGTGATGCCGGTTATCTTCAGATGGATTGCGCCCGTGAATCTTTCGCATTTGCAACATATAAACCAAAATCAGAAAGGA
Source organism: Trichomonas vaginalis G3 (assembly GCF_026262505.1). NCBI lineage: Eukaryota > Parabasalia > Trichomonadida > Trichomonadidae > Trichomonas > Trichomonas vaginalis. Next base: position 38,799,448 of record NC_067206.1, on the reverse strand, counting down.
AAGTTAAAAAGTTTGTTCATTCGTTATATAATAATGTTCAAAAATATGATAACTCAGTATGTGGTAAATATATTGACCCTTCAGAAGTTTTCAAGAAAGCAAATGAAGAAGTTGATGTCACTTTTGATATGATTATTCCGGTAAATGATTTGTTAGCATTTCAGGCGTTCGATGATTATCCTAAATCATTTGGTGATATCATTCTTAAATATTATGTTTTCAGGGATACTTTAGTATTTTGTCAGGTTGACCCGTTAAGAGTTGCTGATTTACAAAATTACGTTTATGAAAAGATAACTGATGAAAATTATGAAAAGATTATGAATCATGTTTATAAATATGATCGCAAATTCCAACAAATCGGACTTCCTGCCAAATTAATTACAAGCTTAGCCGCTACATCTGCTGACGCAACAGTTGATGACGTTATTATTTCATGCACAAAGATGGAAGTTTTAGAGGATAAATGCATTACACCAGGATACGGTTTAATTGAAGAATCAGTTAAAGCAATACCACGTTTATTCAGTAAGGAAGATCCATTCATGATTCCAGCTCAACATATTGACGTTCGTTCACTAAATGGAGGTTGCATCACTCCTGAAGGTATTAGCTCAGATTTCTCATACGCTCTTCATAATGTTACAGATGTTGTGTTAACATTTCCGAAGAATGCAATGCAAAGAACAGTTTTAGAAAATCCAATGCTTCGAGGTCTTCAGGTCACTATAGATTCCAGAAACTTCCCCGATCAAGCGATGACCACAGTGGGTGACATATTCTTTACACGTATGCTTCAAGCTTCTGATTTAGATGGAGTGAATGAATGCACAGAAGAATACGAGGACTCATTAACTAGACCACTGAATGATGATGATGGCACGCCATTAGCTAGAACATGGAAAGACCAAACTTCATTCTTATGCACTATTCCAGTTCAACGTGATGGAGCGGGTATATTCTTTGATGGATTAGAAACTTTCAACTCACAAGTTACAGTACAAGTGAAAGCTTATCCAATCATTCAGGGTGAAAATGACACTTACTGTTCAAAGGTGACAAATCCTCCTCAGGTTTGGTTTACTAGGACTACATATTGGACATGGACACCGGATGAAGGTTTGAAATATCATCCAACAGGTACACCACCACAGTATAGAAGTTCATATGATGAAATATTGATGAATAGAAATGTTTAAAATTATAAATTTATTTTTGATTAAATGGATTTAAATTCATCCACCCCTTATGAAGAATTAGCAGGAGTATATAATACATACGTAGATGATATGATTAATGAAGCATTGAGTGATAATAGAAATGCTCTATCTAAGGAAAAATTAATGAAAATTCCATATTCTGAATGTTACTTAAATTCAATCACTGCAGCAATTGGTAAACAAAATAAAGGTAAAACATTAACGATATTAAAACAAATTATCATTATTGCTAACACTTCCCCCTATTCACATGTGTTAATTTATATCAACCGTTCAGGTTCACCTTCAGATGATACATTTGAATCTTTAAAGCATTTAATCAAAATTCCAATTATTTATTTATCACAAGAAGAAGCAGAAGATTATTTAAAAAACTTTTTAATGTATAAAGAATTATATAATACAATCAAGAAGCAAGGATTAGAGGATAAAATTATTGATAAACAACGGGATGAATTATTTGAAACACTTTCTATTTCAAATTTTGATAGAGAATTTTTGCATTCACTCATTTTTCTAGATGATGCAGTGAAATCAAAACTAATAACAAATGAGAAATCATATTTTAATCAGTTATTAACTCAATGTCGACACATTCAGTGTTCATTCTTTATGGCTGTTCAATACTTCAAAGCATTAAGCACAAACATTAAATCAAATCTATCAACACTTTTCATTTTCAGTGGGTTTAGTCGTCAACAGTTGAACGTTATGCTTTATCAAGTGAATTTACCAATGAGCATTAATGAACTTTACACACAATATCAGCAATTAGGTGAACATGGAAAAATAATAGTTGATTTAAATAAAGGAAGTGTTAAATTTGATTAACTTTTTATAATTAATTTTTATTTTTTATTTATAATTAAACATGACAGAAATGGCAAATCTTCTACAGGTTCCATTAAAACAAGGGACAAACAAAAAGGGTGCATATAATAGAACTATGAAAGTTCCTGATGGAATGAAAGAATTAGTTCATATTGTTGCTGGTCTTCAAAAAGATGTTAAACAAATGAGAAACGTTTTAACATTACCAGAAGCTCAAGCATATGCCAAACGTCATGGTCCAAATTGGGAAGCACACGAAGCAGACATTACGGGTCCAAATGGAAAACCTGATGGTATAAATGAAGTTTTCGTTACTGATGGTCAAGGTAATATTAAAGTCATAAATGGTTATAAATTAACTATCTGATTATCCTAAACGTAAAGCATATAATGAACGTTATCCTATGCAATTTGATGAAAATGGAAAAGCTGTTAAACAATACATTGGAGAAGGTGAAAATGGTCCAATTAATTCATACCGTCATAATCCATATTCTTATTTCAATGAAGAATTAAATGCTATTGAAGAGGGACCGGATGGATTACCACGATATTCTAACCAGTTTGATGGTCAATATGCAAATATTAGACCTGAAATTTCAGCTAAGAAATTCTTTAAAGTTGCTTTATTCGATCCAGTTTTCGCAAATGTTAAAGATGAACTTAAACAGCAATTCCAACCAATTATAGTAGCAAGAATTGCATCAGGTGCTTTATCTCAAGCATTCAAAGATTTAATTAAGAAACCATTATATCAGCAACGGTTTAACTTATGATTTAGTTAAGGAATCAGATAAAAGAAAATTTGAGAAATCAGATGATTATAAGAATGCAATTAATGAATATATTCGGTCTATTAATTTCGATGAAACAGCTAAAAATCAACTTCATGAACAAATACAGGGAATAATAGATTCAAAAGTTCCAGCAAAATAAAAGTTTAAATATATTTTTTTATTCGAATATAAATGAGAAGACGTTTCACTAGTCAAAAGAACACTAACGCAAAAGCAGAGATTACGGTTGGTTATAACGTAAATGATGATAAATCACGAATTATTCAAAATGTTAAAGTTAATGTTAGCCCTGAATTAACAAGGTCAGCAACTCAACCAAATTTATTAACTCGTGACTTACCGAAAAAGGAGAGGAGCAAAATAAAGAAGATGGAGACCCAATCATTTTATCTGAACCCGGTAAAGAACCTGTTGAAATTCCCACTTATCCAACATACCCCCACCTCTTTCATCAAACATCGAGAAACCCATATAAAATAGACATTAATTCTGAATTAATGAAAATTTACCGTGATATAATAATTAATAATTATGATTCAATAATAAATTTAATTGATCAATCCGGTTTAATTATTTTACCTTATGAATCATTAATTCACATTATCGCCATTCTTTGTGATGTTCAAGATTCAGACGTTAAGATTCAATTTTTCATAGATGATGAGGTTTATGCTGCGGAACAGTTGCAAAAATAAATCCTATAAAGGATATTAGCACAATTAAGATATCAAAGAACGGAACAACAACTGAACTTCATTTAACATATAATGATATTATAATAAAATAGTTGATGAATATAAAATATCACTTGAAAAATTCTTTGTTAAGGCTATTTAATATTCAAGCATTAACATTATTGAATAATAATCCTTTGAATCATAATCAATAATAATTGACCTTTCACCAGTTTCTATCGTTTGTTTATTTTCTTTTTGTTCCCCACTATCTGGATCGGTCATTGTAATTGTTTTTGTTATAGTATCAGCTTTATCTTTAACTTCAATCTTTTTTCCATCGGGATATTTAAACCAAAATTCCAAAATTCGATATTGTCAATCTGTTCATATTTTAATCTATCAATTACATTTTTAATACCATCTGAAAATCTTATGAAATGGTCATTATATGGTTTGATTGAACTAAATTTGAATGAAGTGAAATATAACCTGTTGATGAATATGACACTGACTCATATTTTCTGAAAACACTAAAATTTATAACATGAATGAATTTCTTATTCGTTGAATTTATGAATTCTTGAGGTAATCTTTTCTAGTTTATTTATCATTGGAAAATAACGCTTTACCATATTTTTATTCGTAATAAAAATGTAATTATCAATATTATTTCGAATAATAGTTGTGAATTAAATTTAACAGTTAGCGGAATTTATAATGTTACTCTCGTTTCTGTGAGTGGTAAATTTAATCCCATTCTTTTTAGACCCTTCAGATTATATATCATTTATTAAAGATGACCTTGAAAAAAACGTATGATATGTATATAAATAATGTGATAGGAAATGGGATATTAACATGATTTTAAGTTATTTAAATGAATCATTTATCGTATGGTATGAAGAAAATTTTAAATCAAAACCCGATAAACTTTTTGAACTTGATGAAATAAATAACCTTATTAAATTCCGCTGAAAATTAAATTTTGTACTCCTCATCTTCGTTCATTGTTGGAAATATTAAATTTGAAAAGATGTTGGGATGTTTTGTATTCTGACACTGGTTCCAATTTCATTTTAATCAAATGTGATAAAGTTAATACCCCAATGAGATTTTCACATCAAAATTAGACCCTAACTCTTACCCATCAATACAAAACATTTTATCCATCAACTTAAACACATTTTCTTTATCATATCCATTTCAATTATCCGGGAATTCATTATTCTTCATTCAAAAAGATTTATCAAATATTAAATTTAGAATAACTGACCTATTTGATTGTGATTTAGAATTTATGAATGAAATATTATGGCAATTTCAAATAGAGAAAATAGCCGATGAGATAACGGATTAAATATTTATTTTTAAATCATAATAAATGATTAAACAACAGCAACTTAAGGCGCAAAACACCCAGGTCCTTCAGACCATTACATACGCCATATATGCATATAATTCAAAGACGGCAGAACAACGCAAAGGTTGAAATATGGAGATTTGGAGATAGTATTGAAAAATGAACATTTCGAATTCGTTTGCAAAGGTGGTGCAGTGATATCAAATATAAAAGAATTTTATTTATGAATTCAAAATTAAAGGAATAACGGATGATATAACATCAATTCCACCAGAAGAACAGAGATATTACGCATTAAATGCATTTCCTAAAGTTTTGAAGATTGGAAGATTTAATTTAAATGAGAATTCATAGAAGGTTTCCTAAATGACATAATGAAGAAGGTGGATAAGGAATATGTGGATAGTGAGTTAAATAAGAAGGCAAATTTGGTTTATGTTGATGAAAAGATAATGAAATTAAAGAAAAGGTTGAATGGTATCATGAATGGACATTTGAGACTTTTAAAGTTAAAGCCGATACAGAATGGGTTTCAGGATGTTTAGACTTAAAGCAGTAAAACTATGTTGATGAAAATTATGCAAAGAAGTCGGAAGTAAATGATGTGATTACAAGCATGAAAAATGAAATACTTCAAACATTATATCCTTTGGTTCTATTTATACGTAATGAACTCAACAAATCCAGCAAGTGTTTTAGGTTTTGGTACGTGGAAGCAGATTGTAGATAAATTCTTATACTGTGCTAGATATTCAAAAGCAAACAGGAGGTTCGAAGAAAATTAAAGAAGCAAACCTTCCACCGCACACTCATACAGGAACTACAAACACAACAGGTAATCATTCACATTCAATAACAAAAAGAGGTTATACAAATGCTTGCAGCGGGTTCGGATAGATGGGGAATGAATAGATATGATATCACAACTGACCCAGTAGATTCAAGCACAGGTATTTTCTGTGGAACCACAGGGAATCATTCACACACTTTCACAACAAATCCAACAGGCTCGGGTAAAGATTACATGCCACCATTTGTGACTGTATTCGCATGGTACCGCGTTCAATAAACACACTTGAGCCCAGACCTTTGGGTCAAGGCTTACCGAATGAACTAAATATATTTTATGTCTGTAATTAATTAGGTAATGAAGTAATGGATGAACTGCAGAAATATATGTTTACGTTAAGTGACTCAAAGAGTCCGGAGACAAAGTCTCATGTTTTCAGGTTATTCAATAATTAATTATTTTTGAAGAACTGAAGGTGCTACCATGTTACCATGTCACCAGGTTAATTAACTTCTCTGAAAAAATGAGACAACATGACATTTTGACAACAGTCCTGGAGGAAGGCATTTATGAATTATTTTTATTTTTTTATTTTGTGTGTAAGAACAGAAATGTCAGTCGAAGCAAAAACATTCACGAACAAATCTAATGGCGAAACATTCACAAAAGGCACTTATAACGGTATTGAAGTCTTACGTAGAGACAAGGATGGTTACATTAATGCAACAAATATGTGTCAGCAGTTTAGGAAAGACTTTAGAAAGTTGTTGGAAAATAAGTCCTGGGAAGAGTATTATAAGGCATTTTGTGAAGAATATAGCAACGCGGGAATTCAGACGGTTGCTTTTTATACAAAATTCATGCAGGAATTCCTGATGAAATCAAACAAGTTAGAGGAACGTATGTAGACCCAAGACTTATAAACTATATAGCAATGTGGGCTTCTCCAAAATATTGCATAGCAGTTGGAAAAATTATGGACTCCATAGACAAGAAAGTTCATGAGAAATTAGATGAAGAAGAACTTGAAGATACAGTAGAGAATGCTAAACCTTTGTTCGAACAAGAAGTTAGGAAAATGTGTGAAAAACAATTAGAACATGAACGTGAGATATATTATGGTTATAGAGATTCTCCATACGAACTAGACCAATGGGAACAAGAAGATTTAAAGAGAGAATTTAGAGAATATGAACTCGCTAAGATAGCATTAGAAGCTGCAGAAAAGAAGTTAAAAGTTTGGGGTCGTTTTGTACAAAATATTTGTGAGTAAATGAACCATTTATTTTTGTCATAAACGACCAAAAATAAATGTTTACGTTAATGTTTACGTTTATGGTTTTTAGGTTATTCAATAATTAATTATTTTTTGAAGAACTGAGGGTGTCACTACGTCACCATCTCACCAGGTTAATTAACTTCTCTGAAAATGAGACAACATGACATTTTTGACAACAGTCCTGGAAATAATTTTATCGTTAATGTTTACGTTTATGGTTTTTAGGTTATTCAATAATTAATTTTTTTTGAAGAACTGAGGGTGTCACTACGTCACCATGTCACCAGGTTATTTAACTTCTCTGAAAAAATGAGACAACATGACATTTTGACAACAGTCCTGGAAATGATTTGTCATGACTTCATCGTAATGAGTGTAAATCAGACAAAAAATATATTTTAGGTGAAGAGGTGAGATTTCACCTCCTTTTCACTCCTTTTTCACCCTCACCGCTTAGCGGCTCAGATTGCTTTTGCTTCTCGTGAATTTTCATGAATTTCCTTAAGATAGAAAAATAAAGTTAGTTTTATTTTTATTTATTTTTTATTTTGTATAAAGATATGATTTCAACAATCGGCACAACAACAATTCAAACAACTACAGCACCAAACTCGCTAGTCATGAATCCTACGTCAATGTTGGTAGAGATGAAAAGCTTCATTCCTTCTTCATATACTTTTGAGACAGAAATACAAAGAATTAAGCAAGAACTTTTAACAAGTAATTTAGACTGTAGTGCGAAAGATGAAACAAATGAACAGTATCTTTATGACATGCAGGACATTATTGACCATTTACCAAATTGCCTGAAATTCAGCAGCAAAAACTAACTATTCCTGAATTCGATGAAATAGAAGTGAAACCAACTGACTCAGTAGAAATAAAGAAGTTCATACGTAAAGTAAATTATGAATTCCTTGGTTTTCATTGCAACCATAAAGTTATGAACAAAGATTGCGACATGGTATATAAGAACATCTGACATATATAAATCTGGGGAGTTTAAGACATACGACAACTTTGTTTCATTAGTTGCTGAATGTGTATGGCAGATAAGAGATAAAGATAAAAGATGTAAAATATGGAATGGACAAATAACCAACAACTTTTGAGTTAAAGAAAACCATTGACGCCTTAGTTGTTCTAGCAGGTCAAATTTCAATGTATAACGCAAAAATGAATCCGCAATGTTCAAATGTAAAGCAGCAATGAGGAAATATAACTACTCGTCAAAGAGATAGAACGTATGAGAAACGACTATGCTGACTTAAAGAAAGAAGTAGAGAAACCAGCAGAAGATAAAATGGACATGTTAGCATTTCTGAACAAAAACTATCCAACAGCTGACGATTTCCTTCTATCTGACGTCAAGAAGAAGTATAAAGAAACTTTCGGCATTGTTAAAACTTTTGACATACTGACAGAAGAAATAGAAGCTACGAAATTGTTTAGAATTTCAAATATACATCGTACAATTCATGTAAAACGCTTATAAATATACTGGGGTGAAAAATTAGGTGAGAAAACTGGTGAAATCTCACCTCTTCACCTAAAATATATTTTTATTGAATTCAGCAACAAAAATAATGAATTTCATTATTTTTATTTTGTATGTAAGAACAGTAATGACAAACATTGAGTTTGAAACAGTTAGAAAGATAGACAATGACACCAAAGTGGTTAGAATAGGTGATTTAAACGTAAGATACTCAAAGAAATACAACAAATATTCTTTGTCAGACATTATATCTCCATCTGGAAAGAAAACAAACGACTGGGTTAGAAATGCTTCAACTCAGAAAATTTTGACAAGAAATCCTGAGCTTATGATATCGGTAAGATTCTATGGAACTACAGCATATCTCATTGACAAAAGTCTTATACAATAGTTTTGTTATGGTTAGACCCAGTTGTTGGATATAACTTCATAACTTATGGTTCATTCGATACGGAACGTTGCAGTGAAGGCTTATTTTACATCGTTCAGAAACCGAAGGACTTCAATACAAAGAGATATAAGATAGGAAGAACATATAATATAACTCAAAGATATGACAGTACAGTCAATAGAGTCAAGGTTGTGTTCGTTAATGATATGAGAGCTGCAGAAACAGAACTACTTGAAAAGTTTGAGAAAATGTATGGTGCTCATGAAAGGTAAAGAAACGTTTGAAGTAGATGAGATAGATAAAGCTATAAAATTATTTGACGAAGTTGCTGAAAAATACATGTAAAGCGTTTATTTTTGGTCTTTTGTGAAAGTCAGAAAATAAAGTTAGTTTTTTATAAAATATTTTTTTATCCGGAATATAAAGACAGATATGTCAACAATAGAAGAATAGACGATAAACAAACATGGTGTTATGTTTTGAAAGAAGAAAATGAAAGGATTATATAAACAGGTTGAACCAAACGATTATGAGGATTCATTTACTGACGATGAAATACCTGTAAATGAGGCAGTATAAAGTATGATTGGAATTTATTTTTGCCTTCCTCCTGCTGTGTTGTCAAAATGTCATGTTGTCTCATTTTTTCAGAGAAGTTAATTAACCTGGTAGCACATGGTAACATGGTAGCACCTTCAGTTCTTCAAAAATAATTCATAAATGCCTTCCTCCTGCTGTGTTGTCAAAATGTCATGTTGTCTCATTTTTTCAGAGAAGTTAATTAACCTGGTAGCACATGGTAACATGGTAGCACCTTCAGTTCTTCAAAAATAATTCATAAATGCCTTCCTCCTGCTGTGTTGTCAAAATGTCATGTTTCTCATTTTTTCAGAGAAGTTAATTAACCTGGTAGCACATGGTAACATGGTAGCACCTTCAGTTCTTCAAAAATAATTCATAAATGCCTTCCTCTGCTGCTGTGTTGTCAAAATGTCATGTTGTCACACTTTTTCAGAGAAGTTAATTAACCTGGTAGCACATGGTAACATGGTAGCACCTTCAGTTCTTCAAAAATAATTCATAAATGCCTTCCTCCTGCTGTGTTGTCAAAATGTCATGTTGTCTCATTTTTTCAGAGAAGTTAATTAACCTGGTAGCACATGGTAACATGGTAGCACCTTCAGTTCTTCAAAAATAATTCATAAATGCCTTCCTCCTGCTGTGTTGTCAAAATGTCATGTTGTCTCATTTTTTCAGAGAAGTTAATTAACCTGGTGACATGGTAACATGGTAGCACCTTCAGTTCTTCAAAAATAATTAATTATTGAATAACCTGAAACCATTAACGATAAAATAACTGATAACAAAATTTTATTTTTATATAAATGGATACCCCACAAGCTCAAAATTTACCACGAATCATAACAAGGAGGAAACGATAAAAATGATGCGAGAACTTGCTAAAAATAACAAACCACTAAAACTGAGAAAATGCGGTTATGCAGTAATGATGGAAAGAGAGATGTTGTCAAAGAAAAATAAAAATTAAATTTGGGATTGAGTTTAAAAATTCATCTTTATTAAATTCATCTCTTCCAATCAATTTATTTATTCTATTAAATTCTTTTATTTTTGCTTCACTCAGTTTAAGGATTGAACGGTAAGTTTCTAACTTTTCGATTATTTCCTTCTTCTCTTTATCGTTTTCAATTACTTTAGTTTTATGGCATCAACCCACCGCATTGCGACTTCTTTTTGTAATAGCATATTTTTGATTTAATTCTGTTTAGTTTCTTTTTATATTCATTGTCTGGACTCTTGGCTGCTTTGTTGTCACTCATTTCTTACGAAATAAAAAAAATTAAATATTATTTAAATATAATGGAGTAATAAAATAAATCGGAATTTCTATTAATTTATTGTCAACTTCAACTAATGCATTGCCGTTAATATATCTAACAAATTCAGCTATTGTGTCAAATCTTCGTCTTCTTTTTGTCATTGATTTATCAGTTTTTCCATAATCGAGATGAATCAAAACTTTATCCCCTTGTTTAAAATTCATGAGCCCCGAATTAATTTGTTCACGTTTAACATCATTCAACCTTTCCATTTGCTTTCTAATATATTCCCATTCTTTTGAAATATCATTTTTCATTTCCACTGGTTTCATGTTTATAGTTCTATGCCATGTATTATTATAATAATATACTAACTGCTGTATGATGGAGTCATGATTTCCATCCCAGTATATCTGACCGTTAACCCTAACGCATCTCTAAGAGTTCTCATTACCGCATCAACTATTTTATTATGAAACGTATATGGAGAGGATGAAAAGAAAAAATTAATTTGTGGGAAATAATGAGTCATAGTTGCCTGAAATCCTTTATCGCCATCACCCCTGATATTATCTACTCTTTCATGATCTAGTAAGTATTGAATAGCTCTTCTTGTTTCCTGTTCTGTTTTTCCCTTTCACTGGAATGCAATATAAATATCTAGTGTTAATGTTAATGGCAAATAAATAAGTAACGTTTCCTTTTGAATATTCCAGATGATCGATTTCGTATGAATATGGATATGGAGCAAATGAAGGGCGACTAAATTTTTCCTTTAACGGTTGAATTTTCGGGTCAGTTGGTTTATTTAATATCTTGAAACCCTTTTTAAAATCTTTTTGTTTCTTTAATGTTTGAAATGGATATAATAAAGTGAATGATGAAGGATTAACTGAAGGAGGAGGCGGTACTGTCGTTGGAGGTTTTGGTATTGCAAGTGGTTTAATTTTATCCGCTTTGATTTTGGATGATGAAGTTTTAGTTGTTGATTTTCCTTTCATTAATTCTGGATGTATTCTATTCATTTGTTTTAAATATGCTGTATATAAAGGTTTGATATACTTTCCCGCTTCGAGTTTATGTTGAAGGATGAATTCCAAAAGTTGATCTTCATTTAAAAGTCGGGCTGAATATGGTTTAACTAATGAATCATAAATTAAAGCTTGTGCTTCATTTATGGTCTGAAGGACCTGGGCGTTTTGTTCCTTTAGCTGTTGAACATTTGCTACTTTAGACCTCGGCTTTGGTTTTTGTGGCTCAGGATTATATAAATTATATAATTCATCAATATCTTCTTCTGTTAATACTTTATTTTTGAAATCTTTCAACTGTTTAAGTTGTGATTTAGTTTTTCCCTTTGTATATTCATTATTTTTAATTTTGTCTTTAATTTCAGAAATTATTTTATTATGATATTTCAAAACTTCATTTTTATAATATGGATAATAATATTCCATATCATCACCCGTTATATTATTATTATGTTTTTGGAGATATGATTTTAATTCATAATAACTAAGAAAATTTTGATTAAATACTAAATCAGCAATTAAAATTTTTAAATCTACGTTATCCATTTATATAAAAATAAAATCAATGTTTTAAGGGTGCCCACCTCTTTGAATCATAGTATCAAAACCATTATTTACATATTGAATCGCATCATTAACGGTTCCTTCTTCTAAAACGGTATCAAATGGTGGCGGTTGTTGTTGCTGTTGATGCTGTGATGGATTTAAAAAATTCGTTGTGGTTGATTATTTGGAATCTGAAAGTTAAAACCATTTGGTATAAATCGATTTGGTTCCTTTTGTCTCTTCTGTGGCATTTCATTAAAAATAAAATTTTAAATTGTATTAAATAAATGGCATACAACATCCATTTTCACAACATACGGCCTTAGTGTGTGCTCCTGTTAATGCAGTCTTACCAATTGTTAAGCGAGTCATTGACCCGTTTTTAAGTTGTAAATTAATATTTTGACCATCAAATATCACTTTATCATTTATTATATCCAAATATTTTTTAGGTGTTAATTGCTTATTTTGTCTTAAACTAACACCCTTCATTTTTTGTGCAATCTTTTTAAAATCACTTCCATAGATTGAACCGTTGAATGATGTATAACACTTAGGACATAAAGCAACCATGTTATCACCTTGTTTCTCAATTGCTAAACCCAATAATTTTTTCTCATGTGCTTTTTCTTCAGCTTTATTCTTTAATTTAGGTTTAAATTTCTCATCAAAACAGAAGAAATCAAATGGTGCGAATTTGAAAATGTTTTTATCATAAAATTTTTTATCGGTTACAATCGCCTGAAATGCTTGAGTGTTAGGAAGACTTGGATCGCCAGCAATAGCCCAATAAGATGAATCAGTATCACCTTCAATGAAATGAAAACGATTAAGATTCATGCATTTATACATAAAATCATAAATGAAAACTAAATACCAGTATTTAGCATTATCTAAAGTAAAAAATGCCTTTTGTAAACATGTATCACATCTATAAAATCTATCTTTGAGCATCACTTGATATGTATCTTCACCTATTTCTCTTATGTTTTTAAACTTATTTGACATACATGCAACGCGTGCCTTCTGTGCATTCATTATTTTAGTCTTTGCGTAATTTTGTGTATTCATTGCATCGTAACCATATGATCCATTAAGCGAAATCTTACAAAATAAACTTTTTCCTTTATTTCCTTCTAATTCAGCCTTTTGTCTTTCGTTCATAAATTCGTTCGCAAATTCATTAAAACAAGTGTTTTTTGTAAATGTTAAAATTGATTGAATATCATCAATGATAAAATTAAACCTGTCGATTAGATACCATAGATAATAAGAAGAAAATGGTTGATATTGGTTGTGTGTTGATGCTAACTGAGTTAATTTCCTCTGTTTCTGGTCAACTGGTAAATTGTTTGATTTCATGTAATTATACATAAAACTGCCAATTGTTTTTTCATCTGTGATAATATCTAAGTTTCTTATTATCGGTAAAAAGTTTATGTAATCATTAATGTATTTTTCATCAATGTGACCCTTTACTTCAGCAACGAATAAAGTATTTTTCTTCTTAATTATTCCCAGTGCTTTTGCTTTCTTTATTGCTGTATCACAAATGATAACACCATTCAATCTTCCCGGCATATACATTTTATGGTCAGTATATTGAATGAAATCATGAGGATTAGATGAAAATGATGAAGGATATAATGAATTAAAGTCAACACCAACGAAATGAGTCATAATGTTGGTGGTGTCCTCATTTGATACAGTTTTAGTTTCTGGACTATATGAAAGTTTATTAATGTGCGTGATTCCTTTAAGATTTACTCTATGTTGAACATTTGATAAACCACCAGTAATTCCATTACGGAGAATGTGATAAGCTTCAACTGAATCTAAAGTCATTGGTAAATTATTTTTTAATGCATAATTTCTTAAATTGATTCTTAAACGTTGAACATCTTCATCTTTATTTGATTTTACGACATTGCAATAACAACACATTAACTGACAATTTTCTTTGGTATGTGGTTTTTCATTATCGATTCTATCCAATGTTGGTTTATTTGCATATGTAAACGCTTTACCACACATTTTGCATTTAGATGAAAGGATTAAATCGTGATAGTATTGAAAATCATCCATTGAAACATTATTTTTAGTATCCCTTTCTGCTTTTTCATCTTGTTTCTTATATGATTCAATTTTATATTTCCAATACTTTTTCGTTAATTCAAAACTTGATTCTATCTCTTCCTCAGGATATTTTTCATTAGGATTAAAGTCTTTATATGCTAAAGCGTAACGAATCATTGAAGCATTCGATGATAAAGAAAGATTATGAAGCATATCAATTTTATAAACAAATGTTTCTTCAATAATTTTATCAATTGGGTCAATCATAATTTCAACATCTTTATTGCAATAATGAATAAAATATTCTAATCTATTCTTAAAATTTTTAGCATCATTGAGATATATTTGATAATCACTATCTGATATAGTTTCTTGAGTTAATGCTGAATAAAATGAATCTTTCGTGAATGGTTCCTCTTTATATAATTCTTCTTCGTAATTTTCCCATGTGATGAATTGATAAGGGAAAAAGGATTTAACACGTGATTTATTGTTTCCGAAATCTTGAGTGAATTGGTCTAATGTCCCGCCCGCTATATAATTTCTGATGTCAATAAATCTCAATTCATATGGAACGTTTGTTTTCTTTACAATGATTTGCTTAAATTGTGAAGATGAACCCAGCATTGATTTTATTTTCCATTTTGCAGTGTTTAAATCAGGAAGAATTAAATTTAAATCAAACTTTCCCGAATTAAAACCTATGATATTCACTTTATTGAATTCCTCATCTAGAAGTTCTTTAAATGCTTCCTTCTGTTTTTCATTTAATGTATGAGACAAAGTCCCCGCCGTTTGCGACTTCAATAATTCATTGTATTGACTCATATTTGATTCAACAACTAATGAACAGGTTGAAAATAAAAACTCAATCCAATCAGAAATAAAAGAATCACTCGAAGTTAAGCAAAAATTCCTCGTATATGTTTTATCGTTTAATTTAACCGTTGATGATACCATGAATGGTTTTAAGTAAGCATTCAAAGTTGCACACTCAGAAAGTTGTAATTCTTCTTTAGTCTCTAATGTTTCGAAGTCAAAAGTAATATAATATCTTGTCGGTTTATAATATTTCTGCAAATTGTGAGCTAATAACCACTGATATATCTTCTGTTTCGTAATATGTGGTGCATATGGTTGCTGTGTCTTTTGCAATTGAACGTCTTGAATTAATCTTCCATTATTTTCTTTACATTTCTCACAATGCTTTAAAAATCTTCTTTGGTTTTTCCTTTCTGGATCATCACGGATAGAATAAACTTCTTCTTTACAAAATGGACAAACTTTATAGCCAGTGAGTGCTTCAACGTCTGTTATTCTGTCAGCGTGAAGTTTTCCACATGGACTCTGTGTTAATAAAATATTTACTGTTTCAAATTCTGGATCTATCATTATTGATTCCACTAATGGAAAGTCTACCTTATTTATGTCCACGTCTTCTGGTTGAGGATCACAATAATAGAAATCAATATTAACATTTAACATTCTCGCTAATCTCTCACTTTCTGATGAAATGTCAAACCCTTCATATGAATCTATTGCTTCATTTAAATAACTTCTACGAGTTTTAGGATTAACACCATCAGGAATGTTATAGAAGCGTTTAAATAACCTTCTACCTTCTGCTCTAATTTGATTATCATTCATTTTAGCGGTTCCGTTTTTGTTCATTTATGTAAGAATAAAAAATTAAAAAAATAAATTAAAATAAAGTTTATTTTTAAAGCCCATAAAATGAATTAAGAACACATAAATTTTTATCATCTGCGACGTGACGAATACATTTTAATTTACTCAAGAATGCGTACCCTGATACATTAAATCTAATTCCTGTCTTATTTAATTTCACAACTTTGAAAAGGAATGTATGAATAGCTATAAAATGATGAGAAGATGTTTTATGGGTTGCTTCCATTTTTTCTGAAATAAATGAATAAATATAATGTTTATAAGTTTTCATATCTTTTATATTCTTAATAACGAATGGTATAGACCTTTCAACTTCGTCTTCCTTCGGTGCTGTTCTTTCATATGAAACATTATTAGTATCTTCAATAATGAAACCACAATCACACAAAATTTTATATGTTCCAATGGTTTCTTTTGATATTTTATCTAATAAATCAAAAACTTTATCAAACCCGTGCATTTATTTAAATAATAATTTGTGTAAATATCATGATCTTCTTTCTTAATCGTATTAGTTGCATATGTCACATTTTTAAGAGCTTTTTTGAATTTCTCAGAATCGAGAGGGGGTGAAGTAAGATACAAGGGTATTTTTCATTATCAATAAATTGTAACTTATGTTTACGAATAAATTTAGTACCTTCTTCTGAAAGTGTTTTATCTATTTCGCCATCTAATAAATTTTGTGTTGATTCTGAGACATAATTTTTATATCTTTCTTCATGAGATTTCTGAACTGCTGATTCTGAAGCTGGGATATTCATTAAACCCTCTACTTCATTTTCATTATATTTTTCAACTTCTCTTAATTCCTTAATTTTTCATCTATTTCATCTCTTATTTTTCCAGTTTTTCAATTTCATTGTATTCATCATCATCTTTAATCCGTTCTTCATAATATTCAGGGAAAACATCAGGTTCTTTAGGTTTTTCTTCTTCAGATGTGGGATATAAGAAATTTATAACATCATCTTTATTCATTTTTCCATCATAATCTAAATCATTTAATAACTCGGCAAATTTTTGACAATTTCTTAAATAATATTTACTAACTTCATAACACATCTCATCTAATATATCCTTTATTTCCTCGTTTGTGAATCCTAATTTTTTAACGTTGTTAGTTTTGACGCTCATTTCATACAAAATAAAAATAAATTATTCAAAAATAAAGGGGGTGGTTAGTTTGAAATCTATTCCTCAATCAAGAATCACCTCATTAATGAAAATAGATGATTTAACAAAACGAATAGAAGAGATTGAAGAAAGAGTAAATCAGATAATTGATTTCATAAATTCAAATAATCATTAGTTTCTTAAAGTTCTATGTTGAACTCATCAAATTCTTCTTCATCATTACCATTACTCTTTCAACTCTATCTTTTGATAGTCTTGCGTTTAATTTTTCGTAAGAAGTTTATTTTTTAAAAATTTTTTTATTTTTTCATTTTTTATTTCATTATGGTAGTGAATCTTTTATTCATGAAAATAATTATTTCTAATTTCTTTTACTCGTTTATGAGGTCTTTGATTATGACTCCATTGATTCCATTCAGGATTTAAACAATGTTTAATTAATCGCGGAATATCTGACATCATCTATATATAGCTTCTTTTATAAAAGATAAAAAATAAATTATTTTAAAATTAATGTTAATTTTTTAATGATTTATTTCATTATGTTTGGGCTGAGTGTAAATGTCTTACAATTTTGAAAATTTTTTAAATCTTGATTTATTCAAAAACGTAAGAATAAAAACCGTAAGAATCATACATTTTTTACTTCATATGTTAAAAAAAATGATACAAAATCGCTCGATATTGTATGAATTCTTACGTTTACAAAAAAAGTCACACAACCCTTCCACATATACTACTCACATTGATTTTGTTCAATATGCTTGCATTTTGTTCTATATAAATATTATATTATACATACATTCTGAGCAATGCACTGAGTTATCAAAATTCATTGCTCAATATCATTTTCTGTTGATTCTCATTCAAAAATGTACTTTGCTATACAAGTAAAGCATTATTTCTTAATGACAGAAGTTATAATGCACCTTCTTATATTTCAAAAGTAGCACTTAAAGATATGAGCTCTCAATTTTCGACCCCCAATATACGTTTATTTTAGTTTCGGCATATTAACATGAAGCACGAGCCAAACCCTTAAAGACGTGTCCTCTAGTTTTGCCAACTCTTTCATATATTGTAACTATTTTCAGGAAAAAACGCAAATTCAAAATTAGAAATTCACATTTAATCGAGTATAGTATTAAATTACTATCTTTCGTACACGGACCAAGCAACAACTCAAGGTGCATGCTCATTACAGACAAAATCCCCTCTAGTGCACTTAAATTGGGTGAGTTAGCACCAAACAAGCCATAAGTTAAAGATCTGAACTTGCTCCAGACAATGTATCACTTTAGTTATGAATGCACCAGAAATCCGTCCCAAACTCATACATTTCTACGCTAATCACGATAATAAATATACTATTTTGTACTTTTTACAATAAATCTCTCTTTGTTACACTACAAAATCAATGTGCATTTCGTTGCACCAGTTTTGAATCTTGTTAAATAATGATTTTTGTTACTTTCATGATACAGTCCCATTTAGTAAACGGATTATTTACAAAATAAAAATAAAAAATATATTTTTTATTTACGATTTTTTATATTTGGATTTTTAAGGCATAATTAGGGTTGTACAAACTGGCACGCCTGCTGGCACACCTTTTTTGGCCAGCTGGCACGATTTTTTAAAAAAACACATTAAAAAAGTCACTTTTTGCCCCATCTAATGAGATTTTTTTTACAATTTTTTCCCCTTATTTTTCAATTTAGATATGATTTTAAGCTCTCCAAATTGAAGTTTACCTGATGTTTCTTAGTTTTTATGATAATAAAATGTTGCAAAGTTGAGTTTGGATTCAATAAATTTAAGAAAATTTTATTTTACAATGAAATTATAAGAAAGGATGTTTTTATCCTATGTCAAAGAGAATACATTTGTAGATCCCGACTTTTAACATGGTTGAAAATTCCAAAAAAAAATTAGGGGAGGTTTTTTGTGATATGGAAAAATGTTCGTTGCTCAATTATCTCACTATTGGATGGACTTTTATCGAGCGAAATTTTGGTTGTAAAGACAATTCTGATATTGGTAACATGGTGATAAGAACAAATAGTCAGTTTGCATGGTTTATGATGAGATAATTTCGATTTAAAAAAAAACATAAAAATTGATTTTAATGAGCGATTATATTTGAATATGCTCTCCTAATTTGAAGGAACTGGTTAAATCATGAATTGATCATGAATAATTTTTTTTCAAAATAACAATTATAATTTCATATTCATTATAAGTTGAAAATATATCATAAAGACTTTATGAATGATAAATTCCTAAAAAACAAGTTAGTTTGTTTCTGAAAATAATAATAATAAAAACCAATTTAGACCCAATAATTTTTGGCGGGATAATTGAGATGTTTAACAAAAACAGAAAGGTGTCATTATTATCTATGACCAACAAGCAACTGACCTAGTCTGGATTACAATATTCGGTTCATCAAACCGCCAATTTGATGAATCAAGCCAAATTGTAACTGACCTAGTCTGGATTACAATATTCGGTTCATCAAACCGCCAATTTGATGAATCAAGCCAAATTGTAACAAACCAGTTGTTGATTGCATGGTATCATTCATCGAACTGCCAATTTGATGAATTACATTTCTTAGTCATCAAAATAGTGGTCATGTTACTATTCGTTAGGTTAAATTACTTTTAATGCCCATTCAAGGAAGTACATGTCAGTTACAGGGTTTATAGTTTTACTCGAATTGAGTAAACCTCTTGGAAGCAATTACCACAAGAGCCAAGACTTCTCGTTTACAGACTTTGAAAGCCAGGAAGGAGCCAGGTAACAATAATGGGCTCTCTTATGATATTTTGGGATATTTATCAACAATTTGAGTTTCTACCTATTGTCTTCAATGAGGATTTTTTAGGCCAGAAGTACAATACCTGTACAGTCTAACTACTAGGGCAATGTAGTCAAACTGTGCACGTATTGAACTTCTAAGGCTATTATTTATCTGCTATTGACATCATTCTTTTACATTACCGTCCTCTGGTCCTTAGAGGACCATAGATTCTGAAATTACTTGTGCAGAGCAAAGTTCTTCCGAGATCTCTCTATCCTTCGTAGATCTCGGAAAAACTTTGCCTTAAACTACTGCATTAATGTTTCCTAGTATTCAAAGAGCTATGAATTCTATAGTTGATCTTATAAGGTAGAGTTTTTCCTAACTTTCTCTTTATTTGAAAGGTTTTCAACAAAGCTATACCTTAAAAATCTGTGCTTGTTATATCTGATCATTTGTGTGTTAGGGGAGGTAAATTTATTCCACTAGAGCAAATTTTTTCCGAAGTTTCTCATTCGATGAGAAACCTCGGAACAACTCTTCAATAGTGTAATGAATTTGTGGTATTTGTCCTGCAAACAGCGAGAGAACTTGTCTGTAATTCGTTTATGATGAAGTTATCTGGATGTCTCTCAGATGAGGAAGGAAGTCCAGAAAACTTCACCATAAGTTAATACTTGTGTATTTCTATGACTCTCTTCACGTCAGAGAATGTAAATTTACTCGAATAGGGCAAAGTTCTGCTCAAGTTTCTCATTTGATGAGAAACCTCGGAAGAACTTTGCCCTAAGGTAATGTATATGTGATTGTTGGCCCGCAGAGAAACAAGGAATCTGTTTGTATTTCGTTTATGGTGAAGTTCTCGGATGTTCTCTCAAATTATATGGAAAATCAAGAGAATTTCACCATAATTTGTTGTAGTTGTGATTCTCTGGCTCTTTGCCGGCCAGAAAACTAGAAAATAGTTTATAGTGGGAGTATGCTCGATGAATACCTACTCACTAAAAATATACGTTATTTTTTGTTTTCCTATGGGAAAATAGTTTTGATTTTTATACTATCGTATGCTTTGTTATTGCATGAATTGTCTATTTTCTTAATAAAAACTCATTTTTCCGTGTGATTCTGAATCAATGCATTCCAAAAAAGCGTTTTCCGCCTTTGAAACGTGAAAACACACATTGCATGAAGAATCAGAGAAGATTTTCTATCTTTCAATTTTTTAGACTTTTGAAATTTGATAATAACTCCAAATTAAGCTGATAAACTCATAGAGCACATAAAATAACACATGTCTATCATATTTGAATTTTCTAAAAATCTCCAAAAAAATCGCGTTTTAAAAATTTCGTAGTTAAAAAGTAAATTTTTCACGATAAAAAAACTATAATTGGTTTTTTTTGGAATTCTTCGAGTTAGAAAATCTTCTCTGATTCTTCATGCAATGTGTGTTTTCACGTTTCAAAGGCGGAAAACGCTTTTTTGGAATGCATTGATTCAGAATCACACGGAAAAATGAGTTTTTATTAAGAAAATAGACAATTCATGCAATAACAAAGCATACGATAGTATAAAAATCAAAACTATTTTCCCATAGGAAAACAAAAAATAACGTATATTTTTAGTGAGTAGGTATTCATCGAGCATACTCCCACTATAAACTATTTTCTAGTTTTCTGGCCGGCAAAGAGCCAGAGAATCACAACTACAACAAATTATGGTGAAGTTCTCTTGATTTTCCATATAATTTGAGAGAACATCCGAGAACTTCACCATAAACGAAATACAAACAGATTCCTTGTTTCTCTGCGGGCCAACAATCACATATACATTACCTTAGGGCAAAGTTCTTCCGAGGTTTCTCATCAAATGAGAAACTTGAGCAGAACTTTGCCCTATTCGAGTAAATTTACATTCTCTGACGTGAAGAGAGTCATAGAAATACACAAGTATTAACTTATGGTGAAGTTTTCTGGACTTCCTTCCTCATCTGAGAGACATCCAGATAACTTCATCATAAACGAATTACAGACAAGTTCTCTCGCTGTTTGCAGGACAAATACCACAAATTCATTACACTATTGAAGAGTTGTTCCGAGGTTTCTCATCGAATGAGAAACTTCGGAAAAAATTTGCTCTAGTGGAATAAATTTACCTCCCCTAACACACAAATGATCAGATATAACAAGCACAGATTTTTAAGGTATAGCTTTGTTGAAAACCTTTCAAATAAAGAGAAATTTAAGGAGAAATTTGCCCGTTTGATGTATGGTGAGAAGCATATTTGAGAGTTTGGAGAGGCAAAGTGCAATCACCTATCAATATTGCACTTTGCCTGTCAAAAGTTCCTCGCATCTCTTGAGGTGTGAGGAAGTTTCTCGACAGAGGAAACTTTCATATCGAATGTTGCCTCTGTCGAGATGTATGTGACAGGCAAAGTGCAATCACCTATCAATATTGCACTTTGCCTGTCAAAAGTTCCTCGCATCTCTTGAGGTGTGAGGAAGTTTCTCGACAGAGGAAACTTTCATATCGAATGTTGCCTCTGTCGAGAAACTTCCTTGAAACTCAAATTTTTCTTTAGAACTACAATATCTTAACAATTAGCTCATCAAAACACAACCTATAAACTTTAATTTTTACTTTTGTTTTTTTCAATATATGAACTAAATTTTTTTTTCAAATTACTCCCACACTGGGAAAAGTATTTTAACTCAGATGTTGCCAACCTCTTCATTATTGCATTAACAAGTGCTTTGACTCAGAGGTTGCCAGCCTCTTCATCATTGCATTAACAAGTGCTTTGACTCAGAGGTTGCCAGCCTCTTCATCATTGCATTAACAAGTGCTTTGACTCAGAGGTTGCCAACCTATTCATTATTGCATTAACAAGTGCTTTGACTCAGAGGTTGCCAACCTCTTCATTATTGCATTAACAAGTGCTTTGACTCAGAGGTTGCCAGCCTCTTCATCATTGCATTAACAAGTGCTTTGACTCAGAGGTTGCCAGCCTCTTCATCATTGCATTAACAAGTGCTTTGACTTAGAGGTTGCCAGCCTCTTCATCATTGTAAAAATGTATTACCGCTTTTTTTTAATTCAATCGTAACATCTCAATTATCCCGCCAAAAATTATTGGGTCTAAATTGGTTTTTATTATTATTATTTTCAGAAACAAACTAACTTGTTTTTTAGGAATTTATCATTCATAAAGTCTTTATGATATATTTTCAACTTATAATGAATATGAAATTATAATTGTTATTTTGAAAAAAAATTATTCATGATCAATGAGAAAGGGACAGACTAGCCCATTGTCACTTTTTAATTTAGCAAATGAACGCTTATGGAGTGGAGTTTTTGGGTAAATCTGATTTGCTTATAAATGAAATAAAATCAAAAGAAACCATATTGGCATTATATTATGCAAAAATAAATGATCTTACTTAGTACTTTTAAAGTTAATTTCAGAAAAAATTTGACACAATGGTATCCGGCACATACAAGTGGTGTACAACCAAAATATAAGTTGGTTTAAACATATATTGCTATATCTCATGATCTTACTTAGTACTTTTAAAGTTAATTTCAGAAAAAATTTGACACAATGGTATCCGGCACATACAAGTGGTGTACAACCAAAATATAAGTTGGTTTAAACATATATTGCTATATCTCATGATCTTACTTAGTACTTTTAAAGTTAATTTCAGAAAAAATTTGACACAATGGTATCCGGCACATACAAGTGGTGTACAACCAAAATATAAGTTGGTTTAAACATATATTGCTATATCTCATGATCTTACTTAGTACTTTTAAAGTTAATTTCAGAAAAAATTTGACACAATGGTATCCGGCACATACAAGTGGTGTACAACCAAATCTTCGACTCGATGAACTTGTCATCGAGTTATATTCCAGTGTTGTTCCTTCATTCCTGATTAAGTTGCAAATTAAAGGTCTGGATTCAGAGAGAAGTGTTAAAGTTATCAAAAAAGTCACAAGAGATTTCGAAGAAATGACACAATTTAAAAAAGTCGAATGCATCAGTATGCTTGAAGCTGTTCAGAAAGGTCTGAAAAATGATACACTTGATCCAACATTGTTTACTCAACATTAAAAATATTATTGCAAAGAAAACATTTGATTTAATAAACATTTAATTTATTATAATTAATTTTTTATTACAGTATAGTAAAAAATGCTATAAATAAATTATTATATTTTATTAAAATGTGACTTTTAATAGTAAGTGAATAAAATAAATCAGGAATTGGGAAAGAAATAAGGTTAATTAAAAATAATGAAAATTACAAGTTTAAGGTTAATGAAAAGTGACAATGGGCGAGTTTGTCCCCCACTCCATGATCAATTCATGATTTAACCAGTTCCTTCAAATTAGGAGAGCATATTCAAATATAATCGCTCATTAAAATCAATTTTTATGTTTTTTTTTAAATCGAAATTATCTCATCATAAACCATGCAAACTGACTATTTGTTCTTATCACCATGTTACCAATATCAGAATTGTCTTTACAACCAAAATTTCGCTCGATAAAAGTCCATCCAATAGTGAGATAATTGAGCAACGAACATTTTTCCATATCACAAAAACCTCCGCCAAAAAATTAAAAAATCTAAATTTCATGTTAAAAAATGATTTTTGAAATTTTTTTTGGAAAAATAGAATGTCATATTTTTATGTTTTATTGCTATTTTTTACGAAATCAATAAAATATTTGTTAATTTGGCTGAGATTATAAATAAAATCTTTCTAAATCTTGCAATTGATTGCTAAAATCTGTTTTATGTATTAATTGGCATTGAGATTCGTTATAAAAGAATGCGAATTATTTTGTATGAGTAAACGTATTTTGTAAAATTTCAAATTCTCTTCTCTCATTACTTACCTTAGATCTCTCGGCTTTTAGCTCTCAGATTTCGCTCATAGAACTCAGGTTTTAGTTATGTACTCATAGATGTATCATTACTCCGCAGATCTCTCATTACTACCTTACTAACCAGATCTTAACTCTCATTACTACCTTACTAACCAGATCTTAACTCTCATTACTACCTTACTAACCAGATCTTAACTCTCATTACTACCTTACTAACCAGATCTTAACTCTCATTACTACCTTACTAACCAGATCTTAACTCTCATTACTACCTTACTAACCAGATCTTAACTCTCATTACTACCTTACTAACCAGATCTTAACTCTCATTACTACCTTACTAACCAGATCTTAACTCTCATTACTACCTTACTAACCAGATCTTAACTCTCATTACTACCTTACTAACCAGATCTTAACTCTCATTACTACCTTACTAACCAGATCTTAACTCTCATTACTACCTTACTAACCAGATCTTAACTCTCATTACTACCTTACTCATCAGATATCTAATTATTTACATATGATTTCTCACATCTCACTCAAGTCTCATTACTTACCCTATCTTTTTAACCTTTTTCTGATAATTACTGAAATAACTAAATCTTTTTTTTAGTTTAATTCTGATATTAAATTTTTAAAATCTCTTTAATTTTTTGAACTACGCCTTTAATTTGTAATTGCCGATTTCACAGATTTGAACCATTTAATAAAATAACATTATTCAACTTAATCATATCAAACATGGTAGTTTGATTTTCAGATCTACATTTTAAAACCTCTTTATTATCTTGAGTTATACTTTTATTATATAATACCTGAGTTCATAACTGAAAACTCTTAATTAGAGTACAATATTCAACTTAATCATAACAAGATTTGTTGAATTTCAAATTTGATTTATATCTTCCATCACTTAAAACTCTCACAGCTTACAATATAAGCTAAAAAGTATATTTTCATAGTAATAAAATTAATTATTAAATTTTTACTTTTTTCCTTTCCAAAACTAAAAAAAAGGAAGGGAAAAGGGAAAAGAAGAAAGAAAAGAGAAAAAGAAAAAAAAAAAAGAAGAGAAAAGAAGAAAAAATAATAATGAGCATATTATATAATTGTGTTCATAGGCCGAGTGGCGTGGAAAGGGTGGAGCCCGAAGGGCGACATCCTTTCCACGCCACGAGGCCCGATTTTTGGCCACTTTTTTTGATTTTGGCCGCCTGCCAGGAGCTGGCACGCGGCCCGCAAAATTGTGCCAGTTTGTACAACCCTAAGGGTTATTAAAATATTTTAGCTAAATCATTTATTTTTATGCAAGTTATGTCTTTTAATTCAGTATATATTCTAATAAATTTTCTTAATTAATTCCTTTAAACTCATATTCATTTCAATTTCTCATCACATAACTTATACATTCATTATAGTTAAAACTTTTCAAATCCTTCCAATGGAATTTTTATCAAATAATTTCGCCCAATTCCAAGTTTGAAATCATCGATATTGGAGAATAATACTTGTCCTAATCTTTATTGAGTTTTCCACTAAGCTATTTAAGTCTTATGGCTAATATATCCTCAAAATTATTATTTATTATATGCCTTGGCATAAATAGACACTATTTCCTAATATAAAATCGTTTAAAATTCATTTCCACTCAAATCTAGTTAAATTTATTATAATATAGTCATCTCAAAATCGCAGTTGAATAGCAATTCAATTTTTTGAGAGAAAAAAACGTAGTCTTTTCTCATAATGCTGCATGTCTTTCTCATAAATTTATAACAGTATGCATCATGGATTGCTTGGTTTTATTAAAAATTTGCAATTTGGTTCACATTTTTAATCATGAATATTTAGAAGTCACTCAACTCAGGGTTCCACATGTAGATTTATTCAAGGAGTAATAATGAAAAATTTAGATAATACTAGCTGAGCTTATATCATATGTGTGAGATAATGAGTGATTTATGAGTAAGGAATTATATTGATAATAATATTATAATAAATTTAACTAGATTTGAGTGGAAATGAATTGTAAACGATTTTATACTAGGAAGATATTTAAGGTAGCTTGAAAATACGTGAGTTACAAAATAAATTTCGATTATATACAATGCATAGATGAATTAGACAAACATGATAATATGTCTATTTTTGTCTTGCTATCACCTCCTTTTTTTGTGTAATATTCATAATAAATTTCATAATCTTTTTATTTGCCACAAATGAATATATCGAGATGTTACCATTGATGTTCCTAGTCAAGCACGCATATTAAAGTGGAAAATTGTGAAAGTTTTCAACTTAATAATTTAATTAATTTTGTATTTAACATTTGAGAGAGTTTTAATATTTGGTACAAGTATGTTTAAGGTAGCTTAATTTAAATAAGTATAGCGAACAAAAATGCGAGCGGTGTTAACGAAATCCTACATTTTCAAAATAATTTTGTAAGAAACAATTCTAATTCAAATTTCATATTAGAAAGTATATCAGAAGAAGCCGAAGATCAATTATTTAATGAATCACCAATTAAAAAATCTATTAATAATAAAATTTCTGAAATAATTCCATCACAAGACCAATTACAGCTTGACGACATTACAGAAGAAAAATCCGAAATAAATACATCAATAATT
This sequence comes from Trichomonas vaginalis G3, assembly GCF_026262505.1. Classification (NCBI taxonomy): domain Eukaryota; phylum Parabasalia; order Trichomonadida; family Trichomonadidae; genus Trichomonas; species Trichomonas vaginalis. Next base: position 38,771,934 of record NC_067206.1, on the reverse strand, counting down.
TCCACAAATACAAAAAATTCATATTCATATCTTGAAGAAGAAAAAAGAAGATAATTTCGAGTTTTATCCAGAATATGACTATTACAAACCTCGTCAACCTTACGAAAAACCTAAGAAAGGCTCAAAAAGAGTCAAAAGAAAACCAAATGCTGCATTTATTGAAGAACAACAAGAATTAAACACAGGAATTGATATTGATATTGAATATGAATATTCATATGAAGAAGAAAACAACGAAGAAGTTTTGTTTCTTGGAATTCCAAAAGACGGAGTTTATGCTAGTGATGACGATCATCGTGGCTTTCGTGTTAGTAAATATCCTAAACTGAACAGATACGAAACAGATCCAGATAAATATCAGGTCATTTCGACAATGAATTATCGATCTCGACTTTCAGAGTCAGTTTTGTCTAATGAAACATATCTATTTGAGTTCAACCATATATTCGATAGTGACCCAGATAAAATATCCCCTTTAACTCTTAAAAACGGATCAAGATTTATATTCTCTTCATCAAGTGATGATGAATCCGGACTCAAACAAGACAAATTCAATACACCAAAGAAGTATAATTACAATACACCTAAAATTAGCAAATCAACAACAAAAATTTCACAAAAAGAAAATTATCAACAATCAACTCCAAAAACAACAACAAATAAAGAAACCCATTCAAAAACCTCGCCTTTTAAACGAAAATTCCTTGATAATTCTAGTTCAGATGATGATAATTATAAATCTACTCCCAGAATCAAAAGAGATAATGCCAAATCAGCCTATAATTATAATAATAAGTTCCTTAAAGGAATTGATTAATTGTTTTATTTGTTTATATTTATAAATTGTTATATTATTCATCTATTTATATTTTTCTTTGAATACAATGCTTGGATTATCTTTATCTTCTCGAGTTAAAAATAAATCATCATCAACAGGATCGGTCGTTATAAAAGTACCTTACAAATAATTTATTTGTTTCATCATTTATGGAGTTTGGAGTTACCCAGAGAAATGTATTATCATTACATTGAATACGATAATATAATTTGTTATTATCAGCTCGATGAGATGTAACACGTACAATAGATTTCCCAGACTTATAAAAAATGAATAATTCTGAACACTAACTTTGAATTAACAAAATTAACATAAATAAAATATTTGATGAATATTCAGTGAATTTCATTTTTTATGAAGGAAGTTCACTTTTTTCACCCCCATCCTTTTTATTACTTTTGCAATGAGTCAAAAAACTCATTGTTTAAGTGCAATTAATTGTACTCGAGAAGTATCCCCATAGCGATGCTAATCAAGATAGCATTTGGAACCTTTACTATGAAGGAATTAGTCCTCCTTCCGAAGTTTTTACCGGTGAAGTTGAAAAAGTCACAGCAACATCTAGCAAATGCTTTGCATACATCTGCAAGTTTATCAATCTTCAAGATAGAGCAGTTAATTTCACAAATACAGTTGGCTACTCGATTTTACTTTGCGAAACCGTTTTTTCAGAAGGTCCAGGTACAGTATATATTAAAAGTTCTAGTAAAAATAACATTATTATTGATAAATTCTGTTCATTTGAAAGTCAAACTCCAGCAGTTGGCCAATTTACTTATTTAGAAGGTAAAATTAACAGTACAATCCTCCAGGGATCAATTTGTAATGGAGGAAGTAGTTCAGTAAATTATATGATTTTCCAACATCAAGGTTTTGCATCGCTTTCAAAAACAAACATTTCTAACTGTATTTCATCAGTAGATCCAGGTTTTGGTTATTATAATGTTGAATCAATTGTAAATGTTTCATTTTGTAATTTTGAGAATTTAAAAGCAACTGGACATATTATTACTGGGTTTTCTTATTGTACAGGAAGAATTGACCGATGTAATTATATAAATAATTCTCAAAAAGGATATGAAGGATTAGTTTATGTTTATAGAAATAGACTTGATATTTTCAATTCATCTTTCCAAAACAATCGACTGAATAACAAAGGAGTTTTATTTGATACAGATTGGGATGGGCAGATTTATATACATCAATGCAGTATTGATGATTTATCAACTGATGGAACAGTTGATGTATCAGATCAAGGAACAGAATCATTTAAGAATAATTTAAAATTCATTGATTTAAGTCCATGTGAAGGAAATCTTGAAATAGTATTATTATTTGTTCCAAAGAAAGAAAATAAAATTTGTTCTTCTTTTAAACTTATAAATTTTCTTTTTGGTAAATTTGATATTTCACTTGTTTTATTGATTAAATGATAAAAATTTCAATTACACATGCTCTCCACTTCCTGACATACTCATCACACATACGTGTATAGTAATCCTTGAACTGTTTAATGTTTTGTCCTTTATTTCTATAGGTTGCAGCCTTAATCGCCTGATTTTTTTTTTGACAAATATATAATAAGAATCTTCGGACAACTGTCAAAAAAAAAAGTTATTTGCCAAGTTTCAGAAGCATTTCCATACATGAGGGTTAAGACAAAACTTAAGAATCCACGATCAACATTAGGTAAATCTATCAAAGAAATTTTAAATCGAGCAGGCAAGCGACAAATTTCACATCCAAAGCAAAACCAAACTTACGAAAACGATGATTCTGCATCTGAGAGTCGGCGAAGTAGTACAAGAATTAACGAAATCTTACATTTTCAAAATAACTTTGTAAGAAACAATTCTAATTCAAATTTAATATTAGAAAGTATATCAGAAGAAGTCGAAGATCAATTATTTAACGAATCACCAATTAAAAAATCTATTAATAATAAAATTTCTGAATTAATTCCATCACAAGACCAAATACAGCTTGACGACATTACAGAAGAAAAATCCGAAATAAATACATCAATAATTTCCACAAATACAAAAAATTCATATTCATATCTTGAAGAAGAAGATAATTTCGAGTTTTATCCAGAATATGACTATTACAAACCTCGTCAACCTTACGAAAAACCTAAGAAAGGCTCAAAAAGAGTCAAAAGAAAACCAAATGCTGCATTTATTGAAGAACAACAAGAATTAAACACAGGAATTGATATTGAATCTTCCCAATTAAAATCAACAATTATTCAAAAAGATTTCAATACTTTGTATTTATATAAAAATATCCTCATTTATTCAGCGAATGCACATACATTGTACTATAATTTAGTTTATTCCACTTATCATTTACTAAGACTGAAGAACAATTTTATTTAAAGTTGATTTATTCTTAAAGGTGGAAAATGTTTATTTAGTTTTATTCTTTTTCATACCAGAAAGCAAGATAAAGAGCGAAAGCAAGTACAATTACTTGAATTACAATAACAAAGATACCAACACCTAGAAGAATCTTCTTCCATGCTTTGATAAGATCATCTACTTGTTGGGTGCAAGTTTCAATTGTTGTTGCAGTTGTGTTGTGATAACCACAGTTCTTCATATCTTCTTCGCTATATGGTGTCTTGTAACCACAGCATTCTAAGCCTTCTTTGATACTTTTGATTGTATCTTTGCCTTTGTTTTCATCCCACCAAGCTTGAACAGTAGTGTTAATCTTCTTTACAATACCAATTGCTACGGCAATGATAACAATTTCAATAACAACAACTACAATGAACAGGATTGCGTATGTGACTCTGTAGCATTTAATGTTACCAAAGCAAATAATAAGGAAGCCAAGAATGCATACAATTGCAACAAATACGAAAACAACAATCATCATAATTACACCTGTTTTTGCTTTGCCTAAAGTATCAAGGTTATTCTTTTTGATTGCAGCCCAACCAATGAAGACACATAGGCCAAGAATGAGAAGAACAATGAAGTTGACAATTCCAATAACTGTTCTAGCGCAGCAGGAGCAGCAAGTCATACTTGTGTGAAAATGAAGTTCTCTTTCAAACGTCATACTCTTTTCAATTTTTGATAAATCTTTCAATTACTGAATTATCGACATTCAAATGATATTTTAAGCGACTTGCAAAATATATACAATCATTTATTAATACTTTCTAAACCTATAAATTATGATCTTAAATTTTTTTTGGCAAAAAAATTCTGATCTTAAAAATTTATCAAGTTCGCATTAAACTATTATACTATCAGAAATAATTAATATTATCAACTTTATAATTTCAATTGGTTTTCAATTCAATAAAATCTATTCGATAATTCACAGGGCTCCATTCGGCACTTAATCTTCATAAACACTCCTCTCAATTGATTCATTTGTAATTGATATATAAAATAAATGTTTACTAATAAGATCTAATAACTCAAAAGACGAGTTGTGATATGAAAATATATAAGATTATTTGAGTAATTTCATGATCTTGATACAATATCTAGTCAATTTATGCCTTCAACATTTTTGGGACTCTATGATTTGGTAATTTGTGATATGAAAACTTTGTTTATTGTTACGCTGAATTTTGAAATGAGTTCTGTGAATAAGGAGATAATTGAATTAGATTAGGAATATAGGAATAATAAGCATTGGAACTTTGCTGGTAAGGCATGGGTAGAGGTTGACTTTGTTGATTTCCTTGCATGGAAACACGAATTAATGGTTGAAAGAAATTTTGTTGGTTGATTTGTGGGGGTTTTATCTGGATTTTTTCTGGACAATTCTTATATAGATCATTCAATAAAAATGTTCGATTATCACCTTCAAAAGTTCGATAATTAAATATGTTAAAATGCAATGTAAATTTTGCACGTAAATCTTCATCCATGAACCATTCCCGAAGTTTGATATTTTTAAGTAAGTTACAAAGAGATGGAAAGTCAGATTCAAGCGAAGAACCTATTGGAGTATGAACAATCATATGATTCAAATACTGAATTTTCCTTGTGGTAACATCTCCCGTTATCAAATATTGTTCAAGAGTCGTTGGCCAAAGATGTAAAATCCGTAAAAAAATCAATAACCAGAGAAAGGAAAAAATGGCAATCGTTGTGGTTCTAATGATTGGAGTTTCATCGAAATATGAGATAACTAAACTGACAATTGAGGCTATATATGCGGTCAATAGTGGAAGTTCATTGAAAGTATTGAATATGTTGCCAATCAAAATTATAATACATGCGAAAATTCTGCCAATTCCGCAAGTGGGAGTGCATGATATGCAATTAAGAAACCTATGTGGTATGTAACAGCATTCACAGCATTTGGGCGGATGAAAACAACAGCTACAACAAAAATAAGTTTCACAGTCAAAATCTACAGTCAGGTTTCCAAGATATGCTTCCATATCATAATCATCCCATATATAATCACTATTGAATGACTGAGAAACCCCATTAACACCATTTTCAATTAAATCATCATCCGATTGATCATTTTGTAAGATAGAACTAATTTTCATCTGAAAAATGAAGTGAATGATTGGTTTGTCAAAAATTTTCACTCCCATATTATTTGTATTTAGGGATAAATCGATATAACATTTTTTTAAAGATGTAAAAAATGCGGAAAAAGATGTTGTAAAAGATGTTGTAAAATTATTGAGAACAAAATTGTCACCTAAAAATAAAAGTCAAAAGGTTCAAGAAACACCATTTTTATAAAGAGATACCCCAACAAAAATTGAGGGAGATTGAAAGAAATTGAGATGGAAATAACGCAAACTTTTTAATAAAATGTGCCTTAAAAAGGATGAAAATACTTTATAATTCTGTATATTCTTGAACATTATAAATTCGTCGAATAAAATTTTAAAGATTTTTAAAAATTTAAAAAATGAAATCTAGAATATATTAGGAATACCAGAATATGGTCTTTTATGAAATGTTTCAAATTGAAGTGACTTAAGATAAGATCGATTCTCCAGGTATTTAAATTCTTCCTTTGGATTATCTTGATCATTGTAAGTTTGAAAGATTTGTTGCTTTCGATTTTCTTTGACAATTCGAAATCAATTTCTTTACACTGGAAATTGTTTTAAGAACTGATACACCAAAATCGAGTAAATCACAATAGACCTCATCAACACCATTAGAAAACTCATTAAAATCAACTCTTAGTTCACGACAAAATTTTTTTATTATTGGATATATTTCTTTCGATTTGTATGAAAATCTTTGTATGAAATTTAGGTTGAGATAAGTTCGATACTTGATTGCAATAGAATCTAACGATTTAAGTAAACCAGGCCATTCTTTATTAATCCAATATAAGTACTTATTTAGATATTGTATAAAATTTCCAAATTGGAATTCAGTTTGATCTTTCAATTGATAATACATTGAAAGAGACTCTTCTGGTAATTCGTCTACATTAATTGAATAAATTAAGTTTAAAAGTTCCATAACTTTTTCATTAACTTTATAAACAGTTGGAGATAGTTCAAAAAAATCAAACCTCTGTTGACAAGATGTAAGTGGCACTATAAATAATTTTGTAGATGGCGCGAATGCATTGAAGAATCTGCATACTTGAGTGAAAGCTATCAGGTAATCATTGTAATCTGCCATTAAATTTTTTGAAAAATTTATGTCAAGAGTGAAGAAATATAGGCAAGCAGATAGATAGTAAAATAGAAATGAACATTTAAGTTCTTAATTTTTATTAAAGAAATTGTAATTCAGTGACCTTTAAAAACCGATAACCAAAAAGTGACAGTTCTCACTAATTCCTAGTTCGTAAGCATTCATAACTCATTATTTCTCGGTGCATTATAATTATAGACATCTATAATCTTCAAAAAGAGCTAGCTAGAGTTAAATATATATAAAATTACGAAATGTTAAAAAAAACGACCTTTATATATGAAAGACATCTGTTGTCTTAAATTGTTTTTCCTACAATCATATTCGTAATTCATCGACAACAAAGTGTCAGGAGAAAAGAAGGAATAGTAGGGAAAAAAAGCATATTCATGTATTAATGCTTAAACAGAATTCGCATCAATTTAAAGTACTTTCATTTCCAAACTAATTTTATATCGAATAAATCCTAAAGAAAAATTGGAACACCAAAAAATGAATGGTATAACTTAATTGAGATTTGAAGGTTCATGCATATCATACCATTACAATACATTTATTAAATAAAGTCGGGATTATGAAAAAATTATTAAAGATTTTGTTTAAGATAATGCTTATGAAAAAGAAAGAGGAAAGAAATATATAAGGGTTTCGTTTTGCGAAAAAAACGTACAATACGCAATTTCGCTAAAAAAACATTTAGCTAGCAATTTCGACCTTTGACTCCACTCAAGACGTCACTTTTTTAATTTTGCGGTATCATATTTTTGGAAAATCTTTATGAATATTATATAAGAAGTCTCTTTAATATCTATATTTCATATTTTTATCGATTTTTAAAGTTTTTGCGAAAAAGTATTCAATTATTTTTGCTATTTGGTCGGGTAAATGTCAGATTTGCGACATTTTCTGATATGATATTCAGATTCTACGTTGATAATAATGCTTATAGAACCCTCTTGCTATTGTGTCAAAATTGCGAAACCGATAGCAAAAATATCTCGCAATATCAAAATTGAGATATTGAGTGAATTATGCATTATAGAGATTAAAAATCTGATTTGTGAAAACATCTCATCAGTTTCTAGCTAATTCAAAAATCTTTACTATCTTATTGATTAAAATGAAAAGGAATAGTTTCATTATGCTTTAAATGACAGCCTTATAATATAATCATAGTTTTCGCTCAATATGCAGCATTTTTTTTTTCGAAATCTATGGTCAATGTCCTAAATACTGATTGCTTTGCATTCATATCTCTTACATTTTCTATACCCACATCACTATTCATTGCTATTCCTATCTTTTTCATTTTTGTTTGTTTCTCATAATTTCTCAAAAAACACGATAACTTGATATTTGTAAATATCATACTTTATAACGTAAATAAGAACTTGACCTATTAAGAAAAGCAGTAATGAAAAGAAAATCTGAAATTCATAAAAATTACAAGTTTCTGATGACAATTAGCTTAATTAAACCAGGTACAAGATTATATAATTGTATTTTCTATCCAATTATCCATATAATATCTTATCCAGAAAAAATAACTTGATCAATACCAAATGATTTTTTAACTAGTAAATAAAGTATTTTCTTTACACACACATTGTATATCATAGTTTTTTTTTGGTTTCGCAAAACATCCAAAAACAAATATGCTATAAAAGTGACAATTTTAGCAAAACGAAACCCTTAAAATATATGAATAGCTTATTTAATATTTTTCAAACATTTATTCTTTCCTCTTCTTCTGTTACGAAGTCTTCAATAGCGAAACTGTTTTCTTGCTGATCATAATCAGTTTCAAATGGATTTGATTCATATGAAAATCTAGGGTTGTACAAACTGGCACGCCTGCTGGCACACCTTTTTTGGCCAGCTGGCACGATTTTTTAAAAAAACACATTAAAAAAGTCACTTTTTGCCCCATCTAATGAGATTTTTTTTACAATTTTTTTCCCCTTATTTTTCAATTTAGATATGATTTTAAGCTCTCCAAATTGAAGTTTACCTGATGTTTCTTAGTTTTTATGATAATAAAATGTTGCAAAGTTGAGTTTGGATTCAATAAATTTATGAAAATTTTATTTTACAATGAAATTATAAGAAAGGATGTTTTTATCCTATGTCAAAGAGAATACATTTGTAGATCCCGACTTTTGACATGGTTGAAAATTCCAAAAAAAAATTAAAAAAGATAAATTTCATGTTAAAAAATGATTTTTGAAATTTTTTTGGAAAAATAGAATGTCATATTTTTATGTTTTATTGCTATTTTTTACGAAATCAATAAAATATTTGTTAATTTGGCTGAGATTATAAATAAAATCTTTCTAAATCTTGCAATTGATTGCTAAAATCTGTTTTATGTATTAATTGGCATTGAGATTTGTTATAAAAGAATGCGAATTATTTTGTATGAGTAAACGTATTTTGTAAAATTTCAAATTCTCTTCTCTCATTACTTACCTTAGATCTCTCGGCTTTTAGCTCTCAGATTTCGCTCATAGAACTCAGGTTTTAGTTATGTACTCATAGATGTATCATTACTGCCCGCAGATCTCTCATTACTACCTTACTAACCAGATCTTAACTCTCATTACTACCTTACTAACCAGATCTTAACTCTCATTACTACCTTACTAACCAGATCTTAACTCTCATTACTACCTTACTAACCAGATCTTAACTCTCATTACTACCTTACTAACCAGATCTTAACTCTCATTACTACCTTACTAACCAGATCTTAACTCTCATTACTACCTTACTAACCAGATCTTAACTCTCATTACTACCTTACTAACCAGATCTTAACTCTCATTACTACCTTACTAACCAGATCTTAACTCTCATTACTACCTTACTAACCAGATCTTAACTCTCATTACTACCTTACTCATCAGATATCTAATTATTTACATATGATTTCTCACATCTCACTCAAGTCTCATTACTTACCCTATCTTTTTAACCTTTTCTGATAATTACTGAAATAACTAAATCCTTTTTTTTAGTTTAATTCTGATATTAAATTTTTAAAATCTCTTTAATTTTTTGAACTACGCCTTTAATTTGTAATTGCCGATTTCACAGATTTGAACCATTTAATAAAATAACATTATTCAACTTAATCATATCAAACATGGTAGTTTGATTTTCAGATCTACATTTTAAAAACCTCTTTATTATCTTGAGTTATACTTTTATTATATAATACCTGAGTTCATAACTGAAAACTCTTAATTAGAGTACAATATTCAACTTAATCATAACAAGATTTGTTGAATTTCAAATTTGATTTATATCTTCCATCACTTAAAACTCTCACAGCTTACAATATAAGCTAAAAAGTATATTTTCATAGTAATAAAATTAATTATTAAATTTTTTACTTTTTCCTTTCCAAAACTAGAAAAAAAGGAAGGGAAAAGGGAAAAAGAAAAAAAGAAGAGAAAAGAAGAAAAAATAATAATGAGCATATTATATAATTGTGTTCATAGGCCGAGTGGCGTGGAAAGGGTGGAGCCCGAAGGGCGACATCCTTTCCACGCCATGAGGCCCGATTTTTGGCCACTTTTTTGATTTTGGCCGCGTGCCAGCTCCTGGCAGGCGGCCCGCAAAATTGTGCCAGTTTGTACAACCCTAGGCATAATTTAGAAAATATTAATAATTTAATCGATTTGATATTAAGAAAGACATTTAAAATTCATAAAAGATCCAAATAATTTCATATCCAAAGTTATTAATATTTGAAGATTTGAGGAAAGAAAAGGAGAAATATTGCATATGAAATGTTTTCAAAAAATACATCAGAAATTGTAAAAGAATTTTAATAATTAATAAGATTTGGATGGGTTAAAATTTGTGATGAAACCACCCGATGCTAACTCACGCCACACATACACAGAAGCATTCTATCACGAATCCACCCAATTTGACATTAATTTTTATTAATCTTATTTTCATTACTATATGCAACCAACCAATTTGACATTAATTTTTATTAATATATTTTTCATTACTATATGCAACCACCCAATTTGACATTAATATTCATAAATATATTTATCAAACTTATATGCACCCAACGAATTTTCAAATTCCTATCAACCACTTCTTTATTTTTATATTTTACAATTCTTTTATATACAAATTTAATACAAAGTTTTTATTCACTCATCATCTCTACTTCTTTATTATCTTCAATCTCATTCTAGCAGCTCTCGCATCTTTTACTTCCTTCATTAATTCAGGCAAGTATTTTTCCAACCAAATTTCTGGTTTATTTTGTAATGCAGATTCATAATTTTTTGATTGTTTTTCCAGAGAATTGATTAAATCTTTGGCATCTTGGAACGTTTCAAGATTATAAAGCAGTTTTACGACTAAAACTGCTTTATTTTTATCGTCAATATCAATAAATTCTGCGTATTTTGATATTTCGATCGGCGAACTCTTTTCTTTGTGATCCACGAGTTCATCCTGATCACCTACATTTTTATCGATTGGGAATTCTATGATTTCACCTACGTTTTCTCCTATTTTCATAACATGTATGCCTGCAGAGGGAACATGACTCTTATTCATAAAGAAATCCTTGCAATATTTACAAGGATTCTTATCAGTATTAATATCATTATAGGAGAATCCGCAATGTATGCATTTTTCGTTTAACAAGTCATTCTTCTCGCGTTTTTGCTTATTAATGGGATCAATTGATTCATTAATCCTAATGATAGTATCATTCAGAATGAATTTGATGAAAGTAGAAAAGTTTCTTGCTTTTTTTGCAAGTTCGTTAATGTGTCTATGCTTACCCTCTGCACTATTATTAGTGCTTATAGGTGGAATGCGGTGGTATGCTGCTAAATGCTCTTGATCTTTATATATCTGCTTCCATTTTTCCAGCTGCTCATCTGATATATTCTTTGTAGCATACATTTTCTGAACCGATGGATCAAAACATTTGTAATTGTCCTCAAAATCTTGGGCCGATTTTGATAATAATACTATCAGAGCAAAAACATGTAGTAAAGTATTATTGCCCATGGTTCCGAGATAGTGCCTAATACAGATATAATTTTGGAAATGATTCGTATTCAAAAATTTTAAAACTCCAGTACCTAAATCGCTCATCCATTTGATTCTTGAAAAGTGCTCCATAATGTTTAATGATTTAAATTCAATATTCATGGCTGTAAGCCACCGTTGATAAGCAGCGGATGATTCGCTGCGCCCTATGTATATCCCTAGAGGGTAACCTCGCATATAGTAATTCCCACGAGGAAAAATAAATATATATTTCGGCCATGAAAAAGTAGCATCTAAGTGAATTAAATTACACTCCAACGCCAAATTTCCTGATTCGCTTGGAATATATATAAGAAATTCTATAGGATTTCCATTGACGAATAAACTATCACTTCTTATCGTTGTGCTATAATTTACATAAAATTTCCCGGGATATGAAGTTAAGATATCACCAATCTCATTATCATGCTTTATTTTTTCCTGTATTTCATCTTGCAGAGGATGTCCTGGGAGATCAACTTTCGTTATTTGAATGTACCATTTTAACCTCCCTGAAAACTCTTTGGGTAATTTTATGTTTTTCATGTTTTTTGGTACAGTAATCATCCACAACGTATCTGATACTTTTGAATATTCAAAGGATACGATTTTGTCATACAATGTGATCTTAAAGTAATAATAATTATCTGTAGAAATTTTTAAAGGGGAATAATCTTCGTTTTGAAGTAGAAAATAATTTAAGTTTACAGATCGATCAGAACTTATATTGGAAAGGCCCAAATGAATAAATGCTGGCATTTGTTCCAAAAACTTCAATGTTTGTTCATAAGTTAACACATTGATATGAATACCAGGGCTTATTAGAATTAATTGCATTGATTTGAGTTTTTCAATATCAGTATTTTTAGAGCATTCAAAACAAATATGGCAACCATCTATTGTAATTGGAGACCGATCAACTGGAATTTTTTCTATGGATTCATGAAATTGTTTGATCGCTGTAAATTTAATACCCATGATTTGTTCAAAATCTGCTTGAATTTTTTTGTCAGCTTTCAAACAAGCTTTTGCTAAAATTTCCAGAAGGTCATTGTTTTTTATTTGATTCAAAACATTAAAGTTCTTGTACATAAAATCATTATTTTGAATTAGGGCCTCATGGAAGATTAAATGAATCTTTAAACGAATAACTTTGCTTTCATTCAAATTCATTACTGATATAATATTATTTGTTGAAACAATCGAAGAGAGTAATGGATTTCTAAATGTAGAAAATAACTCTGAGATATTGTATGCAAAAGATAAAACATACTTGATTTGGTTTGTAAATTGATAAGTCTGCAAATTGAATTTATCATTCATTTTGAAAATTGTTTCGTTTGGGCTTGACATTATCAATGCTTTCATGATTGGTGTAACATTATCTATATTACACGAATTTAAAATATTAATTGATTCAAATTTAACTGCTAGTTCATAGAAAGAATATTTACTATTATCCAATATAGATCTGATACGTATTTGATAATATTCTTCACCATTTTGATTTGTTTGATCTGAAATTAAAACATTAATAAAATCTTCGATTGTTAAATCACACGATTTTCCTGAAAAAGCAAAAATATTCGAATATCTTTTATCGCCATTAATTATTGCTTGTATTAATGGTTTAGAAATTCCTGCTTTTGAGTATAATTCCTGGTCAAATGAAAAATTTTGTAAGAAACCTATAACCTGTGAATAAAATTTGGGGCGGGCAATTATAAATGCTTCTAAAAATTTAAGAATATATTGTTCCCCTAGACGATGGATTTTGATTTTAATTTGACTGAGATCTGTTTGCAAATATTTTTCACTTATAATCATATTTACCATTTCTGTAAAAGCTTCAGCGGATTTCTGAAATTTAGGTGTTGTTTCATATGTTTGAAGATACTTTACTTCATCGCTATTCGAGATAAAACGCTCTTTGAGTTCCTCCAAATAACAAATGATAGATTTATTTTCAAATCCAAATAATTTATGTCCAAAATTATATACATTCTTAATATTTCTGTTTAATTCTTTGATTTTTGAAACGATTTGTCCCCAAGGATATGATGGTGAATCTCCGACATATGCATTTGATAATGAATCCAAAACAGTGAATTTAGGTTTACCATCTTGATAAGTTATTTTATTTGTATACCATTCTTTTTGATAGGGTTTATTGGAAGAATAGTGAAATATAAATATCTGGATAAATTGTTGAATCAGAATTTACACTATTACATCTAATAGAACCCAACTGAATTAAAATCAAATCATCCGAAACATTTAATGGTAGATGAAGATGGTTTAGCATTAAAAAAATTGTCACTTTTTTAAAATTTCGGATTTTTAAGAGTATGTTGAAAATTAAACATACTCTTAATATATGTTAATAATTATCATTTGATAAAATTATTTAAATAGTAATCAAAATATTGTTATAAATATTAATGGAGTTGAAAAATTATGATCATAAAAGTAAGATGTTAGCATCTAGTCTCAGTAGATACTAAGTCATATCAGAATAGACACATATTCATCCTCAATTGACTCTTACTCATATTCAATTGGTTCTCACAAATAATCAATTGATCCTTACTACTGATCAATTGATTCTCACAAATAATCAATTGATTCGCATTAATTATCAATAGATTCTCACTAAGAATCAATTGATTCTCAGTCACCCTAAATTGATTCTCACTACTTATTAATTGATTCTCGCTAAGAATCAAGTGATTCTCACTCTTCCTCAATTTCTTCTTAGTATTATTCAATTGATTCTCACTGATGTTCAGTTGAATCTCACTAATAATCAAATGATTCTCACTCATCCTCAATTGATTGTCACTTATTCACAATTTATTCTTAAACAACCTTAATTAACTCCCAGTATTCTTCAATTGATTCTCACTAATTGTAATTTGATTCTCAGTCATCCTCAATTTATTCTAACTCAATAAGAATATGAATATGAAAATGGATTGGAATAGGTGATAATTAAAATATATTGATATGAATTTGTGAGAGTGTCTTTAATAAAGAAAAATTTGTCAAAGAACAATAATGTCAAATTGGGTGGGAGCATATAGTAATGAAATATTTATTGATAAATATTAATGTCATAATAATTGAGAGCATGTAGTAATGAAAAATTAATTGATAAATAATAATATTAAATAGGGTGATTGCATTGATCAATACATATATATGAATGAATTTCGATGTCAAACCGTCAGTCATATTGTTAGTCAAAACGTCAGTTATATTCTCATTCATACACTCACTCAAACCGTCAGTCATATTGTCAGTCAAATCTCAGTCATATTGTCACTCAAACTGTCAGCCAATTGTCAGCTAAACTCTAAGTCATATTCTAACTAAAGCCGTCACTCATATTGTCAGTCAAAACGTCAGTCATATTGTCACTCAAACTAAATCAGTCTATAAGTTCATCATTCTAAAAAAGCCGTCACTCAGTCAGTACCCATCCTCACTCTTAACTATGAAGTCCATATTGTCACCCGAGTCATACACTCTCAGTCATATTCTAAATAAAACCGTAAGTCATAGAGGCTGTCAAACCGTCAGTCATATTGTCACTCAAACTGTCAGTCTTATTCTAACTAAAAAGCTAATTCATAGTGTCTGTCAAACCGAAGTCATATTGTCAGTCAAACTGTAAGTCATACACTCACTCAAATCAACAATCATATTGTCACCCAAACTATCAGTCTTATTCTCACTAAAACTGTCAGTCATATTGTCAGTCAAATCGTCAGTCATATTGTCACTCAAACTATCAGTCTTATTCTCACTAAAACCGTCAGTCATATTGTCAGTCAAACTGTCAGTCATACACTCACTCAAATCAACAGTCATATTGTCACCAAAACTGTCAGTCTTATTCTAACTAAAACCATCAGTCATACACTCTCTTAAACTATGAGTCATATTGTCACCCAAACTCTCAGTTATATTCTAAATAAAACCTTAAGTCATAGAGGCTGTCAAACCGTCAGTCATATTCTAACTAAAAAGCTAATTCATAGTGTGTGTCAAACCGTCAGTCATATTGTCACTCAAATTGTCAGTCATACACTCACTCAAATCAACAGTCATATTGTCACCCACACTCTCAGTCATATTCTAAATAAAACCTTAAGTCATAGAGGCTGTCAAACCGTCAGTCATATTGTCACTCAAACTGTCAGTCTTATTCTAACTAAAAAGCTAATTCATAGTGTCTGTCAAACCGAAGTCATATTGTCAGTCAAATTCTCAGTCATATTGTCACTCAAACTGTCAGCCAATTGTCAGCTAAACTCTAAGTCATATTCTAACTAAAGCCGTCACTCATATTGTCAGTCAAAACGTCAGTCATGTTGTCACTCAAACTATCAGTCTTATTCTCACTAAAACCGTCAGTCATTCACTCACTCAAATCAACAGTCATATTGTCACTCAAACTGTCAGTTTATTCCCACCCAAACCGACAGTCATATATTCATTCAAATTAGCAGTCATATTGTCACCAAAACTGTCAGTCTTATTCTAACTAAAACCATCAGTCATACACTCTCTTAAACTATGAGTCATATTGTCACCCAAACTCTCAGTTATATTCTAAATAAAACCTTAAGTCATAGAGGCTGTCAAACCGTCAGTCATATTCTAACTAAAAAGCTAATTCATAGTGTGTGTCAAACCGTCAGTCATATTGTCACTCAAACTGTCAGTCTTATTCTCACTAAAACCATCAGTCATACACTCTCTTAAACTATGAGTCATATTGTCACCCAAACTCTCAGTTATATTCTAAATAAAACCTTAAGTCATAGAGGCTGTCAAACCGTCAGTCATATTCTAACTAAAAAGCTAATTCATAGTGTGTGTCAAACCGTCAGTCATATTGTCACTCAAATTGTCAGTCATACACTCACTCAAATCAACAGTCATATTGTCACCCACACTCTCAGTCATATTCTAAATAAAACCTTAAGTCATAGAGGCTGTCAAACCGTCAGTCATATTCTAACTAAAAAGCTAATTCATAGTGTGTGTCAAACCGTCAGTCATATTGTCACTCAAATTGTCAGTCATACACTCACTCAAATCAACAGTCATATTGTCACCCACACTCTCAGTCATATTCTAAATAAAACCTTAAGTCATAGAGGCTGTCAAACCGTCAGTCATATTGTCACTCAAACTGTCAGTCTTATTCTAACTAAAAAGCTAATTCATAGTGTCTGTCAAACCGTCAGTCATATTGTCACTCAAATTGTCAGTCATACACTCACTCAAATCAACAGTCATATTGTCACCCACACTCTCAGTCATATTCTAAATAAAACCTTAAGTCATAGAGGCTGTCAAACCGTCAGTCATATTCTAACTAAAAAGCTAATTCATAGTGTGTGTCAAACCGTCAGTCATATTGTCACTCAAATTGTCAGTCATACACTCACTCAAATCAACAGTCATATTGTCACCCACACTCTCAGTCATATTCTAAATAAAACCTTAAGTCATAGAGGCTGTCAAACCGTCAGTCATATTGTCACTCAAACTGTCAGTCTTATTCTAACTAAAAAGCTAATTCATAGTGTCTGTCAAACCGAAGTCATATTGTCAGTCAAATTCTCAGTCATATTGTCACTCAAACTGTCAGCCAATTGTCAGCTAAACTCTAAGTCATATTCTAACTAAAGCCGTCACTCATATTGTCAGTCAAAACGTCAGTCATGTTGTCACTCAAACTATCAGTCTTATTCTCACTAAAACCGTCAGTCATTCACTCACTCAAATCAACAGTCATATTGTCACTCAAACTGTCAGTCTTATTCTCACCCAAACCGACAGTCATATATTCATTCAAATTAGCAGTCATATTGTCACCAAAACTGTCAGTCTTATTCTAACTAAAACCATCAGTCATACACTCTCTTAAACTATGAGTCATATTGTCACCCAAACTCTCAGTTATATTCTAACTAAAAAGCTAATTCATAGTGTGTGTCAAACCGTCAGTCATATTGTCACTCAAATTGTCAGTCATACACTCACTCAAATCAACAGTCATATTGTCACCCACACTCTCAGTCATATTCTAAATAAAACCTTAAGTCATAGAGGCTGTCAAACCGTCAGTCATATTGTCACTCAAACTGTCAGTCTTATTCTAACTAAAAAGCTAATTCATAGTGTGTGTCAAACCGTCAGTCATATTGTCACTCAAATTGTCAGTCATACACTCACTCAAATCAACAGTCATATTGTCACCCAAACTCTCAGTCATATTCTAAATAAAATCGTAAGTCATAGAGGCTGTCAAACCGTCAGTCATATTGTCACTCAAACTGTCAGTCTTATTCTCACTAAAACCATCAGTCATACACTCTCTTAAACTATGAGTCATATTGTCACCCAAACTCTCAGTCATATTCTAAATAAAACCTTAAGTCATAGAGGCTGTCAAACCGTCAGTCATATTCTAACTAAAAAGCTAATTCATAGTGTGTGTCAAACCGTCAGTCATATTGTCACTCAAATTGTCAGTCATACACTCACTCAAATCAACAGTCATATTGTCACCCACACTCTCAGTCATATTCTAAATAAAACCTTAAGTCATAGAGGCTGTCAAACCGTCAGTCATATTGTCACTCAAACTGTCAGTCTTATTCTAACTAAAAAGCTAATTCATAGTGTGTGTCAAACCGAAGTCATATTGTCACTCAAACTGTCAGTCTTATTCTAACTAAAAAGCTAATTCATAGTGTGTGTCAAACCGAAGTCATATTGTCAGTCAAACTGTCAGTCTTATTCTAACTAAAAAGCTAATTCATAGTGTGTCAAACCGAAGTCATATTGTCAGTCAAACTGTCAGTCTTATTCTAACTAAAACCGTAAGTCATAGTGTGTGTCAAACCGAAGTCATATTGTCAGTCAAACTATCAGTCTTATCTTAACTAAAAAGCTAATTCATAGTGTGTCAAACCGAAGTCATATTGTCAGTCAAACTGTCAGTCTTATTCTAACTAAAACCGTAAGTCATAGTGTGTGTCAAACCGAAGTCATATTGTCAGTCAAACTATCAGTCTTACTCTCAATAAAAAGCTAATTCATAGTGTGTGTCAAACCGAAGTCATATTGTCAGTCAAACTATCAGTCTTATCTTAACTAAAAAGCTAATTCATAGTGTGTCAAACCGAAGTCATATTGTCAGTCAAACTATCAGTCTTATTCTAACTAAAAAGCTAATTCATAGTGTGTGTCAAACCGAAGTCATATTGTCAGTCAAACTGTCAGTCTTATTCTAACTAAAACCGTAAGTCATAGTGTGTGTCAAACCGAAGTCATATTGTCAGTCAAACTGTCAGTCTTATTCTAACTAAAAAGCTAATTCATAGTGTGTGTCAAACCGAAGTCATATTGTCAGTCAAACTGTCAGTCTTATTCTAACTAAAACCGTAAGTCATAGTGTGTGTCAAACCGAAGTCATATTGTCAGTCAAACTGTCAGTCTTATCTTAACTAAAAAGCTAATTCATAGTGTGTCAAACCGTCAGTCATATTGTCACTCAAACTGTCAGTCTTATTCTAACTAAAAAGCTAATTCATAGTGTCTGTCAAACCGAAGTCATATTGTCAGTCAAATTCTCAGTCATATTGTCACTCAAACTGTCAGCCAATTGTCAGCTAAACTCTAAGTCATATTCTAACTAAAGCCGTCACTCATATTGTCAGTCAAAACGTCAGTCATGTTGTCACTCAAACTATCAGTCTTATTCTCACTAAAACCGTCAGTCATTCACTCACTCAAATCAACAGTCATATTGTCACTCAAACTGTCAGTCTTATTCTCACCCAAACCGACAGTCATATATTCATTCAAATTAGCAGTCATATTGTCACCAAAACTGTCAGTCTTATTCTAACTAAAACCATCAGTCATACACACTCTCTTAAACTATGAGTCATATTGTCACCCAAACTCTCAGTTATATTCTAAATAAAACCTTAAGTCATAGAGGCTGTCAAACCGTCAGTCATATTCTAACTAAAAAGCTAATTCATAGTGTGTGTCAAACCGTCAGTCATATTGTCACTCAAATTGTCAGTCATACACTCACTCAAATCAACAGTCATATTGTCACCCAAACTGTCAGTCTTATTCTCACTAAAACCATCAGTCATACACTCTCTTAAACTATGAGTCATATTGTCACTCAAACTGTCAGTCTTATCTTAACTAAAAAGCTAATTCATAGTGTGTGTCAAACCGAAGTCATATTGTCAGTCAAACTATCAGTCTTATCTTAACTAAAAAGCTAATTCATAGTGTGTCAAACCGAAGTCATATTGTCAGTCAAACTGTCAGTCTTACTCTCAATAAAAAGCTAATTCATAGTGTGTGTCAAACCGAAGTCATATTGTCAGTCAAACTGTCAGTCTTATTCTAACTAAAACCGTAAGTCATAGTGTGTGTCAAACCGAAGTCATATTGTCAGTCAAACTATCAGTCTTACTCTCAATAAAAAGCTAATTCATAGTGTGTGTCAAACCGAAGTCATATTGTCAGTCAAACTATCAGTCTTATCTTAACTAAAAAGCTAATTCATAGTGTGTCAAACCGAAGTCATATTGTCAGTCAAACTATCAGTCTTATCTTAACTAAAAAGCTAATTCATAGTGTGTCAAACCGAAGTCATATTGTCAGTCAAACTATCAGTCTTATTCTAACTAAAAAGCTAATTCATAGTGTGTCAAACCGAAGTCATATTGTCAGTCAAACTCAGTCTTATCTTAACTAAAAAGCTAATTCATAGTGTGTGTCAAACCGAAGTCATATTGTCAGTCAAACTGTCAGTCTTACTCTCAATAAAAAGCTAATTCATAGTGTGTGTCAAACCGAAGTCATATTGTCAGTCAAACTGTCAGTCTTATTCTAACTAAAAAGCTAATTCATAGTGTCTGTCAAACCGTCAGTCATATTGTCAGTCAAATTCTCAGTCATATTGTCACTCAAACTGTCAGCCAATTGTCAGCTAAACTCTAAGTCATATTCTAACTAAAGCCGTCACTCATATTGTCAGTCAAAACGTCAGTCATGTTGTCACTCAACTATCAGTCTTATTCTCACTAAAACCGTCAGTCATTCACTCACTCAAATCAACAGTCATATTGTCACTCAAACTGTCAGTCTTATTCTCACCCAAACCGACAGTCATATATTCATTCAAATTAGCAGTCATATTGTCACCAAAACTGTCAGTCTTATTCTAACTAAAACCATCAGTCATACACTCTCTTAAACTATGAGTCATATTGTCACCCAAACTCTCAGTCATATTCTAAATAAAACCTTAAGTCATAGAGGCTGTCAAACCGTCAGTCATATTCTAACTAAAAAGCTAATTCATAGTGTGTGTCAAACCGTCAGTCATATTGTCACTCAAATTGTCAGTCATACACTCACTCAAATCAACAGTCATATTGTCACCCACACTCTCAGTCATATTCTAAATAAAACCTTAAGTCATAGAGGCTGTCAAACCGTCAGTCATATTGTCACTCAAACTGTCAGTCTTATTCTAACTAAAAAGCTAATTCATAGTGTCTGTCAAACCGAAGTCATATTGTCAGTCAAATTCTCAGTCATATTGTCACTCTCAAACTGTCAGCCAATTGTCAGCTAAACTCTAAGTCATATTCTAACTAAAGCCGTCACTCATATTGTCAGTCAAAACGTCAGTCATGTTGTCACTCAAACTATCAGTCTTATTCTCACTAAAACCGTCAGTCATTCACTCACTCAAATCAACAGTCATATTGTCACTCAAACTGTCAGTCTTATTCTCACCCAAACCGACAGTCATATATTCATTCAAATTAGCAGTCATATTGTCACCAAAACTGTCAGTCTTATTCTAACTAAAACCATCAGTCATACACTCTCTTAAACTATGAGTCATATTGTCACCCAAACTCTCAGTTATATTCTAAATAAAACCTTAAGTCATAGAGGCTGTCAAACCGTCAGTCATATTCTAACTAAAAAGCTAATTCATAGTGTGTGTCAAACCGTCAGTCATATTGTCACTCAAATTGTCAGTCATACACTCACTCAAATCAACAGTCATATTGTCACCCACACTCTCAGTCATATTCTAAATAAAACCTTAAGTCATAGAGGCTGTCAAACCGTCAGTCATATTGTCACTCAAACTGTCAGTCTTATTCTAACTAAAAAGCTAATTCATAGTGTGTGTCAAACCGAAGTCATATTGTCAGTCAAACTATCAGTCTTATCTTAACTAAAAAGCTAATTCATAGTGTGTCAAACCGAAGTCATATTGTCAGTCAAACTATCAGTCTTATTCTAACTAAAAAGCTAATTCATAGTGTGTCAAACCGAAGTCATATTGTCAGTCAAACTATCAGTCTTATCTTAACTAAAAAGCTAATTCATAGTGTGTCAAACCGAAGTCATATTGTCAGTCAAACTGTCAGTCTTATTCTAACTAAAAAGCTAATTCATAGTGTGTGTCAAACCGAAGTCATATTGTCAGTCAAACTATCAGTCTTACTCTCAATAAAAAGCTAATTCAGTTAGTATACAAGTCATGGGTACGGCGGCACTGCGTTCCACCTTACCCAATACTTGTGAATTTGACACTTTACAAAACCACCACCCACTTCACTTCACTAACGAGCTCACTAATGTAAAAAATAAACGTTCTCACTATCGTTCTCACTAACGACTTCACTAATGTTCTCATAAATTTTCCTCAATATCTTCATCATCAGTGTTAACCCTATTGTAGTCATACTTGAAGCCATAAACTTTCTCTAACTTCTTAACGTACAATTTACATAACTTACCTTCGTCATCGTATGGTTTAATGATATAACTATTTCTATCTTTATACACAGTCAATGAAAAGTCAACTGGTCTCGGATGTATTTGAAAGAACATGTTATGCTCAGGAAGGAAGAATAAATGTTTAAATGTATGTTTGTTATACTGTGGAATTCGAATGAGTTGCTTTTGTTCTGTCATTTACATCCAAATAAAAATAAAATAAAAAATAAACTTAAAAATTAATGATATCACCACCCTCACACGTATGAAAACATAGCACAAAAATAAATTTAGGTGAAGTGGTGAGATCTCAACCTCTTTTTTCACCTGTTTTTTCACCCTGTTGAATTCATTGCTTTATAACTCTCTTCCTTTCTCCAACTCTTCTAACTTCTTCTTAAGTTCAGCAATGTTGTCCTCATGAAGTTTAATCTTCCTTAATATACCTTCTTTATCTAATGATTGCTTTATCTTTCTAAACTGAACTCTACCATCCTTCATAGTATGAATGTAAAAACCTTCTGGAATAGTTCCTGATTTAATGTATTCTATCAAAAACTTTTGTTTCATTGCTTCAGTGACTTTAGTCGTCATTTCAATCAAAGGTGAAGCTAGCACAGCGATAATGGATTTCATGACTTTTAGTATTTCATGCAATCTTAACAGATAGCCTTACAAGTACTTCCAGTGTCCCTAGCTGTCCCTCCTTTTTATATAACTCCATGACATTTATAATCTCGCGAAACTTAACAGGTTAGCATAACAGATTAAAATCAGATGAGGTTTTGAACCAAAATTTCTAAGCAACGTTGTCAAGGATTTTGAGGAACTAGGGACAGAGTGTGGCAAAGTCCAAGATTTAATTTATCTTCATCGGTTTCATCAACTATCTCATCTAATATGTCAATATTTTATTCATAACTCGTGGCAAACTCACTAACTTTCGTTATGTTCATCTGCATGCTTCATCTGATAGAAAGTATGACTTTCATTAACTCTGTGAGATAATGAAAACTACTAGGGACAGAGACCATGGCAAAGTTTATGACTTTCATTATTTCCAGAACTTAATGAAAACTACTAGGGACAGAGACCATGGCAAAGTTCATGATTTAATTTATTCTCTCACTAACAACAAACACAAACTCCAACACTAACATCAAGTACTAACCTCAACACAAATGACAAACACTAACAACAAACACAAACTCCAACACTAACATCAAGTACTAACCTCAGCACAAATGACAAACACTAACAACAATCACAAACTCCAACACTAACGACAAAAATAAATGTCCTCACTTCTTAACAAAGTAATATGTGCTTCTTACACCACCATAGCTCAAACGTTTCTTTTCAAACATCGATTGAAACTTATTTTGAGCCATTGGCTTTAGTCTCTTTTTCTTCAAATACGCCAAGAAATCTTCTTCACATCTTTTCACTTCATAGCCTTCTTTAAACTCCTCCTTGTTAAGTTCTATGAAATCCTTTATCTCATTCTTTGTTGCAATGGCTTCTTCACGAACGACATCATGAACTATTTCATCATTGTTCTCATGAACTATTTCATCACTGTTCTCATGAACTATTTCATCACTGTTCTCATGAACTATTTCATCACTGTTCTCATGAACTATTTCATCACTGTTCTCATGAACTATTTCATCACTGTTCTCATGTATGACCTCATCATTGTTCTCATGAACGACCTCCTCACTGTTCTCATGAACTATTTCATCACTGTTCTCATGAACTATTTCATCACTGTTCTCATGAACTATTTCATCACTGTTCTCATGAACTATTTCATCACTGTTCTCATGAACTATTTCATCACTGTTCTCATGAACTATTTCATCACTGTTCTCATGTATGACCTCCTCACTGTTCTCATGAACTATTTCATCACTGTTCTCATGAACTATTTCATCACTGTTCTCATGTATGACCTCCTCACTGTTCTCATGAACTATTTCATCACTGTTCTCATGTATGACCTCCTCACTGTTCTCATGAACTATTTCATCACTGTTCTCATGAACTATTTCATCACTGTTCTCATGAACTATTTCATCACTGTTCTCATGAACTATTTCATCACTGTTCTCATGTATGACCTCCTCACTGTTCTCATGAACTATTTCATCACTGTTCTCATGTATGACCTCATCATTGTTCTCATGAACGACCTCCTCACTGTTCTCATGAACTATTTCATCATTGTTCTCATGAACTATTTCATCACTGTTCTCATGAACTATTTCATCACTGTTCTCATGTATGACCTCATCACTGTTCTCATGTATGACCTCATCATTGTTCTCATGAACGACCTCCTCACTGTTCTCATGAACTATTTCATCACTGTTCTCATGTATGACCTCCTCACTGTTCTCATGAACTATTTCATCATTGCATTCATGTATGACCTCCTTACTGTCTTTCATAAGCGTTTCAAAGTCTCCTTTACTCATTACTTCAATCTCATGCTGTTCACAGTAGTACTTAAACTCACTGTATATGTCTTTGTTGTATGTTATATTGCTTCCCATGTACTCCATGAATTTTTCAAGCACTTCCTCATAATTCACTGTTTCTTTCTTTCCACGACCTTCTAAGATCATACTTGCTTCGTAAATATAACTTCTTGCAGAACCGTCTCGCTTTCTACTTCTCTTCACAAATTCTCTCATCTTGCACCAAATACATTTGAACTACATGCAAAGAATTCATTCTCCTTCGCAAATTCTTTATATCTTCTGTAGCACTCTGTACAATTCCATCCGGATACAAACTTTTCATAGAACTCCTCGTAAAACATTTGGTAAGGTGTTTTGTTCATTTCGATGAGTTCTTGTTTAGCCCTGGTGAATGGTATCTTCCTTACATCAAATTCACTTAAATCTTTCTTCATGAAGTACGTCAGTAAGTTTGAATAAAACTCTTCATTAAAGCTTTCAATGAGATTTGAGAAATATTCGTAATTTCCTTTGTATCTGCTGCTTACGTCAATGACAACAAATCTTCTGTCGTCTTTGTCAATCTTTACTGAGTTGAAGTTGTTAGATATCATGATGATATTACAAACATTCTCTATCTTTCTTACTGGCTGACACTTCTGATTTAAGTCCAACTGAGTCTCTGTTACTATTGACTTTAGTGCGTCGTGGTTCATGACCTTAGACGTATCGCATGAGCTTAGTTCATTGCATACGATGAGCTTCATGTTCTCAATAGCAGCATTGAATCTACCAACCACATTCTCTATTGCCGTTTATATTATTGTTGGCGTACTTGCTAATGAGCTCGCATAGAACATTACTAAGTACATTCTTACCAGTTCCTTGCTTTCCTGTTAACAAAAGTACTGTTCCAGTCTTTCCACAAGGATTTTGAACGATGTAGGCGAACCAGTTCAAAACATACTCATAAAGCTCTTCATCCTCATTACATATGACATCGTGAACATGTTTCAAATATCCTTCAATAATGCTTTCATCTACTTCATTCAGTACCTCATACTCATATCCTCTGAAATAGCTGTAAATGTCATCTCTTTCGTCAAAGAATCTCATGCCTGACTTCATAAGATAGTTCTTGTTCTGACCCGCTTCATAAATCATCAGTGCGTTCACATCCTTCTCCTCAATACGTCCTACATAAACACTCTTCATGAGCTTATTGAATTCCTTGCTATCTACTGACACAAGTGTTGTTGTGTCTCGTATTCCATCATAATCTTTCACTAGATATGTCATACGTGCTCCGTCAATAACGACAACACATCTTCTTAAGTCATTTATAACACTAGCTATGTCAATACCGTCCTCACTCATGTACTTATTTCTTCTCAAGTCCTTTAGTGTGAAAGTGTCTCTAAGTTCTATTTCAAGCAATTCATTTACACATCCTTTGCAATACTTCTCTATAAAATATTTCTGTCGTTCTTTACTAAGTTTCTTAACAGCTCTGAAGAACCATGTGTTTTGACTCAAACATCCTTCACAACTTCTCTCATTCATTCCTAGTTCTTTTATGTCATTATCTTCAACCTCTATGGTCTCATTGACTAAGGTCAAAGGGTTCTTAGTCATTGCTGGTCTTATCTGAAACAATGTTTGTGCAACAGGTTTAACTAGTTCAGCAACGTCCTTCCTTAATATGAATAGCTGTTTCCACTCATCTTTGCTAACAGTTCTTTCATAACCACTGACAGTAATAATTTCATTTGCTGACCTTAGACACTTATGTTCTATCATTTGTATTGCTTTTGTGTAAGGCTTTCGTGAGCATAGGTTGTATATGTCATTCCTGCAATGTTCATTCATGCCAATAGTACTAAATCCTTTCTTTGCTGTTGAGTGCATAATATCCATTAGTTCCTGTGTTCGTATTGCTGTCTCATAAAATACAACAAGACCTTTGTCATCTATGACGTACTTACCGAAAACATTGCTTATATTCTTTAACCATGAAATAACATCCTCATTCATGCTGTCAAACATGAAGTAAGGTCTTACATACTCTTCACTTATAAGATACTCCACAAAATACTTGTTAAGCTCTATGTCCTCGTGAGCGATTTCATTAGGTTTGATATTAGTTCCTTTTGTCATTGCTGTCATGTACTTCACTCTCATAGTTCCTTTCAATAGCGTAAAAATACTTCATTGTTTCATAACTGCTCTAAATTCTGTTCAAAATTCGTACAACATAACTTTTTAACATTAGTGAAAGAACATGAGCGAAACAACAACATCTAACATTACAGAAGAAGTCAACAATGCCGAGAAAACATTACAGAAGGAGCTAGTGAAAATATTGACGAGTTCAGTGAGGAAGAAGATATTGAGGACGTCAATGAGAACGTGTTAGTGGGAACAAACTCAATGGGAAACATTGAGAAATCATGAAGATTATGAGATTTACGACATATCCTTTTACTATTCGTCGAAAGAAAGACAAACATATTATGAGTGAATGCTTAAATAATTATGGTTATATTGTGCTTAGTTTAAACAACAAAACGCATTTTAAGCATAGAATTATTGCAGAACAGTGGATTGAAAATCCAAACAATTTGAAAGAAATAGATCATATAAATCATGATAGAACGGACAACAGAATCTCAAACCTTCGTTGGTGTTCTAGATCTGAAAACAATAGAAATAAAAGCAAGTATGGCGATATAGTTTATGAGTTCGTTGATGAAATATCTGACGAAGCTGTTGAAATAACAGATTATGGTAAGCATTCGTTTGAGTTCTACTACTATGTTGAGAATGAGGACGCATTCTATTATTATACAGGTCTTAACTATCGAAAACTTCATATAAACTTTACAAAAACAGGTGCTGCTTATGTTTGTATGATAGATACAGAAAACAAGAGAGTAATCTTATGCATAAACAAATTCAAACGCTTGTACGGCTTCATGTAGGACAAACATTATTTTTCAACACTAACGCCAACACGTAGGACAAACATTCATGACTAACATTACTGTATAACATAAATGTTTTGTTATGACTTCTTCGTATATGTTTTGTTATGACTTCTTCGTAAATGCTTTGTTATGACTTCTTCGTATATGCTTTGTCAAAACTTCTTCGTAAATGACTTTGTCAAAACTTCATCGTAATGAGTGTAAATGATCCAAAAATAATGTTTAGGTGAAGTGGTGAGATCTCACCTCTTTTCTCACCTATTTTCTACCCTCTTGAATTTTCATGACTTCTTCATCGTAATGAACGTAAATGAATGTGTCGAAACTTCTTCATCGTAATGAACGTAAATGACTTTGTCAAACATGAACGTAAATGATTTGTCGAAACTTCTTCATCATAATGAGCGTAAATGATCCAAAAATAATGTTTAGGTGAAGTGGTGAGATCTCACCTCTTTTCTCACCTCTTTTCTCACCTCTTGAATTTTCATGACTTCTTCATCGTTAATGAACGTAAATGAATGTGTCGAAACTTCTTCATCGTATATGTTTACGTTAATGGTTTCATCGTAAATGACTTTGTCAAACATGAACGTAAATGATTTGTCGAAACTTCTTCATCATAATGAGCGTAAATGATCCAAAAATAATGTTTAGGGTAGAAGGGTAGATCTCACCTCTTTTCTCACCTCTTTTCTCACCTCTTGAATTTTCATGACTTCTTCATCGTTAATGAACGTAAATGAATGTGTCGAAACTTCTTCATCGTATATGTTTACGTTAATGGTTTCATCGTAAATGACTTTGTCAAACATGAACGTAAATGATTTGTCGAAACTTCTTCATCGTATATGTTTACGTTAATGGTTTCATCGTAAATGACTTTGTCAAACATGAACGTAAATGATTTGTCATAATTTCATCGTAAATGACTTTGTCAAACATGAGCGTAAATAATCCAAAAATAATGTTTATGTTAGAATGTTAGATCTAACACCTTTTCTAACATGTTTTCTAACATGGAGGATTTCATCTGATATAAATATTATTTGGTGAAAGTATCCTAAAAATATTTGATGGACTTTAATTAAAATATAATGTTTAGGGAAGAATGTGTATATCTAATGAAACAGTAAAGTATTATATCTATTAAATCGTATATGATGTAAATTGTGTATAGAATGAAATGAAGGAATAATATTTATATCAGATGAAATCCTCCATGTTAGAAAACATGTTAGAAAAGGTGTTAGAAAAGGTGTTAGATCTAACATTCTAACATAAACATTATTTTTGGATTATTTACGCTCATGTTTGACAAAGTCATTTACGATGAAATTATGACAAATCATTTACGTTCATGTTTGACAAAGTCATTTACGATGAAACCATTAACTAATTCATAGTGTGTGTCAAACCGAAGTCATATTGTCACCCAAACTGTCAGTCTTATCCTAACTAAAAAGCTAATTCATAGTGTCTGTCAAACCGAAGTCATATTGTCAGTCAAACTATCAGTCTTACTCTCAATAAAAAGCTAATTCATAGTGTCTGTCAAACCGAAGTCATATTGTCAGTCAAACTATCAGTCTTATCCTAACTAAAAAGCTAATTCATAGTGTCTGTCAAACCGAAGTCATATTGTCAGTCAAACTATCAGTCTTATCCTAACTAAAAAGCTAATTCATAGTGTGTCAAACCGAAGTCATATTGTCAGTCAAACTATCAGTCTTATTCTAACTAAAACCGTAAGTCATAGTGTGTGTCAAACCGAAGTCATATTGTCAGTCAAACTGTCAGTCTTATCTTAACTAAAAAGCTAATTCATAGTGTGTCAAACCGAAGTCATATTGTCAGTCAAACTATCAGTCTTACTCTCAATAAAAAGCTAATTCATAGTGTGTCAAACCGAAGTCATATTGTCAGTCAAACTATCAGTCTTATTCTAACTAAAAAGCTAATTCATAGTGTCTGTCAAACCGAAGTCATATTGTCACCCAAACTGTCAGTCTTATCCTAACTAAAAAGCTAATTCATAGTGTGTCAAACCGAAGTCATATTGTCAGTCAAACTATCAGTCTTACTCTCAATAAAAAGCTAATTCATAGTGTGTCAAACCGAAGTCATATTGTCAGTCAAACTATCAGTCTTATCCTAACTAAAAAGCTAATTCATAGTGTGTGTCAAACCGAAGTCATATTGTCAGTCAAACTATCAGTCTTATCTTAACTAAAAAGCTAATTCATAGTGTCTGTCAAACCGAAGTCATATTGTCAGTCAAACTATCAGTCTTACTCTCAATAAAAAGCTAATTCATAGTGTGTCAAACCGAAGTCATATTGTCAGTCAAACTATCAGTCTTATCTTAACTAAAAAGCTAATTCATAGTGTCTGTCAAACCGAAGTCATATTGTCAGTCAAACTATCAGTCTTATCCTAACTAAAACCGTAAGTCATAGTGTGTGTCAAACCGAAGTCATATTGTCAGTCAAACTATCAGTCTTACTCTCAATAAAAAGCTAATTCATAGTGTGTCAAACCGAAGTCATATTGTCAGTCAAACTATCAGTCTTATCTTAACTAAAAAGCTAATTCATAGTGTCTGTCAAACCGAAGTCATATTGTCAGTCAAACTATCAGTCTTACTCTCAATAAAAAGCTAATTCATAGTGTCTGTCAAACCGAAGTCATATTGTCAGTCAAACTATCAGTCTTATCCTAACTAAAAAGCTAATTCATAGTGTCTGTCAAACCGAAGTCATATTGTCAGTCAAACTATCAGTCTTACTCTCAATAAAAAGCTAATTCATAGTGTGTCAAACCGAAGTCATATTGTCAGTCAAACTATCAGTCTTATCTTAACTAAAAAGCTAATTCATAGTGTCTGTCAAACCGAAGTCATATTGTCAGTCAAACTATCAGTCTTACTCTCAATAAAAAGCTAATTCATAGTGTCTGTCAAACCGAAGTCATATTGTCAGTCAAACTATCAGTCTTATCCTAACTAAAAAGCTAATTCATAGTGTCTGTCAAACCGAAGTCATATTGTCACCCAAACTATCAGTCTTATCCTAACTAAAAAGCTAATTCATAGTGTCTGTCAAACCGAAGTCATATTGTCAGTCAAACTATCAGTCTTATCCTAACTAAAAAGCTAATTCATAGTGTGTCAAACCGAAGTCATATTGTCAGTCAAACTATCAGTCTTATCCTAACTAAAACCGTAAGTCATAGTGTGTCAAACCGAAGTCATATTGTCAGTCAAACTGTCAGTCTTACTCTCAATAAAAAGCTAATTCATAGTGTGTCAAACCGAAGTCATATTGTCAGTCAAACTATCAGTCTTATCCTAACTAAAAAGCTAATTCATAGTGTGTGTCAAACCGAAGTCATATTGTCAGTCAAACTATCAGTCTTATCTTAACTAAAAAGCTAATTCATAGTGTCTGTCAAACCGAAGTCATATTGTCAGTCAAACTATCAGTCTTATCTTAACTAAAAAGCTAATTCATAGTGTGTGTCAAACCGAAGTCATATTCTCAGTCATACTGTAGTTCATACTATCACCCAAACTGTTGTTCATACTGTCACTCAAACTCTAAGTCATTTTATCAGTCAAACTGTGAGTCATATTCTCTCTCAAACCTTGAGTTATACTGACAACCAAACCCTCATTCAAAATGTCACTCAAACTGTCAGTTATATTCCTAGACACATTCAAACTTTCAGGCATATTGTCAGCCAGATACTCAGTTATAGAGTCACTTTTTTGTCATTAATGAATTCAGTTATAGATTCAAACATACATTCGGTCCAATATTGGATCATGCAGTTAATTCTACATTTTTTTAACTTGTAAGTCATTATTTATGAAAATATTTAAAATAGTGTAATTGCACAATGATGTGCAGTATTATCTTTAATATTAATATTGTAATATGATATTAGATTTTATCATATGAGATATTAATATTGATTTATGGATCACTGCACAATGATGTGCAGTATTATCTTTAATATTAATATTGTAATATGCAATGTTATATTCTAATTTGAATGTTCCTTTTTAACCTCATGATTTCTTCTCACTGATCTGCCTTTTTATGCAGCATTTTGTATTTAATCTCTCTTATCCTTTAGATTCTCTATGCTTTCCATCTTTCTAAACCAGATTCCATTGTTAATTCTTAAATTAACACAAATCTTAAATTTCATATTAGTCATTGATCTGAAGTTATTGAAACATCTGACGTCTTTAGATTATCTTATCTAATATTAAAATGATTGATCTATTTACATTTTTAAAATAGTCCTAAAAAGTCTCAATATTTATAAAAGCATAATAAAATTCAATTTTTTAATACCATTTTGTAAATTATTCGTTTACTTTATGGCATAGTCTTGAAAAAGTATCAAAAAACATTATCTTAATGGTCTCTAAAGAGGTTAAGTAGCATACACACAGATATGCTAATGTGGTAAAAAGAGATTTATTGCAAAAAGTCCAAAATAGTATATTTATTATCAAGATTCGCGTGGAAACGTACGAGTTTGGGACGAAAACTAACATTCTTAAACATTTAGTAATACTCTGATAAGTACAAGTCCTTAGATGCGACATATGTCTTCTTTTGTTCTAACTTACCAAATTCAAGAACTCAAGTTGGCAGTAACTCTGTACTAAACATACTCTAAGAGCTTGTCATTATTCCGTGTATGACAAATCATACTTTAATGTTTTACTCGTTGAATAAAGAATGCTTGATTTTGAAATCGAATGTTTTTGCTTAAATAGTTCCAGATTCTTGAACTAGGGACGGAATTAGAGGACACGTCTTTGCTGGTTAGTCGCGTGCTTGATGACAATATGCTACAATTATAATAAACGTACAAAAGGGACGAAAATTGAGAGCTTGTAACTTTCAACCCAAAAGTAGGGTATTCTTTCGAATTTGAAATTGATAAAAACAAACTATATTTAATAGAGAAACGTCTTAGTATGTTTAATTTGAATCTGAAAACCATATATCAATGAAAAGGTACATTCACTATTTTTGACAAAATTTTAAATTTTCATGGGGTTGTAAATCTTATAATAACTAGATGAATAAGGAATGAATCCCAGTATAATGTGCATCATTATATTAAACACTATATGTAAGGCTAATGATTCTATTAACACTTATGAAGATCTATAGTATTTGAGCAGATAAATTTGATAATTTCCAAAACTCTTATATTTCAAAATTAAAGTGTGCGAATGCATTTAAATGAGAGCAAAAAGAGATTGATGCTGTTAACACTATGTGTTAATTTGCAATTATTTCGCATCACAAGAACTACACAGTAAATTCGGCTATCTTTCTTTGCAATTATTCTCCATTATACATATAATATAATGGTTAGGGTTTGAAGAAAAGTTACTAGAGAATTATTGACTTTTGAAATAATGCAGAATTTTACTTGAAGAAATCATTAATTTATGAGTTCCAAATTGCTAAGCATGACGAAGGATCATTAAATTTGCTACAATTAAATACACTTATTGCAGAATTAAGATTTTTGAAATTAAAAGTTTGAAATATTGCCTTTTTGAATAAAAATTTAAATTTTATTATATAATCATGATAATATCTTATAGAAATTAAAAGAAAATATTTTAAACCATTCAAATATTTTGAATGTCTTATCAATTTAAAATATTAAAAGATAGCTTGATTTTATCATCATTAGTTTATCAAAGTTTTCTCTTTTGATGAACAACAGTAAATGATTTGTTTAATTACTTGTCTTCCTTTTTCGCAGCAAAATCGAAAGTTATGATGATAATCTTGCTGTCAATTTTGAAACTCTCTGATTTACAAGTAAGCATTCCTTTGGAAAAGCAGTCCTATTCTGTTTTCAAGATATTTTAAAGCCTCCATTTCATACAATGCGCAGATCTATTCGAAATTGCAAAAACTCTCAAGAAAATGCAGCAGCAAAGAAGATTCCATAGTTTCTAGCATCAAAAATTTACAACCTTAATACAACAGTGAAAGAGAAGCTCGAAAAGAAATATTTACCCATAAAGCTGGAAACCATTCGATATCTACTATTGGATCTAATAAAAAGTTAATTATAACATATTTAACATGCTATTTGTTGACTTTGTTCCATTATATTACCATATATATCTTTTTGAAATCTAAAATATTTTACGATTTTAACCATGTGTTGTTGAAACCATATATCAATCTTAGCTAAAGTATAGTTTATGAGTCTGTCACCATCTAACGTAGAATTTTCAAAAATGTCAAATATGTTCATTTTTTCTGTAGATTCAGCCATAATTTCACGTTGTTATACTATTCAACTATTATTTAATATTTTTATCGATTTAAATATATGATGAGATGCTTAGTTCTCCTGGAAATCGATTTTTAATCGCAATTTTAACTTTCCAAAAAAAATTCAAAAATAAAAATCCCTCTCAATTTTCTAAGTTTTATAACTCGCCAAATCTCTAGCCAAATTTTTTTGGCCCGTATAAATATTGTTAGGCACTATATAGGGATGCTATTTATCCTATTTTCATCCCATTTTACTGTTATCGCCTAGTGAATGTACCTTTATCAATGAATATTAAGGGCGTTTTTCAATGTCTGTCAAAATTTTCCGTTTGAAAAAAAAAAGAGAAGAAGGTGATTCATATAATTCATTATGAAATTGTTATCACTTCATCAGCATTCAAAAAAATATGATACCATTCAAAAAAATTATTTTTCGTGGATGAGAGATTTGATCGGAAATTCAAAACAACCGTAACAACCTAATGAAGAAACATTCAAAATTTTTCAAAAATATTTTGTTGGAAAAAAAATTTAGATCCTACGAAAAATACATTCTATTAGAGTGATGTTATACAAATTTCATACGATTTTCAGATTTGAATGATAAAAGTGACAATGCGATTACAACTGGATGTTATCTCTTTCTGGTTGGCAGCATTACTGCAGCTCTTACCATATTTTATTATTCAAATTGAATATCATTTAACCGAACATTCATACAAAACTATTCTTAGTTCCTATACTTTTATGATTCAAGAAACGTACACAGGAGTCTGCGCCAAGATATTTACTGCATTCAGTTCCGCATTTATATTAAGGGCAGCTTATTCGGCATTCAGATTCTTTGTTCGTAGAAACTCTTTCAAACAAATGAAAATCGGATTCGCAGTTTGCTACATTTTCTTTTTAATTGGAGTTATATTTTCTATATCAAATATAATGTATGTTTATTTCGGAGTACAGAATTTCTACATTCTCCATCAAATTATTAGATATTGTAACCAATTATCATTCGGATTGTATTCATTTCTATTTACAGTCTTAGAAAAACCAAGAAAGAGATCAAAGGTATCACATTATATTATATCAATTACGATTCTTATAAGTTCTATTTTCAGTACAATTTTATTTCATTTTGTGATCAAGAATAATAGTTTTGGCATCACGTCCACTCTATCTTCCTTTTTCGAAACTTATAACTACGTTATGTCATCAATTTATTTTATTATCCAAGGATCTTTGATTTGTGGAAAGAGATTTGTATTTTTTGCTCCAAACAGATCTTCATCTTCTGTTATCAGGAAGAATATATATGGTTATCATATTGGAGCTTAAAATGTTTTGTTAATTTTATGTTTTGTTGT
The DNA here is from genome assembly GCF_026262505.1 of Trichomonas vaginalis G3. NCBI lineage: Eukaryota > Parabasalia > Trichomonadida > Trichomonadidae > Trichomonas > Trichomonas vaginalis. The sequence continues at coordinate 38,736,364 of NC_067206.1, read as the reverse complement.
TGTTTTGTATAAATATATTTGTTTTGTTAGCTTATTTTTCTTTTCTGAATTAGGATTGTGAAAAATTAAAATTGTAAGAAGCAAAAAGCGAAACATTTCCACTTTTACTTTCTATCTTAAATAATAAGATCCTAAATATGATGAATTGAAATATATTCTGTTTGAATATTGATTATTTTTTTTCAAAAACCTGATTTCGTTGAAATCCGAAATGCCAAACCTAATATGATTGTTATGAAATTTCAATATTTAGATAACATGCTTTCATTTACATTCAAAATATATAAAAAGATTGAAAATTTTTAGGATAAAGGTAAAAATTAAGGTAAAACAGCAGATTTTATCCATATTTGGCAGTTGCTATGATGATTTCATATGTAAACTTCTAAAAAACAAGAAAAAATTTTATAAAATTTTTAAATTTTTCATATAAAGAATTATATAACAGATAGTTTAATAACACATGATAATAATATTATTCGTGGATCTCTTCTTTCATGTTTTCTTCAAGAGAATTTTGAGAATTTTCTTGAAGTGACCAAATTTCGCACCAAGTTGGTCTTCCGTGCGGACAATTCCAAGGGAAGTCAGATTGAGCCATTCTATTCAAAAGGTCCTTCATTTGGGAATGATTCATTGTATCTCCTACTCTGACAGAGCTGTGGCATGCTCTGTAAGCCATCCATATCCTGGCCTTCCTTGTCATCGGTTGTGATGCAGGGCTTTCATGCAACATCGTAATTAATTCAAGAAGATCGTCACTTCCTGTAGCAACAGTTGTAATTGATGGGATCTTCTTGACATGGATGGAATTATCCGAAATATCATAATCGTAACCGAATTCTTTGCACTTTTGTTTGCATTCTTCGGCCGCTGAGATTTCTTGGGGAGTTGCACTGATAACAATAGGAGATATGAGGCGCTGGCTCTGTATCGAACATTTCTTCCTTAGTTTCTCGAAGTTTTGGGCTTCCATGGCCGCGTGTTGGTCAATTGCGTAAATATCACAACCATATTTGGTAATAATGAAAGATTGGTTCCATTGGCCGATGATTTCCATATCCTTGAATGCTTTGGTCTCAATAGCATCGTAGGATAGTCCATAATCTGGTACATAATTTTGGCAATTTTTAAATCTTTCCAAAATATCATCTGTTGTAGCTTGGCAATGACATTCTATACCTAATGACTCGGTGTTCTTCAGTCTGGTCATCTGTGGAAGTGATCTAATCGGTTCTTCTGAGATTACATTGTTAAATGTCAATTTTTCACTGGATTTCTTCCAAACTGAGCTTAATATTTCACAAAATGTCTTCTGTAGAATATTTTCGTGCTCAAAAGAAATCGAAATAAGAGGTGAATTCGGTATAAAATCAAATGTATTTCGTGGAGCAGTAATAAAGAATACTCCTGATGGTAGTTTCGGTCCTGCACAAAGTCTAAATTCGTTTTTGATTGCGCGATAAAGTCCAGAACAAACACATGGTCGATTATTAACAATAAATAAGATTTTTTTGTTGGAATTTGCTGTAGGAGTAGCTGTGTAATATTCAAGAGAAGCTTCTGAATGCCATTTATCAAGAGAAACTTCTCCATGTTCAAATCCTTTCATGATATCTGATCCAAAAACGGTACTGATCCTGCTATCACGTTTTGGAGTGGATACTTGTATGAGTAATTTGTTATCGAGAGTAACGGTCATATTGGCTGAGCTTGCAATTGCAAATGATTGTGTAATTTCGATTATATCTGAAACTTGCTGCGATTTATGTTCAAGAAAATAATGTCTACGAACTGGTTGCCCATAAAATAGTGTTTGGGCCGTAACTGTTGTTCCTTTAGGTCTCGTAATTTTTTCCATTTTTCGTGTATGATTTTCATCAAATTGCAATCTCCAACCATTGTTACTGTTATCTGTACAAGTGTCGATAGTTAAATATGATAAATAAGAAATTGCTTCTAATGCTCGTCCTCTTCCGCCACTTACATCTTTTCCAAATTCTTTTGATGTGACACCTTCATCACAAATCATTGAAAGACCTTCTTCAGTGATACCGGGTCCATTATCTGATACTGAAATATGATCAAGGCCACCATTTCCAACTCGAATTGTCAAAAGTGTGCAGCCAGCATCAAATACGTTCTCAATCATCTCTCGGAGTGCATGCGCTGGGGAACTGATTGTTTCTGTAGCACGAACCATTGTGCTGTCATGTTTGCCCAGTGTTTTCATTTTGATTGAAATTTTTTTTGACAAAAATTATTCAGTGAATTTTAATTTTGGGGGTACCTCTCGCGCCCATGACATTGCATTAATGAAAAATCGAATTTTATTCAAAAAATTCAGGTTAGGTGGGGGTAAGTGTGCTCCTAGTATCACACTTGGATGGAATCTCCAAATTCCAAAATATAAGCTTCTCCAATTTTGTTAATTTTAATGTAAAATTATCCCCTATTTTCTTAAAATTTGAAATGTCAAAATTCTCAATGAATTCACATCACATTTTCTTGATGGAGACGTAGAGAAAGTATTCAACTTTGAATTGATGAAGAAGACAGACTAACTCAGTTACTCCATGAAGATGGAGAAATGGAGAAGCTTTGGAGACAGGTATTCGTTTTCACGGAAACTTCTTTTTTTACTTCATGATAAAAAGAATAAATCAATAGGTGGAATATGGAATATTATGTAATACATGAAATTTAATGATATTTGGCGTCTAACACCAACATTGTTAATACCGCCAAAAAATTCAAAATGGTCTGTGAATAAACCACAACATTGATATATTGATTTGAGTCTAAATCTAATATATCTATATAATGGTGATTTATTACATTTCCATGTATAAGTTTTATTATTTGCTCCTAATTCCATGTTATTTGGTTTATCATCAATCATTGACCATGATGAATTGTTGTTACTACCTTCAATTGCAAAATTAACTGGAAATTCCCAATAACTACTAGCTGATCCTGATTTTATTGTGTAAGCTTCAAGAGAAATTTTGTTTTCTTTGAAATCAAAGCAAATAAAGTTGTTTGTAACTTCTGACAAACCCCAACCATGAAGAGTATTTGAATATTCGAATAAATCTGATGTAATTCCTCTAAATCCTTTTGAAATATAAACATCAATGGCTTGACAAGTTAATGGATTTTGACCATTATTTTGTTCTCTGATATATGTAAATATTCCATTATACAGATCATCTGTATAATGGACTACATGATTATATTTTACCAATAAATTTTGATTTAATCCTAATTAAATATTCTGAATCAAGAGAATTCTTTGTATTAGCCAATAAAATATGATTGCTAAACGATGAATAATAATATATTTTCATTTCCATTTGATAAATCATTAGTTTAAATTGAAATTGAGAAATTTAAATCATTTTAACATGAGCATTAATGAATTCCATTGATTTTTTTAGCACATCAACAGCAAAATATCTTTTATTAATGTTATAAATTATTGAGTTATATTCATTCGCCTTCATTTCTCAATAATTATGTAAACTATTCAATTTTTTATCTGACAAAGTCATCTTTTGACTTTGCATTCAAATTTTATTTTGTTTGGTTGCAATCAAATAACCTCAGAAAAATAACACCATACTGAAAAAATAACACCATACTTGGTGAAAATTTGAATATAACACAAACTTTGAGACAAATGTTGTCCTGTATGATGCATTGGATCAACCCTGAAAGTTTGGAGTCCAACAATTCATTCTAGTGAGGTGAAACATCCATTCAAAGACTCAAAAATACGTTTTTTAAATAGATAACCTGGGAAATATCTTTAATCTCTTTTTGCCTTCGCCAATTTTTATTATTTTTTTTTCTTGAAACTCATTGAAAAATTTCAATATGGGATGGTATCCCAAACTTCAAGTAGCCCAAGTGGATTGGGGACTTCCTTACATCCTTATATCGAGTTATTTTTGTAATTGATGTTAACATCATCATTGGATCTAGCATCAATATACTATTTTGGAGAATATGAGCCATTTAAATATTATATAATAGCTTTTTATTAAATTAAACAAATTAAGTATCAGAATCAGATTCTTCTTCGTTCTTCTTTGGCTGCATTCTCTTAAGTTTCTTTCCATCAGAATTCATCAACCTAAGTTTCTTTGGTGATTTCTTTCCTTTTTCTGAGAAAGAAAATTCGAAATCTCCAACATCGGAATCAGTGTCATCCAAATACCTTGGCATTGCGAATCCAACCTTAACCTGTCTCTCTTCATCATCAGAGAGTTGTATCTTTCCATCCCTGACTTGTTCCAAGAATTCTGCGACTTCTTTGAAACCATTTCCATTTGCAGCAATAATTGGAGTGATTCCCTTTGGATCTGTTGAGTTAATATCAGCTTTCTTCTTCAATAGATACTTAACTACCTCTAAATGTCCCTTTGCTGCTGAGTAAATGATTGGATTCCAGCCATCATTATCAACAACATTCAAACTAACGCCATGCTCGCATAAGAACTTAACAATAGGAAGGTGTCCATTACGGCAAGCGTGAATTAAAGCACATTTGCCGTCATTATCCTTAAATGTCAAATCTAATTTTTGTTGATAGTAATATTCAACGATATTAAGTTGTCCGAATATAGCAGCATGTATCAATGAATTCCTCTTATACTTATCGATATCATCAATGCGTGCTCCGCTGTCAATAAGATATAAGAATGTTTCAATTGAACCTTTTCTAGCGCTATGCATCAAAGGAGTGATCTTATCCTTATCAGGTTCATTAACATCAAGTCCTTTGTTCTTAAAGAAGTCAACAGCTTTACGATATCCTTTAGATGCAGAACAACTCAAAAGTGACAAACCTTTTGAAGTGTGGTCGTTGTTGTTTGCACCATTTTCAAGTAGGTATTTGATGATTTCGATCTCTCCATTAAGTGCGGCAACGATAATTGGCGTTGTTCCGTTTTGAGATTTGATATCAATTTTGGCACCAGCGGCAACAAGGGCTTTGACTGATTTAAGTTCACCATGAGCACATGCGTGATGCATTGGACGCCATCCTTTGTCATCTGATGCATTTACGTCTAAGTTTTTCGTCATCAAAAATTAAGTGACGTCTTCGTAGCCTTTTTTAATGGAATAGAACAAAGGAGTTCTCTCTTTGTCATCTTTGACTAAAAAGTTGACACCTAGGTCTGAAAGATGCTGTAAAATTTTTAATTTGCCAAGATTTGTAAATCCAAAAACAGCATTCTCGTTGATTTCATCTTTAGACTCGTATCTGATTCCATGATCGAATAGTAATTCTACGATATCGTATTGTTTGTTATTTGTGGCAATTGTGATAGCTTTTTCGCCATTTTGTGATGTGATCGAAGGATCAAAGCCGATACTGAGTAAATAGTTGATGGTTTCTGTTCTTGAGTTCTTTGTAGCAACGATAAGTATGTTATTCCCATCTTTATCGGTGACATGACGATCTGATCCGTTTTCTATCAAAAATTGAACTAATTTTGTATCGCCCTTTTGGCAAGCTGTGACTAGTAATGATTCGTTTTGAGAATTCTTGACATCTGTGAATCCATACTTGTTTAAAAACTGAATTGACTCTTCATCGCCGCTATTGGCAACTTTACCGAGCAAATTATAGACTCTTGTAAAATCTGTTTTGTCCTTCAGAATAATAACTGGTTTTTCGTCTGAATTTTGGGTTTGCGCAATCTGCTCTTTGAGATTTTCAATTTCTTCGTTTAGTTTGTTTTTCTCTGCTTCTTGTTTGTGTATAACATCTGATATCATGTCAAAGAATGGTGATTTGAGTGTTTCTTTCAAGGTTGAAAGGAAAGTAATGAGTTTATCGATGGATTCGAGATCTTTAATTCTGACAGATTGGAAAAGGCGGAAAGAATCCTTTGATGCATATTTGTACTTGGCTTCCGATATTAATGTCGTTGCTTGCTCAATTGTAATTTCATTATTTCTTAAGAAAGTATTGACTACTGCCTTATTAAACTCTTCAAAGAACTTACCATCATTAAGAGATTCATCTAGCCGTGCCAGAATTGCTTGGCTATCAGGTTCTTTGCTCATTTAAATTTGAATAATATATCTCTTTACAAAAAGTTTTTTGATGAGGAAAAATCTTTTGAAAAATTTAATTCTATTTCAGACAGAGTTTTCATATTTATTCAAAAAATCATGGTTAATATGCGTTTGACGATACAATTGTATGAATGCATTGAAAAATCGGAGTTTTTAATTTAATTGCTTATTTAGCCATTTTAATTAACTTTATAATAACAAATTCAATATGGTCTTTATCGTTCTAACTCATTGAATTTATTATTTTTTTCATTTTATGTGTTATTAATGAACCATATTCTTTTTATGATTCAGGTCAATTGAAAAACCTGATTTATGCTCAATCTCAATTTTTAAGGAAATTGAAATAACACTGAAATGAATAAATTGTTTAATATATCATACTTTTGAAAATGTATCGATATTTTATTTCAAATTTCTGAGCATTACATGTCAAAAATATTATTCTTTTTTATATGAAAATAGACGAATATTACTTTCAACATGAAATTTAATTAATTTTAACGAAATAAAATTAATAAACTAATAGTCAGGACCCCTAATGAAACACCTTATCTGAATAAGATTTTCAATAATACATTTTTTGAAATTTATCTCAATCACTATAAAAAAAAACTTTTTATCACCATCTTGTGATAAAATATAAGCTCAATTTAAAACAAGAAATTCAACCATACCTTTGCAATAATGAAGCACTTCAACATTATGAGCAGTTTGCTTCAATCCGCCTCTCAAATCAAAACTAAAATCTATCATAATGACAAACATATTTTAAATCTATAGAAATACATACAACAACATTATATATTTTGTTCAGATTCTTGATCCCAAGGAAGTTTTCTATCTGATTTTTGCGTGAATGGAAAGGAACCTTGGGGAATCGGTCTTGGCATTGGAGAATTTCTGAATGGAGGATATCTATATCCTTTTGGTTTGAGAGGACTTGGGTATTTTATTGTATTTCTTATTGTGCTGTCTTTTGTATTGTTAAATGATACCCAGAACTGGCAACCACCTCTCTTGTACTCCATGTATTGGCCAGTCTTATCAGCATAGTTTGGCGGTTCAGTAAATAAAGGCTGCTGATTTAGATTTTGATTTTGATCCTTTTTCCTATGCTTAATTGGCATATAAACAAATTCTGAATCACCATCAGTAGCTGCTACATATAATTTATCATCACTTACTGCAGAATCTCCATCAGGTACGAATCCAAACAAACCAGGATTTGTTTCATCAATTCCTTGTCTCTGAAAATCTGCATAATAAGGTCCAGAATCATCAAAACTATCAAACATAGAAGTACTTGATTCATTATCATCATATCTATTTTGTTTATATAAATTCTGATTTTCTTTTTTAGAAATATCATTAATTTCATCATTAGGACTTTCGAAATTTTCATCATCATCTTCGAGATTTTGATCATCTTGAGTTTTTGTCTCATGTTGTTTAAAATTAGGCCTTATAGGAATTGGAAGATCATTTGCTGATTCTTGAATATCTGTTTCGTCTAAAAAGTTGATTTTTGAAGGCGGAATTATTTCTTGATTCTTTCCAGAAACTTTAATTCCATCTAACCAAACAATTCCATTAAAATTTGATAGAATTGATATTCTGTAATTAGCTCTTGCTTCATTGTTACCGTATTGGCTGCTATATTGTTCCTCTGAACCATATTCTTGTAGTTTTATTTCTTCATTTTCTGAATTTTTTGGAATCTCAGGATAATAATCAAAATTGATTGGATTCCCTCTGATGTCCAGGTATTTGAGCGATTTAGAATTACATACAAAATTTGTTATGTCATCTATCGTATTAATTTTGCAATAATTCATAATTAATGATACAAGATTTGGAGCAATTGCAGAAAGTGGTGATAATTTTGAAATTTTAGTAGAACTTGCATTTAGTTCCTTTAGGTGAGGAAAAAATCCGTCAATTATAAAAGATTTATCATCTAATGGATTATTTGAAATATCTAATGTAATAAGTGATTGAAAACAAGTAAAAGACTTTAACGATGTAAGATAATTGAATGATAAATCAATATATGATAAAAGAGCCATATAAAATGGGGTAAAATCTGTAATTTTATTATGTATTGCACTTAAAGAACGCAAATTTAAAAGTGTTCGCAATTCATTGATATTACTTATACTCATATTGTTCATAATTAGTGTTGAAAGTCCCGAAAAAACATTTATCCCGCGTAAAGTTCTAAATTGATTTCCACTAATATCAAGATTCACAAGTCTTGGAATAGGACTGCGTATAAAAATGGAGCGAATTTTATTATTTGATAGATTTAATTGCTTAAGCGAAACGCATCCTTCAAGGTTTTCAATAATTTCGATTTGATTATTTGATAAATTAAGAGAATGTAATTGAGGAATATGAAATATTTTTTCAATCTTTGTTATAAAATTATATGATAAATCAAGATATGCTAGGCTAGTACAAAATTTAAATGGATCTTCTTCAATTGTTGTGAGATTATTATGAGACAACTGTAGTAATTTAATAATTTCTGGTGATGAAAGTCCTTGAAGAGATTTTATATGATTGTTACTTAAATCAAGAGCATTTGCTGGTGGAATTCGAATACCTTTCAATGATTTTATATCAAGAGATTGAAATGATGAAATCATTTCATTTTCATTTAGAGTCCCCACCGAAGGATCTGCTGAGTTCATTTTCAACAACAAAATTCTGAATTTTTAAACGTTCACTTTTTTCAATAAAATTTGATGATCGGAAGTTTTATAAAAAATGAGGGGAAAAATAAAGGAATTATAGCATCAATAACTATGTTACAATGAAACTATTCTTAGCAACTATAGTTATGCTTTCTTGAACTATTTATATTGTCGAATCTTTGAAGTAAAAAAAAATTAAAAAAGAAAAAGATTTGCCTACGACCGGAGTTGAACCGGCGACCTTGCGCTTACAAGGCGCACGCAATAACCACTATGCTACGCAGGCTTTACATTTATTCAATTTATTTTGAATAAATAATAATACATAAGTTTATGATTTTCAATGAATTTACGTCATTTTACTCGAAGATAAATGTCCTACTGAGTGCTGAACTGTTGCCAATATAATATATAATTCCTAATGGTATTAATTATATCATTTTATCCAACAAGTCTAGCAGATCATAAAGGGACAATAAAATTTTTGGCGGTTTTTGTCACTTTGAATTGAAAATTATTTCATTCCATGGAACCAACAAAGATTTTCGTTAGAGGATTACCACTTGATGCCACAGAATCATCCATTCGCAATATCTTTGAGCCATGCGGCCAAATTAAGCTTGTTTATCTTCCAAAAATGGAACCACATGAAACAGAGCAAACCGCACATGTTGTTTTTACAGATCACGAAGCAGCTAAAAAGGCAATTCACGAGTTTAACTATGCATTAGTTGATAACAATAAAATCAAAATCACTTACGGAGATGAAGAAACTCTTAATTTCATTCAGAGTGGCCAGAACAAGCTAATTATCGAAGGACTCGATCAATCAATCTCAGAACAAGACATATTTTTCCACTTTATGAAATACGGAGAAGTTCTTTATTGCGCTATGGCTACAGCAATTACAGGTAAATACTTAGGCATCTGCTTTGTCACTTACAGAAATAAATCAGAAGCTGATGCTGCTATAGAACACCTGAATGGAGGTATTCTAAACGATAAAGAAATACATGTTCGTTATGCCCCAGAAGGACTCAAATAAGATATAGATATAAATTGAATAAATATGATATTAGTTAAATCTATTTAAAGTATATGTAATTGGCTTACGTTATCATTTTTTTGACTAAAAATATTAGAAATTATTATTTCGGTTTCATTTTTGCATTAATTGGGGTAATATAAAAATATTTGATTATTTGTAACACATTAATTTTGATTATGGCTAGATTCTTGAGAAAAAATAACAATATATTTTAATTGCAAAGATTTGGTATATATTGATGCCAATTAATGAAGAAATCATACTTGATATGATTTATTAATGCAAATGTAATTCATTATTGATGAAATTTTATAAGATGATATCGAAATGAATGTTGGTAGTGAATAATATAATTAATTTTGAATGAAAATAGTGTAACTCCGTTTAAATCAGTTTTTGACGATGGTTTGATCCAGCTCCAACATATATATTGGCTAAATATGAGACAAAAACATCTGATTTTATATCCGACACTTTTTTGTCAGATATTCGTCAGGAATTTTTTTTTGGGAGTGCAAAATCCCAAAGTTTAAGAATTAAAGTAGTCATCTGACAAGAATAAATTTATTTCCTAAGGGTGCACTTAAGCATAAATGACATGATCTTCGTTTATTGAGGAAAAAAAAAGTTAAAATAAAAAGCATTGATATATTCTGTATTTAGCTTATTTAATGTTTTTTTGCGCCATTTTTAAGAGAAGTTCAGTTATTTTTTATAATTGTTGTCAGATGCATAGGTGAAAGTAGCTTTTCCAATATTATCTTTTCATTGATATTTGCACCATGTGAAATAAGAAGCTTAGCTGCTATTATACTTTTATTCGTTGTTGTTCTATAATGAGGGATTCCTCCATCATTATCTTTTTCATTGATATTTGCCTCATATGAAATATGAAGCATGATTGTTTCTATGCTATTAAGGATACCCTTACATTGCGTAGTTAGAAAGAGAATATGATATTGTCATGATTGCTAAAGTTTTAGGCTCCAGAAATGAATATACATCAAACTGAAACAATTGATAAATTGAATGAACTTTTGAGAGGTTCTCAAATAAAAAAAATTATCTAATTTTTTACAATATTACTATTATTTTATCCACATATGTATATATAGTAATTTGAGAAACTTTAGGAAAAAATAAGTTTAATAAAAATCTGAATTTTACTTGTTGTGGGATTGTTATTAATTGACACTCCAGACGTATTACTAATAGTTATGCGTATGCAATTAAAGTATTTCTGATGGACAAAATGTGAGATTTATATATCAGATAATTCATTTCTACTATTAAGTTATTCATTTATGAGTTTGCACTTATTCGCACTAAATAAATAACTATTAAAAATTGTTTTAATTAATTGACACCATATAATAGAGTGAATTTTGTTTGATCAAACAACAATAGATGATAGATATAAAGCCAAGAAACTTGCTATTAATATGCTCTACTTGCTATTTCAATGTAAGTATGATATTTTCTAAATGTTTCGTTCAGATAACTTAGATATATTAGTCAAAATTTGAAATTTTAATAGCACATATATTAAAATAATTATTATTCATAAAAGATTAATGAAATAGTAAAAAAATCAATCAAATTATAAAAAATACAACATTTAGAAGAATTCTTATTATCCTTCAAAAAGTCAGTATTTCTGCTGTAATTTTCTACAACATTGTAGTTATTGCACTTTGTCTATGGATTTGTATATATGTTATATATATAATTATATATCTAAACTGCCCATAAGTGCAATTTTTATATAAATTTGTTTATTTCTTTAACAATTTCATATGAAATATGCTTTTTTAAGCGTATCAAAGCTGTGTTCTTAATGTGCATGGATATATCAAGAAAAAATGTCGAAAAAAAAATGTGAATTCACAAATTCACTGAATTTTCACCGTTTTTTGAATTTTGCTACAGCACTAATATTAAATAATACTAAAATCTTCTGTCTTTGTAAAAGAATAAATTCTGACAAAAAGTGCTCGTTTAAATTTAATGATCATCTGTATGACTAAGTGGTAAAAAGTGTTTATGACCAAAAAAGGGTTACATGCTTAGTCTATTTTTCTGACAGGATACTCTAGATTTACATGATCTCTATTTCATATCTCCGTTTTTAGATTCTTCGACAGATTTTATGATAGAAAACCAAGATTAACAAATTTCCGGCATGTTAATGAAGAAATCTGCAGCTACCTCTCATATTATTTCAATAATCAGTATCGTTTCTCTTACAATTTATTTTTTTCTCAATAATTTAACAAGAAATAACAATACACATTTGGTTTTACGTATAAAAGCTAAGTGTCGAACTTAATCAACTTTACTTACTTAGCAAATGAATATTTTTGTGGTTGCGAGTTCTGAATGCTGAAGTTTTAGATTTCTCTATAAATGATATCATTGCACTTACAATGTTGTTCCAGCCTATCGCATAAATCATAGAAAATCCAAAAAAAAAATAATATAAAGAAAATTCATGTCATGAAGTTCAAAAAATACCGTTAACATTAAAATTTGTTATGCATAATACATTTTAGCTATTATTGATTTTTTTTTAATTTTCGAGAAATTGAATGGTGAGTCCGATAGAGAAATTTTTAAAAATCCTAGTCCCTCATAGAAGTAATTTCCCTCGTCTCCCATACTTCCAAATGTATGCATATGACATAAACTTTTATGCATTACACAAATGGCCAATAATATCTATAGAGTAAAAAATTAGAAATTTAATTTTTTTATATGATAGTTATATTTCAGATTTGCGAGCGTAACTTTTTTCTCCATGGCATACTTGTTTTAAGAGCAAATGATCAAAATCGTCCTTCAATTATTGAAGGAGCTGATATCTTTTGAAAATTGAATTGAAAGGGTATTCAATTTTCAAATTTCCTCTCAATTTTGGAAACATATCAACTCTATGAATTAACAATTATGTGCCTTCACAGTTTATCAGTCATATAAGGTGCTTATAAAGAAAAAAGTTACGCTCGCAAAATATGTTTTTATATAGATTTCACATAAAATAATTATGTAATTTCTAAAAAGAATATTTTTGTTCTTGAATATTAAAGTGTATTGTAGTTTAAAAAGTTTTAAATATGTTGCTAAAATTTCAGGTTTATAGCTCATGTCTAGCATGACTTCTTCGTATGCGCAAAAAATCTGACACGTAAGGGTATCCTTAATATGAAATTTAAATTATTAATAGCAGTTATTCCGAGATCAGATTTTTCATTGATATTTGCACCATTTGATTCAAATAATGAAAATGGATCACAATAATATTGAAATAAACTGTTCTGAAGTTTTTGGTTTTCATCAAATCCTTCTCTTTCCGTGAATGCTATGATAATATTTCTTTGTAAATTTGATCTCTAAATTTGATAATTTTCAAATCTATATGTTTATGTAATTTAATTCCATGTTCTTTATAAGTCAGGGAGTAAAAATGTTTGGATCTTGGTAGAACTCTTTCACATGATCTTCAGCTATGAGTTTGACAAGAGCCAAATATGAATTTCATAATGTTTGAATCAAAAGTCATTCTGATATGATTTAATAAATATCCTGAAAAAATGAATATTCAGAAATAAATGTAGAGTTGCTAACATCATTTGCATTATATGGCTGAACAATTAATGAAACATTTGCGATAAGAACGAGTCATATTTATTTCTATCCATGATATTAATGAAATCCATCACAAAGAAATCTCATTTAGAACGACTCACCAGATGTAACTTCTTTTCCATTAAATAATTTTCCATCTTCCAATTTATATCCTAGTTTTAATTAAAGCTGAACGATGATGAAAAGGAATGGGAATGAGTAAAATTCTCTTCGCATGCTGACATCGAAGTTGAGAATGAAAGCTAAAAATACTTCGAATTTGAAAGCTTGGACTTCTTCTTAAATGAATATTATTATGCAATGATGGAAATTCTTCTTGGTCAGTATGTAGTGTAATATTCTTGATCAGAAGTTCTTGGCAGGCACCATTTGTTCAGAAATGGAATGTCTTCTCAAAGTGATTTGAGTACTTCTTGAGATAGTAATACTTATATGGAATTGTAATTTGAATGTCTTTAAATCCTACATTCAGGATGACTTCTTGCTTCAAATCAAATGTCTGATCACCAATAGTAATTGCAAAAGTACTTTGACCGTTTGATGAAATATCAATAAAATTAAAAATTAATCTCAAATTTTGGATTATTTGAAAAATGAAAACAATTTTAAACCTGCGGTTTTCAACTTTTCAATATTGTTGGCGAATGATTTTTTCGGTTTAAATAAGTATGAAATAGTTAATAGTTGTGTTAAATGCCTCATTTTCTGATGATTGAATTAATAAAAAAATGTGGGTAAAAAGATCATAATATCGCTGAGAACAGATAAAACTAAAATTTGAGTTTTTATATACCCTTGTTCCATTGGCTCTTGCATTGAAAATATGTCGGTTTTTGGCAATAATTTTGGAAATTGTAAAGTTTACAATAATTTTTGATTGAAAACATTGTTTTCCATCTCAATTTGTTTTGAATGAACTTTCAATTTTATTTGTCATATCTTGTAAGAAATGGACACCGAAAAGAAAGTTCGAAGATTCACAAGTAATGAAGATGCTGTGATAACATCAATATTCAATCTCCACTTGGATGATAAAGGAGTTGACTTCTGCGTTGATTCACTCTTTAATATTTTCTTAGGAATTCATTCTAAACGCGCGATAAAAGATAGATGGAGTAATTTCTTATCAATGGACAGCGCAGAGTTTACTGATGAAGATGACAAACTAATACAATCACTACACAAAAACTTAGGAAACAAGTGGTCGAAGATTTCGAAATATTTCAAAAACAAAAGTCCAACACAAGTCAGGATCAGATACTACCAAATGCAACGGAAAGAAAACAGGATCAGACAAAGCGAGGAAACCCGAAATACTGATTCCAATTTCTTTTTTAATAATGAAATTTCAGATTTTGAATTCATAAATTCGGATTTTTTCGAATGAAGAGTAATTTCTTTATTACATAATAAAATCATTATATATTTTATTAGGCAATAATACTGTAAATTAGAAATAGAATTAATTTGTAGTTTAAGCAAAATTTCAACTTCAGCTTAAAAATATCAACGAAATAATGGAATATAATCGAAAATATATACTAAATAAATTATTTTACAATGATATATTTATTGAAACATGATTTTTATGAAATGAATTTATCTTAAAAAAAATACTAATCGAGGCATTCAGAATTGTGTATCTTGTATTGTACAAACTATTTTTATCTTCTTATTCTCCAGCAAATTATTCCTACTCACTTTCAAAATTGTAACTCAATATAATTCTTACAATAATCCCATAGTTTTTTAACTATTCATACGGGTGCACCAGAATTATTTGTTTGCAATTTTCAATATAATTTTTTGGATTTTTATAAACTGTGAACTCCTTGTTCTTGATAGACCATACATTGAAATTGCACTATTAATTTATATTAATAATTTTTTACAAATTTGTTTTGAAAAGGTCCATTTTGTTCAAAAAACCATGAATCATTAATTTTCTTATGTTAAAAATAATTGTCAAATAAGTAAAAATGTCCTCAATAACTTGAAATTGAAATGAAAAATAAATTTCAGTATTTAAGTTCATCAAGTGGAGTACAATGTATACCTTCGATCATTTCTTATATGTTTTGATGTAAAGGTATCATTGTTCCTAGGTATGCAATAAATAATGATAGTTAAAATTACAGTTATAAAACGACTTTCAACAGACAAAAATCCTCAATGTAAAGACTTAAAACTAACAAGAAGTTAGATATTTTCTCAGAAGATATTAGTACTAATAAACATGATTCTAAGATATTACCTGTAATTAAGCATCATTGGAGATCTTGGGATTAAGTTTTAAATACAAGTTTAACATGCTATCATGAAAATTGCCTCTTCAAGCTACAACTTCGCTATAATCACTGATTTCTTAAAGATATATGTGAAATATATCTCAAACTCATTAAGTACAGAAGCCTAATGAGTCAGTTCACAGATAACATTTCCACGTTAGTTGTATTAGAACTATTTATCCAAAGTGCACAAAGCACTTTTGACTGAAATTCTTTAAATCGGTCTAAGTCAAACATGCCCACATTTAGAAACACCTCAATTCATCTGTAGAACTTGACATACATTGAAAGGTAAATCATGTTTAATGTATTTCTTTTTTAATATAAATTAACTCATTTGAATGCATCACTTTATAAAAATGAGGATTTTTAGACATCATTCATATTTTCTGACAAATAAGGTAGTTCAACAAAATGATGCTTTGATGATTTTGGTAATGGATTTAGACTATCCAGATATATTAAAAAAATTTCATCGAATATCGTCTTATCGTAAATTATTGTATTCCTGATCGGAAATTTTCATCGATTTATATTTGTCATTCATTCAATTATGTCAAATTTGGCAAATTAAGGTTTTCCAATGAAATAATCATAACAATACATAAAATAATAAATTGACTTATTTCTGGATTTTCGAAAATTGAAGGGAAATTTAGACGGATAGTTGATAAGCATTGAATTTTTAAAAAATGCTGGAGAATATAGTTACCGGCTCATAAAGTTTATTGAAATTAAAAATATGATTCTTTTATTGTTTCATATTCATTTTATATTACGATGATGATGCTTTTTCAAATGGTAAAATCATTCCACTGATCATACAGTGAATAAAAACAAAATTGGATTTAAAAACAGTATGTATTAATAGGTTGTTAATTTTCGAGACACGAATTGATTTCAATTTATATTTGGTCAAGCTAATTTTGTAAAGTTTGATAGAAAATATTGTTTTCCATCTCAATTTGTTTTGAATGAACTTTCAATTTTATTTGTCATATCTTGTAAGAAATGGACACCGAAAAGAAAGTTCGAAGATTCACAAGTAATGAAGATGCTGTGATAACATCAATATTCAATCTCCACTTGATGATAAAGGAGTTGACTTCTGCGTTGATTCACTCTTTAATATTTTCTTAGGAATTCATTCTAAACGCGCGATAAAAGATAGATGGAGTAATTTCTTATCAATGGACAGCGCAGAGTTTACTGATGAAGATGACAAACTAATACAATCACTACACAAAAACTTAGGAAACAAGTGGTCGAAGATTTCGAAATATTTCAAAAACAAAAGTCCAACACAAGTCAGGATCAGATACTACCAAATGCAACGGAAAGAAAACAGGATCAGACAAAGCGAGGAAACCCGAAATACTGATTCCAATTTCTTTTTTAATAATGAAATTTCAGATTTTGAATTCATAAATTCGAGAGGTTATCGATTTTGTAATTTAATCGTCGTCGTTATCGATTTTGTAATTTAATCGTTATCGTCTTTTTCTAAACGTGCATTTTTACATTAAAAGCAATGCAACTCCAAAATTAATTGGTATTTAGACTTTAATTAGGTGCAGACAAACGAAATGCAGTCCAAATATTTTGGTGATATATGAATTACATAAATTTAGGGAAATTGAAATTATATCTTTTTAAATTTTTAGGAAAACAGATTTATAGAATTGTTTAAGTCATCAAAATAATGCAGACTTAGGTCAAATTTTCCAAATTTAATCATTTGCAAGACTTTCAAGCGACTTCAAAATGTCGAAATATAAGTCCAAAAATAAAATTACGATTACAGTCTATCCTCAATTATTATCACGCTAATTATTGAGTGACCCATGCGTTCGTATGTATGTAATACCTTTTAAAAAGGAGATGAGAGAGATAAACTACATTTACAATTTAAATCTGATGTATTTACTTGTTACATTTACAAATGTAAATGTTTCTCGTAATGTTTACATTTTGTAAGTATAACGAATAAAAATGACGCACTTTTTTTACAAAGTCAAATTATGCGATACAACTTTACTTGTTACATTTACAAATGTAAATGTTTCTCGTAATGTTTACATTTTGTAAGTATAACGAATAAAAATGACGCACTTTTTTTACAAAGTCAAATTATGCGATACAACTTTACTTGTTACATTTACAAATGTAAATGTTTCTCGTAATGTTTACATTTTGTAAGTATAACGAATAAAAATGACGCACTTTTTTTACAAAGTCAAATTATTGTTCGATTTTTGCAGCTTGTAAACGATTAATTGTATAAAGCAATTGATATTAGCACGATATAACTGAATAATTCTAATATTGAAATCAAAAGCCCTTAAAATATCATGATATTTTAATTTCATAACAAATCTAGGAGACTATTTGATGAAAACATATCCGATGTGGGTTTTGTTGTATTATATAACTTGTTATTGACTTCTTAGCTTTCCAAATTTTTTTCGATAATGAGAAAACGAATGAAAAATCAACATTTGGTCCATTTAAAATTTGATTTGTTTACATTTTTTTACTTTTTGAATTTCAATTTATATTTTCCTCAAGAAATACTTTAGATTTTAAGAAACTAAATCATATAATCTACTAAGAAAATATATTAAATCCTATAATACTCAAAGTTTTGTGATAAATCAGATCTTTTTTATTTTACTTTTATTATGTTTTTGCAAACTTAAGGTCCTCACTAGGTAAAACATAATACTCTTTGAAGTTAAGTATTTTCACAAAGAGAGGACCAACAATATCAAAAGATTGAATAAAGATTTGTATTATTTTATTTATTTTTAAGAACATGTTTAAGAACCCTCATTATCTCCACGAATATTGCATATTTTTCTATTCTAAGACCACCAAAATTACGTTTTAATATAGAAAATAACATATTTATGTGATGCTAAAGTCGAAGTCCTTAAAAAATTAGTGTTAAACATCCTATTGTTAAATAAATTTTTTAAAAACCTTAATAGGATAAAAAAAAAGAATTTACACTCTCTCACTTTGAAAACGTAGAAAATGCCAATCTATTGGTATACATTTTAGTTTTGTTAAGTTTACAAAACGATTACTCTAGATTTTAAAGATTTATCAAGAATTTAGAGAATATCCTTCTCAAAACAACTTCAATAGCGAAGGATTAGTATTAAATCGGATTTGTAACATAATTATAGTACATTACAATACAATTTCTCCGACTTTTAAATATTTTTGAAATATTTACAAAATATGCTCTTTCTATCATCGATACTTTAATACAGAGCAAATTTAGTAAATGTCATCACGTTATTTTTTCATAAATCGTTTTCGAACTTTTGAAATATTTATTTTAAACCAGTTTTCTACATTTAATATGTGAATTATATCAAAAGTAGATGGGCGATACTTGTAAATCTATTTAAACTATTAGTTTGCTATTATTGAAGAACTTTATAATTTTTTTTTCTTATGTATGGAATTAAAGATAATTTTGCCGATTCCAACTGGTTTTTCTATATGAGTTAAATATGCCAAGTGAAATCGGACTTGCCAATATTGTAAATTGAAGTATGGACTATATATCGATTTTCATTGATTGATGAATAACTCGGAGTAATGTAATTGTTGATAATGAAAAATAGTTTTCAATTGCTGGTAAGGGCCAATGTATGTTCAATAGCTCCGAAAGCAAAAAATGCACGTTTAGAAAAAGACGATAACGATTAAATTACAAAATCGATAACGACGACGATTAAATTACAAAATCAATAATGACCCCATAAATTCGGATTTTTTCGAATGAAGAGTAATTTCTTTATTACATAATAAAATCATTATATATTTTATTAGGCAATAATACTGTAAATTAGAAATAGAATTAATTTGTAGTTTAAGCAAAATTTCAAACTTCAGCTTAAAAATATCAACGAAATAATGGAATATAATCGAAAATATATACTAAATAAATTATTTTACAATGATATATTTATTGAAACATGATTTTTATGAAATGAATTTATCTTAAAAAAAATACTAATCGAGGCATTCAGAATTGTGTATCTTGTATTGTACAAACTATTTTTATCTTCTTATTCTCCAGCAAATTATTCCTACTCACTTTCAAAATTGTAACTCAATATAATTCTTACAATAATCCCATAGTTTTTTAACTATTCATACGGGTGCACCAGAATTATTTGTTTGCAATTTTCAATATAATTTTTTGGATTTTTATAAACTGTGAACTCCTTGTTCTTGATAGACCATACATTGAAATTGCACTATTAATTTATATTAATAATTTTTTACAAATTTGTTTTGAAAAGGTCCATTTTGTTCAAAAAACCATGAATCATTAATTTTCTTATGTTAAAAATAATTGTCAAATAAGTAAAAATGTCCTCAATAACTTGAAATTGAAATGAAAAATAAATTTCAGTATTTAAGTTCATCAAGTGGAGTACAATGTATACCTTCGATCATTTCTTATATTTTGATGTAAAGGTATCATTGTTCCTAGGTATGCAATAAATAATGATAGTTAAAATTACAGTTATAAAACGACTTTCAACAGACAAAAATCCTCAATGTAAAGACTTAAAACTAACAAGAAGTTAGATATTTTCTCAGAAGATATTAGTACTAATAAACATGATTCTAAGATATTACCTGTAATTAAGCATCATTGGAGATCTTGGGATTAAGTTTAAATACAAGTTTAACATGCTATCATGAAAATTGCCTCTTCAAGCTACAACTTCGCTATAATCACTGATTTCTTAAAGATATATGTGAAATATATCTCAAACTCATTAAGTACAGAAGCCTAATGAGTCAGTTCACAGATAACATTTCCACGTTAGTTGTATTAGAACTATTTATCCAAAGTGCACAAAGCACTTTTGACTGAAATTCTTTAAATCGGTCTAAGTCAAACATGCCCACATTTAGAAACACCTCAATTCATCTGTAGAACTTGACATACATTGAAAGGTAAATCATGTTTAATGTATTTCTTTTTTAATATAAATTAACTCATTTGAATGCATCACTTTATAAAAATGAGGATTTTTAGACATCATTCATATTTTCTGACAAATAAGGTAGTTCAACAAAATGATGCTTTGATGATTTTGGTAATGGATTTAGACTATCCAGATATATTAAAAAATTTCATCGAATATCGTCTTATCGTAAATTATTGTATTCCTGATCGGAAATTTTCATCGATTTATATTTGTCATTCATTCAATTATGTCAAAATTTGGCAAATTAAGGTTTTCCAATGAAATAATCATAACAATACATAATAAATATAATTGACTTATTTCTGGATTTTTCGAAAATTGAAGGGAAATTTAGACGGATAGTTGATAAAGCATTGAATTTTTAAAAAATGCTGGAGAATATAGTTACCGGCTCATAAAGTTTATTGAAATTAAAAATATGATTCTTTTATTGTTTCATATTCATTTTATATTACGATGATGATGCTTTTTCAAATGGTAAAATCATTCCACTGATCATACAGTGAATAAAAACAAAATTGGATTTAAAAACAGTATGTATTAATAGGTTGTTAATTTTCGAGACACGAATTGATTTCAATTTATATTTGGTCAAGCTAATTTTGTAAAGTTTGATAGAAAATATTGTTTTCCATCTCAATTTGTTTTGAATGAACTTTCAATTTTATTTGTCATATCTTGTAAGAAATGGACACCGAAAAGAAAGTTCGAAGATTCACAAGTAATGAAGATGCTGTGATAACATCAATATTCAATCTCCACTTGGATGATAAAGGAGTTGACTTCTGCGTTGATTCACTCTTTAATATTTTCTTAGGAATTCATTCTAAACGCGCGATAAAAGATAGATGGAGTAATTTCTTATCAATGGACAGCGCAGAGTTTACTGATGAAGATGACAAACTAATACAATCACTACACAAAAACTTAGGAAACAAGTGGTCGAAGATTTCGAAATATTTCAAAAACAAAAGTCCAACACAAGTCAGGATCAGATACTACCAAATGCAACGGAAAGAAAACAGGATCAGACAAAGCGAGGAAACCCGAAATACTGATTCCAATTTCTTTTTTAATAATGAAATTTCAGATTTTGAATTTTTTAATTTTGAACAAGGAACAATTTGTTAACCATAATTATATTAAAATGATATTTGATTCTTCGGTTTTCATGATTTGCAAATTTTGAGAATGAGTAGGAATTCTTTGCTGGAGAATAGGAAGGCAAAAACAATCATTATTCAAAAATATATTGAACATAGTATAGGGTCAGTAGTTGAGTTTTTTAAAGACTCGAAATTCAATAAATTTATATAAAATTATCATTGAAAAATAAATTCATCATCAATAAAATATTTATTCATTATTGTGTAGTTCAGATATTTAGATATTTTCTTTTTGAATAGTGTATAATTTTTTGATCAAATTCGTTTCGATAGCTATTTATTAGTAGGACACATAGCCGTTTTATTCATATTTTTAAAGAAGAAATAATGAATAACTATCTCTCAAATCCTCTAAGAATTTCGCTCTTTTTATGAAGAAAATACAAACCAATGAATAAAGTTTGAAGTTTCTGATTAATGAAGGGAAGTATCTCCAAAAAGGGAAAGTCTTTATTATTTTTTCATATCCAATTCAATTTTGCAACTCCTCATATATCTAAAACAGCATCTATCAATGAATTCTAATGGATAGAGTTGTCAAATAAAATTATCTTAGAATCTAAATATCTTTCTATTCCATTGTTGAAGTCTGAATCAAACAATAAGTTTGGCTGAAATGAAATTAATTATGATATTTTGCTCTAATCCTTGACTAATATCTCATTATTATTTAAAATTGAATAATTATTATTAATTCATAAGAAAAGAAAATTTTCTTAGATAATTGAACATAATTGTAAAAGTGAATAATTTTCCCCAATTTAAAAAAAAAAAAAAAAAAAAAGGTAGTGGGGCCTCCAGGCACTTCGTGCCCTCTAGCCCTGAAGATGTTTAGTATAGCTTTGTCCGGACAAGTAAGGGTCTAACGTCGCTACAGGAAAAGTTACGGGCGTTCCAAGGAAGTATACTTTGAGAAGACTTTCCCCCTTATAGAATGAGATAGGACGGTTATTTTACAAAACTGACAACACTTTGACCGAGTAGTTTTTTGTGCTGAACAAAAGTGTCATATAAACATCTGTCAAAAACCGCTTTTTAACTTCACTTAAAATGCCACGTAAGCTACGTAAGAATATACGTAAGAGGAAGAGAGCATTGAAACATCCAATAGTAAAACTGACACCACAACAACAGTTGCAACAACAAATAATGAATGACCCCACTATGTTGCAACAAATGTCAAGCAATCCTATGCTTTTAAACCGAGTTTTTGGTGCACAGAGTGGAGGTTTAAGAGCGGCACTTTTAGCGAAAATGGCAGGCTATGGTGGAGCTGCAGACGGAACAGCCTATAACCCTCAAAGTCAAATGAATTTGAGTTCACTCAAAAATCAAATATCAGATGTCAAAAAGTCAAACATAGACATACAGAAGCAAATAAGTGAAAACGAAAAGAAACTAGAATATGACAGACACACAAAGAAACTCAATGAGTTAAACGTAGAGAAAAAGAAGAAAGAAGAACAACTGAAAGAACTAAGTACAGAGGAATATGCAAAAAAAGTGTCAGAAAAAGCAGAAGAAGTAGCAAAAATGGAACAAGATGTTATAAATTTGAAAAACCATGAAAAACCATACTACTATAAAGTACTGAAAGATGAAGAGATAAAACAAAAAGCCCTGAAGACATATATGGATAGCGATGAGTATAAAAAAGAAGTTGAAGCAAATGTAAAGGCAGAAAAACTTTTACAGTTGCAAAACCAAACCGTACAGTATGAAAACTTAGCACAAGAAAGTAAAAATAACGACGCAGCCATGCAAAAGGCAATAAAAAGCGCAGAATATATAAAAGCTAACAATGACTGGTTAGATACCCAAGCCAACGCCAAAGCAGCCCAACTTATAGGGTCAATAAGGACAAAAATACAAGCGGATGAAGACAGTTCAAATGAAGCTTTAATGAATGCTGACTTTAAGAACGCCTTCGAAGCTCTTCATAGTAAGGTGAAACTAGTGAACGACTTCTCATCTGGAAAGAAACTGAAGTCTGAAGGTTTCGACAAAGAGTTAAAAGAAGTAGCACAAAATATGACGAAAATAACAGATGCAGCAACGAGACAGGCAGTTCAAAGTGCCTATGACGCCGTTAGAGCAACTGTTGTGGAAAGTCAAGAAAAAGAGTTACAACAGACCAAAACAGACCTAGTAAATGCTTTCTTAAAAACGAAAAGTCAGGTAGGACACTATGCTGCAGATGGAACATATATACCAGCTGGTGGAACTTATATACCAGCTGGTGGAACTTATATACTAGCTAGTGGAACCTATATACCACCAAACCCTCCAAGAGAAGCACCTGCACCAGGACTACCTAAAACATTTACATCGTCACATGGACACAGACACAGGCATGCACCAAAACCAACACAACAACCAACAGTTCAAAATCCAGCACCACAACAACAACCAAAACCAACAGTTCAAAACCCTGCACAACAACCAACAGTTCAAAACCCTGCACAGCAACAACAACCAACACAGCAACCAACAGTTCAAAATCCAGCACAACAACAACAACAAACAGAGCAAGGACATAAAAGAAGTAGAGAACAAGGAAACCAAGATTTCTTAAAAATGCTTAAAGAAGACTATGGTTACCCAGATACTCTTGACTTTAGTGACAGATATAAAGAAGCTATTAGAAAGTTCAAGGAAGGAAATACTGACCCGAACCTATTTAGCTTTATGGCTCAGCACCAAATGGGATATAATTTCAAACCTGGAAAATACAAGCTCGCTAAGGGATATGATTTAATAGCATATCATCCAAATGACATGAACGAATTTACTCCGAGATATTTGGTGTCAGAGCTAAATGACAATTCAACTCTCTTCATGAAACGCGTAAAAAATAGAGACGGAACGAAAGAAGAAAGGTTTATGAGTCCGGATGACTTAGATAGGGAACTTTTTAAAAACGGTCTCGGAATATATGAAATGCCACCAGATGAGGTACAAGAAACTCAACAGGAAGAAGTTCAGATACAACCAGACATGGAAGAAATAGTTCAGCAACAACAGCTAGAAGAGCCTGAAGGAAACGAACAAGTTCCTCCTTTGGAAACTAACTTCACAGAACTAGATGAAGATTTGGAACAGCCGAAAAATCTTGACCCTCAACAAGACTATGAGGTGAATATGGAATCTTTCCAAGAGTCTAAGAAAAATTCGGCTGACAGAGTAGAAGAATATCGAAAAATGTTCACCGACATACAAAAGACTCCAACATCAGATGAAAATATTCAGCATAGAATGGAAGTACTGAAAGAAAATGTACGCAAATACAATAACCCTTTTTACTTACGACCATATAACGTTCAATCTTTGGCTGAACTCGGTGAAAATAAAAGGTTAAATTTCAACAAAACATATAGAAATGAAACATTGTTTAAAGTTCATTCAGAACCTAGCCAATATGGAAACAAACCTACTTTTGTTTCTGCAGACTATGGAACTACAATGAGATGGGGTCATAAAGCTAACCCGGATAGGGTGGTTCATAAACTTACAACCACAATTCCAAGAAGTTGTAGACGCAATGGAAGTCAATGGTGAACCAGATATAGCTGGTATTTTCAGCGCGGCTTTAATGCCATTGAAAGATATGAAACATGCAGATATTTTGGACCAGTATGAAATGAACATGGCTGATGGAAATATAACACCTGACGTTCTAGAACATTTATCTCAAAGAACTACACAGAACCATAAAGATGGTATATTTGGTGAAGAGTTTAGAAAGAAAGTTAGGGATAGAGAAGGAAGAGAACCTATTGTACATGACCTTGCAAACGAAAGTTTACAAAATGTCAAAAAACTTACTTTGCAGACAATGAACCGAGAAGGATGAATATTTAAGAAAACTCAAATGGACAGTACCAAATGAAATGTTAGTATTGAAAAACATGTTCCTTGACAAAATAAAACCAACTACAGAAATAAATGACGCAAGCCTGAAACGTTGGGTAAAAGCTTTCCCATTCACAAAAGATATTATTGGTAACATGGAAAGAAAACCAGAATGGCTACAAAAACATATATTTGGAAACGAGCTTATTCCATATGGACAAGCTATATTTGAAGAGCTTGAACCGGAAACTCAGGAAAGAGTCATGCAAACAATACGCGAAGACTCAAATACAAACTATGACAAAATCTTTCTAGGATATAGGTTACCTGAGATGGGCGACCAGAGCCCAAAGGCAAAAAGGACATGGGAAATTTACAACATACTAGGTGAACATGAGGCAAAGATGCAACAACTTGAAGCAGAGGGCAAGTTACCAAAAGCGACACCAAAGAAGAAGAAGAAGAGTAGAACAAAGTGAAAGTAGTGAAGAAGTAACTTCATCTAGTGAAAGTAGTGGCAATGAAGGAAAAAGAAGAGTTAAAAACTCAGTCAGGAAGAAAGTAAAGCTTGGTCCGAAACAATTATGATATATAAATCCAACTATTCTATATTTTTACCCATATGAAATGTACGCCGCTCAGAATATAACGCCAACAGTTTTGGATGCCATGAACGGAAATGTTTCCGAATGGTATAACGAATGCGACAATGCCATTAGAAGGTCAGAAATAGTTCCTGGAACTTACGAATATACAACTGCTGTTTCTTATGGAAACGTAGGTGAGTTTGGAGAAGGTTCTTCAACAACAGTAGATATTGCTTGCGACAGGTTTCATATTATTTCTATTGACAACTCATTCTTATACGTGGAACAAGACATTGAAATAAAACCTTCTGCCAAGTTGTCTGACAAGAAAGGTTGCAATGGAATTTTCTATGTCGGATACCAATATGCTCCAGAAGTTTTCATGGGATATAAGATATATTCTAACTCTGACTTAGTTCAAACAGTAACATGGCAAACTATGAATGGTTCGCTTTGAGAAACTCAGTACAACCACAAGCTAGAGAACAAACAGACCAGTATGCCACCATTGAGAAAATAAGAAGACTTGACCCTAACGTTCCAGGAGTTTATGTTGACCTTTCTGGACAAACTGCAGCAGCAGTAACCAAAGTAAAACTGAAACTTAGAGTTCCTTTGTCATCTTTCCTCATCTTCAGGTTTTTAAGATACTTGCCAAACTGGGCAGGAAAAATTTCTATCGAACTTACTCCAAGCAAAAATAACTTAGTCATTGCACCAACGCAAGACCCATTCACTCTTACAGACGTAAAGGGAGCAAATCAAACGTCATTCGCCGAATTTTGCAAAGACAAAGTTGACTTAGACTTTGGTTTCTCAAACCTCAACACTGAAGTAAACTATTATTTCAATGCTGCTGGAACTGCTTGGGACCCAGTTAAGTTCACATGCGAAAAATTTGAATGCAAGAGAATAGAAAGCAGACTTGCAGTCTATATGTTGGACCCAGATATTTCAAATGCTTTAGCTGCCAAATATATTGCAGTTCCACTTATGTTCCCTATACACCAAATATCTGTCAAAGACTTTGCAGGTGAAGTTGGAAACCAAAGTGCTGACCCAGGTGCAAGAACAGATATTGCTTTAACAACTGCAATGAAACATGCAGATACTATGTTTGTACTGTTCAGACGAACTATAAATGACTATTCTTGTTTCTACAACCCCGGTATTAAATATCATATAAACATAGATGGCAAATATTATCCAAGAGAAGAATATTCTACAGTTGAGGATATGAGGTCATACAACTTGACATTAGATGCTATGAACTTTAACAACAACTTCACAACAACCATTAACCCTGAAATGCAAAGTTCTATTATGCCATATGTGAAAGTATGGACTCATACAGGAGGTCAAAAAACTCAATATACAAATGGAGACCGTTCAAACTTTTGGCTTGGCATTCCATTTGCTGACTCAGAAGACTTTATGGTGGTATATCAACTGTTGGTACAGTTCAAATACAATATACTGGTGACAGAGACGGTCCAGATGAATTGAAAGCAAAGAAGTTTACAAAACCAATAGCACTTTTCACGGAAGATGCTCTTTTGAAGATTCGTTCGATGAAACCTGCTGGAGCTCCTCAGATTGGCATAACGACAGCTTCCATCGAGCAGATTTTGGCAGCAGGTCAGTAAGTTGTTCTTGAACTGACTTCTCTCCATCAAATATTGACAGTACGCCAGTTTTGACATAATATTGTATTATAAACTTTCCTTTAGAAATATCGGTCAGTTTTGTTGTTATATTTTTGTCTGCTTCAAGAACTTTCACCATTTCGGTTATACCAACTTTCTTTGCTTTATGAAAATATTTTGGTTCAGCAAAGACTGCTATTCTATAACATTTTCCATTGTTTGTATAAAGAACTATTCTGTCGATGTATTTGTATTGTTTGTGTGTGTAAACTTTGTTCTGCTTCAATTCGAAGAGATACTCAAATACGTCCATCTTTTTATTCTAAGTAAAATGTCATTTCCGAAAAATAGAAGCGTAAGTGTTTCAAAAGGTTTAATGGCGGTGGCAGATGTGAAGTTAAATTCACCAACTCAAACAAACAGTCAAAGTGTTATTGTCAATGTCAAAGACAGAGATGTTGAAGTGGGGAAACCATACGAAGACGAAGATGGTATAACAATAGTTCCTGTAAAAGAACAACCAACATACCCTGAAGTTAGCAGAGACTTAAGTTCTGTTGCAGATATTCGAAACGACTACCAACAACTGAAAGACAAACTTCAAACTCAGGAGAAGATTTGTCAAGCTTTAGGTATAATGTTAAACTTGGTCGAACACAACCCTGTAAAAGTGAACTCATATGTCATTGCACCTCATGAAGTTTTGAAAGAACTATTGAAACTTTTGACAGAGGCAGACGATATAAACATCAAAGAAATAGAACCCGACGTTAGTTGCTGTGGTGTTTCATATAATGTCATTGACAAGATATACGTTATGAAAGGAAGTGAAACGTTGAACTTAAAATATAGTTTCCCAGACGTTATAAAAATATTTGACGACCACAACATTTCATTAAAGTTTATTTGCTAAGTAAAAATGTCAAAACTTCTTGAAAGATGTTTGAAGAAAAATAATATAGACTTTATTTCATGTAAAGGACTTTACACACTTTTGAACGATATGAAAGACCCTGTTTGTTTGTTCGTGTAGACAAAGGAAAGTTCTATGTCTTTACAAAATATTTGAACTTCTTAGACAGAGAACTTCAAGAAACGCCATGTGAAAGTTTAGATGAAGTTCTTCTCCACTTTCAGAAAAACTTTTAAATATATGTAAATGGCAGAAGACATAGTGGTTTATACTATTACGACTAAAAACCCTGAGTCATATAATTCTATAACAACAAACTTACAAAGTCCTCAAGGACGATATTGTAAACTAACTTTAAACACAATGACGACTAAAGCCTGTTTTGCTCTTTTGACACCAGAAGATTTTATTGTTGTGAATGGTAAAAAATACTCCTTTGAAGATACTTACTCAGATATACCACCAACAGGTTTTGTTGACTTATTTAATACTTTAAGTACGGGTGTAACATGTGCTGCAACTAGAGCAGGTTTCATTATGTTTGGATGTCCGACTGAGTTTACTATAAACAATATGAGCTATAATACAAAACTTATATCTGGTTTTTACTACCAACAGTTTCCTATAACAGGAAAAGTGTCATACAAGGAATGTCTGTTCCATTGACTTTAAGTACACCTATTTTATATATTGTTTCAAACTTAGGTTCAAAGTGTTATTCGAATGTCGACAGAAACTACTATGACCAAAAGATACTTATGCGTATAAATAACACATTCTCTGCTGGTTTGCCTATTGTTCATTCGAATGCAGAGTTTTCAGCTTTAGTAAACTCAAACACTTTAGCAAACATAAACTTAACCTTAGTTGACGCAAACTTTGTTCCTGTAAAACTTTTATGTCCTATGTATTTGTCAATGACGGCAGAAAGTTTCGAATTGGAAGATGCAACTGGTGAAAGTATTGTATTACAAGAACAACTTCAACAACAAATAGCTCAAGAACAACAAATGCAACAAATAGCTCAAGAACAACAAATAGCTCAAGAATAAAAAAAATATTTTTTTTTATTTTTATAAAAATGTACAGAATAGATGTTTCAGATTTTTATGACTTCCAAACATTCAGAAATATGTGTCCATTTCGAGACTATAACAAAGCAGTCGAGAATTTGAAACGTTTAGTCATTTATGTCGACTCTGCCCCAGAATGTTATGTTATGAAAGAATGGGATGTAGTCTTTAACAAACCTAAAGCGACAATAGTTTCAGAACAAGAATGTAAACAGAAACTTAAGAAAATAAAAGTCGTACAAGTTGGCATGAAGATGTTAGATGCTTGGGATATCTTATTGTCAAAGTTAGAAGATTTTTCAGTTCGTGGTATAAATTTATACACCTTCTCCAAACTTCTATTCTATCTTCACTGGATATAAATACGAACAAGTAGAATGGAAAGAAAATGTTATAGAAGCTTGGTTAGACCATGTCAAAGAAATTATATGCAATGGAAACGAAAGAGTCTATGAGTATATCTTATGTTGGTTTGCAAACATCTTACAACATCCAAGTGCTAAAAATGAAACTGCTCTCATTATAATTGGAAAACAAGGAACAGGTAAGAACACTTTCTTTACAGATATCTTATGCAAACTGTTAGAGGGCTATTCGAATCCGAATATGACAAACTTAGAAAACATCTGCGTAAATTTAACTCTTCAATAGAGAATATGAAACTTATAGTATGTAACGAACTTCAAAGTATAGATACAACAAAAGTTTTGAACTCAGATGCTTTGAAGAGTCTTATAACAGACAAAGTTGGAGTTGTTGAAAGAAAATATAAAGACCAAAGAGTTTGTGAAAATGTTGCAAATTTCATTATGGTTTCAAACAATGCTGTTCCGATGAAGTTAGAAAGTTCCGACAGAAGATATGTAGTTGTCAGAACGTCAGATTCTCATATGCAAGATACAGAATATTTTGACGACTTAGCAGAAACTTTGACATCTGACTTTTACAACCACTTGTTCTCATATTTTATGACATTAGATATTTCAAAGTTCAATCCAAGACAAATTCCACATACCGAAGAGAGACAAACATTGTTAGAAGCAAACAAGAGTGTATATGAACTGTTCATAGATGAAACTGACTTTGAGTGTTTAGATGAAAGGTCATTGTACGATTCGTAAAACAGTATTGTCAAGAATATGGTTATATGACAGCGTCTAAACGAACATTCTTGGCAAATGTCAAAAGTCTTTTAGACGTACAGAATGGTGTATATACAAAGAAAAATTTTTCTGAGTAAATTTTAAAAAAAAATATTTTTTTATCCGATAGAAAAGATGACGAAATTCATCTCAGTAAACAAGTACATGTCAGGACTTAAGAAGAACTAGACCCATTCACATATTTGAATGTTTACTTCTACCATTTTGAAAAGTCTTCATTCAGCAAAGTTTGGAACATCGAACCAGTTAAGTTTGCTATTGTGACTAAAATGGTGCGAAATTTGAAGACTTAGACATAGAAGGTTTGTTAACAGTCAACGAAAGTTTTGACAGAAGGTTCTCAAACCTTAAAGAAGGCAAAGCATACAAACTTGTTATACCTTATGAACCAAAGAAAGCAGACGACTATGAATATTATGAGTCTAAAGTTGTAGAAGTTCAAGGTAATTGTAAAAAGATTTAGAGTCTAAGCCAGTGTTTGCTCCTAAAGAGGAAGAGAACATTGACATTGACCCAGAAATGTTCTAAAAATAAAATTTTATTTTTACATGTCAAATTTCTTTTTCTCTGGCTCTGGTTCTTTCTTCTCTTCTTCTACTTTCTTTTCTTTCTTTTTCTTTCTTCTTCTTTTCTGGTGGAGTTATGTCAAACTTCTCAGAACCATATTTTTGTAAAAGTTCTTTGTCCTTTAATAGCTCTTCTATTCTGTTTTCTATTTCATCTTCAAGAACAGCGCATGTGTCTTCTTTGCATTCTAAGAAGTTTTGTTGGACTTCATCTCTCCAAGAGGCGTCATCTCTGTCAACAAGTCTGTCATTGACAAATTTTAAGACTGCTCTGCTTAATGTTTTATGGTTCTTGTCATATTCCCAGAAACAGAACTTTAGAACAAATTCACCTTTCTTGTTTACACTATGTAAGATTTTATGGTCGACAGATGTTTTGCTGTCGAAAAGCTTGTCTCGAATATAGATAGCGAAATCGCTAGACATTTTCTAAAAGATAAAAATTTTAATTTTTCTAAAAATATGTTAGAAAAAAAGTTTGCTGACATTGACAAGAAATTTGAGAATGTTTTAAATAAGAACAAGAGGAAGTTGGAAAATGCTCAGATAAAACCCATACATGACAAGTTCTTATTTGCTCAGAATGGTATAACAGGTCTAATTGCACCGCCTGGGTCGGGTAAGACTTTCACTTATCTTAAAATGGCTGCACAACAACAAGAACTAGATGAGAAGAACCCATTCTATGAGTTAGTTGTTATTTGTAGTACTTCTGGTCAATTTGACCAAACCGTCAATTCGTTCAAAGATATTATAAAGAAGTCTAAGTTAGTATGTATAAAAGACTCTGAGTTGTTAGATTGGATAAAGAAGTACCAAAGAAGAGTTTTGAAGTACAATGCTATAAATGAGTATGTCAATTCGAAGTTTAAAGACCCAAATGAGGAAATGCAGAGAATATTAGAGAAGAAACACTTCAGAAACAAACAGAAAGAGATAGAATACATTTCGAAGAAATTGCAATCTTACGATTGGAAGACATACCCTCATAGATGTCTTCTTATTTTAGATGACTTTGCTTCTCATCCTTTGTTAAAGAATAGAGAACAAGACATGTGTCGAATTCTTAAGAAGCTCAGACACTTTAACATCTCTGTTGTCATTTGTGTACAGACAGCAAAGAGTTTAAGTAAGGATGTAAAGAGAATACTTACTGACATTGTACTTTTCCCCGGATTGTCCGAAGACGATTTCATGGAACTTATGAAAGAGTCCATGGCAGGTAAGTTTGACAGACATGAACTATGGGAGAAGTACAAAGTCATACAAGACCCTCATACTTCTTTCAGAATTCATATCTACGCAAACAAAGTTCAAATTGTAAAAAGTCAAGCGTAAAAAATGTAAGTGTTTAGTCTTAGTCTGTTGTGGTTCTGCAGCTTTCGGTTCTTCTGGCTTTGGAATGGACTCGGTTGGTGGAACGTCAGTCATCCGTTTGTGTCTGTCGGAAGGAAAATATTTTCCTGTTGGAAGGAGAGTTCTTCCTGTCGGAAGGAAAATTTTTTCCTGTTGGAAGGAAAATTTTTTCCTGTCGGAAGGAAAATTTTTTCCTGTCGGAAGGAAAAACTTTTTCTGAAGTTCGACCAAAAAGTTCTCAATTTTCGAAAATTTGAATGGTTTACGGACGGACAACTGGAAAAATTTTTCCTGTTGGAAGGAAAATTTTTTCCTGTTGGAAGGAAAATTTTTTCCTGTTGGAAGGAAGAGTTCTTCCTGTCGGAAGGAAAATTTTTTCCTGTCGGAAGGAAGGACTCGGAATGCCAGAAGGATTTGACAAGACAATTTACCTTATAGAGCTACCTGAGCCATCTGAAGTCAAGCTTGAAAAATAAATGGTTCATCTACTCTACTTGTTTGAAGTTGTCAAAATACTCTGTTATTTTTTCCTTTAACAATGGCAAATCTTCTTTGAAGGTAAGTATTGTACAACCTTTAATATCATAGTGTGTTTGAGGTAAAGTATCTTGAACTATTTGTTTCACATCTTCATTTGGGGTCATTGAAATCGGTAAGTTTTCGCGATAGAACCAATTTCTGTCAGATTTGTAAATCTTAGCAAGGTCGTAAAAGCTTTTGTTGTTTCTTCTGACTAAATGCAACATAACCATATCTCTGTCTTCTTCATTTTCCATCTCTTCAGTATAAATCATATACTTATAGTTCTTTTCCTTTCCTTTTGGTACCGAACGTGGTATTCTTTTCTGAAGGCTTTTGTCTTTTGCTTCAATGACTTCATCTTTTGCATGAAGTTTCTTTTCCATCTCTTCACGTTCTTGTCTATGAATTTCGTCAAGAAGTCTGTAAATATACCAAGCGTAACGAGGTGAAGCCCACATTGCAACAGCATTTACAAGAAGTCTATGTACATACCAGCCTCTCAAACTATTTGGCAAATTTTTACGATTTTCGTACGGAATCTCGTTCCTCGGTTTTTCGAGGGTCGCAAACATATGAGGAAATTCTTCTAAAAGTTCTTTTGTCTGTTGGTTTTCAAACCAATGATATGCTTGCTTTGTAGAACGAAGAGCATTCAAAATACTTTGCACTTGGTACATATCGTCTTTGACCGAACGAATGAGACGTAACTGTTTGTTATATTGTATGTACTCATATTCTTCATTTATGTCTTCATGGACGATAGTAGTTGTTGTGTTCTCGGTTGTTGACATATCTGTCTTTACATACAAAATAAAAAAATATTTTATAAAAAACTAGCGTTATTTCCTGACTTTCACAAAAGACCAAAAATAAACGCTTTACATGTATTTTTCAGCAACTTCGTCAAATAATTTTATAGCTTTACCTATCTCATCTACTTCAAACGTTTCTTTACCTTTCGTGGGAGCACCATACATTTTCTCAAAAACTTCAAGCAGTTCTGTTTCAGCAGCTCTCATATCGTTAACGAACACAACCTTGACTCTATTGACTATACTGTCATATCTTTGAGTTATATTATATGTTCTTCCTATCTTATATCTCTTTGTGTTGAAGTCCTTCGGTTTCTGAACGATGTAAAGTAAGCCTTCACTGCAACGTTCCGTATCGAATGAACCATATGTTATGAAGTTATATCCAACAACTGGGTCTAACCATAACAAAACTATTGGTATAAGACGTTTGTCTATAAGATATGCTGCAGTTCCATAGAATCTTACCGATATCATAAGCTCAGGATTTCTTGTCAAAATTTTCTGAGTAGAAGCAATTCTAACCCAGTCCTTTGCTTTCTTTCCAGATGGAGATAAAATGTCTGACAAAGAATATTTGTTGTATTTCTTTGAGTATCTTACGTTTAAATCACCTATTCTAACCATTTTGGTGTCATTGTCTATCTTTCTAACTGTTTCAAACTCAGTGTTTGTCATTTTCTGTTTCTTACATACAAGATAAAAAATATTTTTTTAAAAAAACTAACTTTATTTTTTTTATCTTGTATAAAAGATATGATTTCAGGGATTTTTTTGACGAAGTGTCAAAGTTCTCTTCGTAAAAATATAACAGTTATATAATGAAATTTGGTCATTTTTTTACGATTTTCATGAGTTTTAGGCGACTGGGTTTTTTTTACTACTCGCAATTTTTCACGATTTTCATGAGTTTTAGGCGAGTAAGATTTTCTATCTTGTATAAAAGATATGATTTCAGGGATTTTTTTGACGAAGTGTCAAAGTTCTCTTCGTAAAAATATAACAGTTATATAATGAAATTTGGTCATTTTTTTACGATTTCAGGGATTTTTTTGACGAAGTGTCAAAGTTCTCTTCGTAAAAAATAACAGTTATATAATGAAATTTGGTCATTTTTTACGATTTTCGTACGGAATCTCTACCCTCGGTTTTCCTCGGGTAGCAAACATATGAGGAAATTCATGAAATTTGGTCATTTTTTTCAGCAAAAATATATTTTAGGGTAGATGGTTTTTAGGTGTCACCAGGTCACTCGGTCACTCGGTCAACTAACATCTTTTTGAAAATGGTGACAACATGACATTTTGACAACAACACAGGAAATAAACTTCATCGTATATGTTTTGTCATGATTTCATCGTATATGTTTTGTCAAGACTTCTTCATCGTATATGTTTTCTCACCTCTTTTTTTCATGAGGGTCACCAGGTCACTCGGTCACTCGGTCAACTAACATCTTTTTGAAAATGGTGACAACATGACATTTTGACAACAACACAGGAAATGAACTTCATCGTATATGTTTTGTCATGATTTCATCGTAATGAGCGTAAATCAGACAAAAATATATTTTATGTTAGCATGTTAGATCTAACACGTTTTCTAACCTCTTTTCTAACATGGTCTAAAACACACAAAACTCATGAAATTTCATACGGAATTCAATAAAAATATATTTTATGTTAGCATGTTAGATCTAACACGTTTTCTAACCTCTTTTCTAACATGGTCTAAAACACACAAAACTCATGAAATTTCATACGGAATTCAATAAAAATATATTTTATGTTAGCATGTTAGATCTAACACGTTTTCTAACCTCTTTTCTAACATAACTATTTACAAGCGTTTTACATGGTATATGTTGCGATGGTTCATGACTTTAAACAATTTTGTGGCTTCTATTTCTTCACGAAGGATATCGAATGTTTTCACAATGTCGAATGTTTCTTTATATTTCTTCTTGACATCAGATAGAAGGAAATCGTCAGCTGTTGGATAGTTTTTGTTTAGAAATGCTAACATGTCCATTTTGTTTTCTGCTGGTTTCTCTGCTTCTTTCTTTAAGTCTGCATAGTCGTTTCGCATACGTTCTATCTCTTTGACGGAGTAGTTATATTTCCTCATTGCTGCTTTACATTTAGAACATTGTGGGTTCATTTTAGCATTGTACATTGAAATAAAACCAGCTAGAACAACCAAGGCGTCAATGGTTTTCTTTAACTCAAAAGTTGCTGGTTTTATCTGTTCGTTCCATACTTTACCTCTTCTATCTTTATCTCTTATCTGCCATACACATTTTGCAACTAACGAAACAAAGTTGTCGTAGGTCTTAAATTCTTCAGATTTATATATGTCAGAGATGTTCTTATATACCATGTCGCAGTCTTTGTCCATGACTTTGTGGTTGCAATGAAATCCAAGAAACTCATAGTTAACCTTACGTATGAACTTCTTTATTTCTACCGAGTCAGTTGCTTTGACTTCTATTTCTTCAAATTCTGGAATAGTGAGCTTTTGTTGTTGTATTTCAGGAAGTTTAGGTAGATGGTCAATAATATCCTGCATTTCATAAAGATATTGTTCATTTGTTTCATCTTTCGCACTACAGTCTAAATCTCCTTGGAGAAGTTCTTGCTTTATCTTCTGGATTTCTGTTTCGAAAGTATATGAAGAAGGAATGAAGCTTTTCATCTCTACTAACAT
This sequence comes from Trichomonas vaginalis G3, assembly GCF_026262505.1. NCBI lineage: Eukaryota > Parabasalia > Trichomonadida > Trichomonadidae > Trichomonas > Trichomonas vaginalis. The sequence continues at coordinate 38,699,205 of NC_067206.1, read as the reverse complement.
TGAAGTTGGGTTCATAACTAAAGAGTTTGGTAAAGTTGTTGCTAACATGTTCTTACAATAAAAATAAAAAATATTTTTTTAAAAATACTAACTCACTTTTTTTCTATCTTAAGGAAATTCATGAAAATTCAAGAGTTTTCTACGATGTTAGAAAAAATGTTAGAAAACGTGTTAGATCTAACATGCTAACATAAAATATATTTTTTGGTGGTACGTCGGACATTGTCTTGAAACAGTACAAATATTGTCTTGAAAAAGTACAAGTCTTGTTCTGAAAAAGTACAAGACTAGTTCTGAAACAGTACAAGTATTGTTCTGAAACAGTACAAGTATTGTTCTGAAACAGTACAAGTATTGTTCTGAAACAGTACAAGACTAGTTCTGAAACAGAACAATGGACAACATCGAGCCATTAGATGAGTTTTGTGTGTTTTCTACGATGTTAGAAAAAATGTTAGAAAACGTGTTAGATCTAACCTCTTCACCTAAAATATATTTTTGCCGAATTCAATAAAAATAAATGGTTCATTTACCACAATATTTTGGTACAAAACGACCCCAAACTTTTAACTTCTTTTCTGCAGCTTCTAATGCTATCTTAGCGAGTTCATATTCTCTAAATTCTCTCTTTAAATCTTCTTGTTCCCATTGGTCTAGTTCGTATGGAGAATCTCTATAACCATAACATAACTCACGTTCATGTTCAAATTGTTTTTCGCACATTTTTCTAACTTCTTGTTCGAACAATGGTTTAGCATTCTCTACTGTATCTTCAAGTTCTTCTTCATCTAATTTCTCATGAACTTTCTTGTCTATGGAGTCCATAATTTTTCCAACTGCTATGCAATATTTTGGAGAAGCCCACGTTGCTATATAGTTTATAAGTCTTGGGTCTACATACGTTCCTCTAACCTGTTTGATTTCATCAGAAATTCCTGCATGAATTTTGTATAAAAACCAACCGCCAGAATTCTTCCGGTTGCTATATTCTTCACAAAATGCCTTATAATACTCTTCCCAGGACTTATTTTCCAACAACTTTCTAAAGTCTTTCCTAAACTGCTGACACATATTTGTTACATTTATATAACCATCCTTGTCTCTACGTAAGACTTCAATACCGTTGTAAGTGCCTTTTGTGAATGTTTCGCCATTAGATTTGTTCGTGAACGTTTTTGCTTCGACTGACATTACTGTTCTTACAATAAAAATAAAAAATATTTTTTTAAAAAAACTAACTTTATTTTTTCTATCTTAAGGAAATTCATGAAAATTCAAGAGGGTGAAAAAACAGGTGAAAAAACAGGTGAAAAAACAGGTGAGATCTCACCACTTCACCTAAAATATATTTTTGGTTCATTTACACTCGTTACGATGAAGAAGTCTTGACATTTTCCCGACTGTTGTCAAAATGTCATGTTGTCTCATTTTTTAAAAGAAGTTAGTTTACCTGGTGACACATGGTTACCCGGTAACATGGTGACCCCTTCAGTAAACATCTCATTTTAACTCACTTTTTTTCTATCTTAAGGAATTTCATGAAAATTCAAGAGGGTGAAAAAAGAGGTGAGAAAAGAGGTGAGATCTAACCTCTTCACCTAAAATATATTTTTGCCGAATTCTGTATAAAATTCATGAGTTTTCTACGATGTTAGAAAAAATGTTAGAAAACGTGTTAGATCTAACATGCTAACATAAAATATATTTTTGGTTCATTTACACTCGTTACGATGAAGAAGTCTTGACATTTTCCCGACTGTTGTCAAAATGTCATGTTGTCTCATTTTTTAAAAGAAGTTGGTTTACCTGGTGACACATGGTTACCCGGTAACATGGTGACATGGTAGCACCTACAGTTCTTCAAAAATATATTTTTGCCGAATTCTGTATAAAACTCATGAGTTTTCTACGATGTTAGAAAAAATGTTAGAAAACGTGTTAGATCTAACATGCTACCCTAAAATATATTTTTTGGGCTATGTCCCACCGCTTTGCGTCTTTAGGTCAAAAATAAATTGTTTTCATGAGTTTTCTACGATGTTAGAAAAAATGTTAGAAATGAGGTTAGATCTAACATGCTAACATAAAATATATTTTTGGTTCATTTACACTCGTTACGATGAAGAAGTCTTGACATTTTCCCGACTGTTGTCAAAATGTCATGTTGTCTCATTTTTTAAAAGAAGTTAGTTTACCTGGTGACACATGGTTACCCGGTGACATGGTGACCCCTTCAGTAAACATCTCATTTTAACTCACTTTTTTTCTATCTTAAGGAATTTCATGAAAATTCAAGAGGGTGAAAAAAAGAGGTTAGATCTAACATGCTAACATAAACTCACTTTTTCAGCACTTTTCCGTAGTTGTATATGAAAGACAATTCGAGATAAAAGTCATAGTACAATGGTATTATATGTTGCACACCATTTGTTGTGAACCAAACTTGAAAGTCAGAGAAACTGTTACTAGGTGGTTCGTAGAATTTAGAAGCAAAGTCATAAAAGTCCTTACCGATACATAGAAAACTATTGTTGCTTGAACTGAAACTTGCATGGCACATAACATTTTGAGGGTCAAACACGTTTCTATAAACTGTCAAATCTGCTGGTGGAAGTATAAATTTAAATGGACCATCTGGTGGTAATGGTTCGTTCTGGTTTAGTAACCGAAGAAATTGTGCCCAAGAACGTTTGTCTACTTTCCAAAATAAAAACTCTGTATCTCTTGGAGGGTTAATTTCAATCTTTTGAAATGAAACGGTGGAGTTCATCTTGTCATATTCTAGTTTCAGATAGTATGTTCCATTTAGTAAAGAGTCGTATTTTTCTTGAAATTCCCAATAATATTTGTTCATTTGAGTTTGAAAGTCATTTAGAGTTTTCTCAAGACTTTCGTCTGAACGAACTGTAAAGATTCTCATTTCATCAAATTTGTCTATAAGACCATCAGAACCTTTATACTGCCCATGAAAATATACTGCGAACATAAACGCGTTAGTTCTATTTGAAAACAAAACTCTTCTAAATCCTATTGCCTTTGCATCTGAAGGACTTTGAAGCCAACGAACTGGATAGTCAAACCTGTATGCTCGGGATGAAATTTCTTCATCTGAAATAGTCCTACCAGCATTTGTAAAGATATAGTCTAACGGTTTTGTATCTGCTACTTTTGTTCTTTGTTTTTCAACCTGAAGCATTTAATATATGTAAAAATATATGGTTTAAAAATGGTATGCCATTTCATATTTCTCATCTAACAAACATGTTGTCTGACTGCTTGAGGGTTAGGTTGGTACCATTCGAACTTGACACTTGCAATTCCTTCAATTGCATTCAAAATGTCTGAGTCGGAGTCAACCATTTGTTCTCTCTTTGTAGTCTTGAAAGCGTCAAGAAGCATTGCAGCTGTTGTGACATTGCCATATGCATAGTAAATGTGACCATCCAAATCTGTTATGGTCAATCTGAGATTGTGTCCTTTCTTATTTCCGTCTTGTATGGCAGCAAGTACACCCATGAAGCCTTCTTTGTTCTTTCCTTCGTCAAAGTTTACTGTAAAGGTTCGACCAGAGTAATTTGACTTCTAACTTCACGGTACTTCTCATATGCATATCTTGTTCTTTCCATGGGAGCATGACCATCCTTGCACTACCTTTTTTCCTTCTCAAAGGATGCAATTGTTCGTCATGTTTCCAGTAGAATCTGGCAAAGCCGTCGTGTCCTTCAACTTGAGGTTCACTAACATCGAAAGGCATGTCCATAAGACGTTCTTCTTCTAACCTCTCTAGTCTGTTTGGATAATTGGCACGTGCTGTTTCCAAATCCATTTCGTAGCGAAGACCAGACAATTTGTCATAGACTTTTATGGGTCTTCCCTTCCTATATTTAAAATTCTTCGAAACTCTCCAACCATATCTTTGTAACTCTGCTTTTATTCTAGCAGACTTTCTATCCATTCTATATGGGGGCATTTTTATAAAAATAAAAAAATATTTTTTTCTTTACTTTACATAACCGCCTGCTGCCATAAGTCTTTGACGCCAACCCATACCAGCTAATGAAGGTTGACTTGGTTTAGTTTGGAAACTAAACTTTGGTTTTGGTTTATCTTCAGTTTTTGGTTTTTCTTCTTCTATCGGTTTTTCGTCACTTTTCGGTTCCTCTGACTTTACTTCACTTGCAGGAACAGTTGTGTCGTCAACATCTTCATAAATATCATATGCCATTTGTTTTTGTTTTCCTTTCAACTTTTTGTGTTTGTTGTAAAGTTTAGAATATTTCGACTCTAAGTCAATGAGATGTTCTATAATGAACTGTTGGTCAGTGAAGTAAACTTTTCCATCTGTTGTCTCGAAAGCTCCTTCAGACTTCAATATTTTATTTGTGAGAGTCTGTTTCTTTTTTGAGATACTTGCCGTTCCATTTTTATGAAAAGTGACTTTGTAGTTAGAGTTTGTATTTCCAGACCTGGCACTTTCTATTATTGAATTTTTCTCTTCATCTGTAAGTTCTTTGACAGGTTTTGACAATGGTTCTGAACTTTTTGTTTGTGGTGTCAAATCTACCGTTTCAACTTCTTCGGTCATTTCATCTCAGTAAAAAATTTTAGTTTGGTTTGTTTTCAACTGGTTGTTGAGGTTTTTTAAGTCGGTCTAAAACTTCCTGAGGTATAGGAAGAACTTGACAAACACGTTGTGTAACTGCTGGAAGCCGACAAATCCATCTTGAACCCATTTGTCTCAATGCTGTATTGTTCATTTCATCTCAGTAAAAAATTTTACATTCCCCAAGTTTGAGGTGGTTGCGGTTGGTTATTGTTTACCCACTGTTGTGCATGGTTATATCCTCTGTTAAAGAATCTTTCACCTTGGTCCATATAGTGTCCTGCTTGGTTATAGTAGTCATTTGCTTTGTTATAATAGTTTCCTGCTTGTCTTCCTACATTGTCCATCCATCCTTGAACTTTTCCTCTTGTTTCAGGATTTGGAATAAGATTTGTTGCATCTCGTGCTACATCCCAACCTTTCTGTACAGTTTGTATAATAGGTTGTGCTTTCTCTTTAAGTATACCTAATGTACTCAAAATCTTCCTTCCAACTCCAAATACACCTCTGGCTATTGTTCCCACTGCGGGCAAAAATCTGGATGCAACTCCTGCTAACGCGCCAAATAAACCCATTTCTTATGGGTTAAAAAATGACGAATCCAAACAAGGACCCCTATGTTTCTAAGGCAACAAAGAAAGCACTCATGATAAAAATCTTTAGTTCAACACCAAATGCTTGGTTTATGGATATCTTGGAAAACATTCCGAGAGTTAGAACAGATGGACCACCATACTGGCTAATATTTGTCGGTCAAAACACAAGATACTGTGAAGCCATACCATTATGGTCCAAAAATATTTTAGATGTGAAAACTGCTTTGACAATATTCGTTGACAAATACCATCCAACAAAACTGACATCTGACTGTGAAAGTTCTTTCAAATCAGACGATATTAAAAACTATCTGCGTTCAAAAAATGTAAACCAATATTTCATTGTCGACCAAAACCATTCTGCTCTTGGTGTCATTGACGGTTGTATAAAAATGTTAAGAGACTTAAACCAACCACAAGGTGGTGAAGCAAATGAAATGTCATATGACGACAAGTATAGACACTTCTCCATGGCAAAGATGAGACAAGTTTTAAATATTTACAATAACCGTAAACAAAAAGGTTTGGGAAACCACTCCCCCGAAGAAATGAAAAACAACCCTGACTTAGAGAAAGACTATATATTTAATAATTTAGTCAAAAGAGACAAACAAGAAAGAATGCCGGGCTTCAAACTTCAGAAAGGTGACAGAGTAAAAATAGAAATACCTAAACGTGACCCATATGAAAATACTATTGACTATGACAACAATGGGAACCCGACAGGTACTCACATTCGTGTTCGTAAAAATAGAAGAAAGTATACAAGAGAATATTATGAAGTTTTAGGCAAACATGGCAAAATGTACACACTGCAAGCAGAAGATAAAACTACTATTGTCAGACCTCGTTTCAAACTTGTCAAAGTTCAAGGTGGTATACTTTCAAAGACAGTTCCTAACAAATATAAGACAACTCCTGACGAATATGCTAAAGAAGTTGAAAATGACGACTAAGCAATTCTATACCATGCGTAAACTGTCATGTAAGGTGGCATGTAGTCTTTACTTTGTCCGGTTGTTTGCGTATATCCTGAAACGCGATGTGTATGGTTTCCTCCTCCCTCAGTGTTACTCCAGTAACAATTTATAGCAAACTTAACGTTGTCTTTAACATCATATCCTTTACCTTTTGTCATTGCTGACCAATCCCAATATCTATGCTTATGCCAACCTGCTTGAGATGTACTTAAATCTATGTAGTGACTGTGCGCAGGTAAATTTTCACCTGAAATCGTTTTACTTCCACCTGTTTCCTTTGAAGAGTTTGCACAATACAAAAACCTGTCGACTATTTGAGTCCAAGTTCCAAAACCCAGAACTGTTGCGGGATTTGTTGAGTTCATTGACGTATAAATAGAGCCTATAGGATATAATGTTTGAAGTATTTCTGTCTTTAATGTTTGAAGCTCTGTTTTGTCTGCTTTCTTATCATATAAATCTTGAGCAGTGAATTTAACTTTATTTTCATCCTCCATGACATAAACATTTCTACATCTAATGTATTTCATCGTCGTTATGTCGTCATCCGATGTTAAACCTTGTGGAAAGTTAGGAGGTTTAAAATATAATACATCCCCATCAGGTTCTTCAACCGTTCCTGCAATATTTTCTATACCAACAGTTGCGAAGAAATCGTGTGTATGTCCAACGTCACTTTTACTGTTTAAGGTTTCTTGTAAGTTTGTAATATTTGCAATGGTATGTGTATGTCCAACGTCACTTTTACTGTTTAAGGTTTCTTGTAAGTTTGTAATATTTGCAATGGTATGTGTATGTCCAACGTCACTTTTACTGTTTAAGGTTTCTTGTAAGTTTGTAATATTTGCAATGGTATGTGTATGAGTCTTTTTAGAATATTCGTTTTCAGCTCTTGTCACTTCACTTGACATTTTATTGTCAACATATGTTTTGTCTGCTAGTTCAGGATGAGTATGTTCTTTTGTTGCATAAGCTTTGTCAGCTCTTTCTTCTTCTTTTGCTATTGCATCGTCTACATATGTTTTGTCAGCTTTGTTGTCAACATCTGCTTTCAAAAGAAGTTCATTTATAGGTTTCTCGTTTAAAGTTCCTTTTGTTGGATTTATACAAACAGTATGGTTCTTCTTGTCTTGAAACAGAAACTCATCTGTCATTGGGTTTAATGTCAGTTTTAAGTTTCCTTCTTTCAATGACTCAGATATCTTAGAATAGTTTGAAAAGTTTGTTGTGTTCTTATTTAGAGCTTGTATAATGAGTTGTTGGTTGTGTTGTATTTCTCTCATAGACGCTGTTTCATTTGACATTTTTATTCTAGATAAAATATGCTTTCAATAGAAAAAGAAAATTCTAGAGTTGCTACAACTAAACCATTAGATGAACTTTTTACCAATGTCGGTCAAAAGTTTGAGACAGAGACCGTAAAGCATGAAGGCTATCGTTTTGACTACCCGTTAAGATGGTTAAGAGACCCATCCGTCACAAAAGCTATTGGCTTTCGTAGAATGAAGTTCATTTCAGAAGCCATACATGGTTTCCCATTTACAGTCGGTTTTGAAGTTCGATACTATAACAAAGAAAAACGTATGTATGAGAAATTTGAACAGGGAAAACTTTTACAAGTTAGTTTGCTTGTAAACTTAGAAACAACTCTTCAAGCTTTTCAAGAAAAAATAAACGATATCTATATCGAATATGCAAAGCAGTATAACATTGACGAAGGAGAGTACCATCTCGATATTATATATGACAGGAAAAATGCAACTGTTAAAATCAATAGAATAGAAGACCTTGGAGAAAACGTTTATATTTCTACAAAATATAACAACTTGGCATGGTATAGATTTCTGAGGATGTTAAATCAGCCTGCAGAATATCCAGTACACCCGGACTTTTATGAAGTCGAAAACCCTAATGGAACATATGAAAATGTTTTCGACTCAGATGCTATTATCGTTCATGCTTCATTTTCTGGTGCGCAAAACTCTTTTTTATGCTTGGCAAATGACTTTTACGAAAAACCTACAAAGTTATATGAACCACCGAGTGGAAGTATTTCAGACTTTCAAGTATGGTTTACAACAGATGGAAGAAAGAGAATAATTCCATTATACCATGCGTTTTACTTAGAATTAGTTTCATATACAACTACTATCGAACGGTAAAATATAATTTTTTAATACGGTTGAGGTGTTGGATTTGGTTGCCAACTTGACTGTGGTGCAGGTTCAGGCTGTTGTATAACAGGAGCTTGTTCTTCTGGTTCAGGGTCTTTAGGTATAATACCAACAAACTGACCTACTCTTTTACCAATATTTTTGACTCCGTTCCAAATTCCTCTTCCTACGGTTTTTATTCCATTCCATATACCTCTTCCAACATTTCGAAAGAAGTTTCCTATTCTTCCAAAGAAACCATTTTACTATATGTAAAAATCTAATGTCCGCCTAGTCTCTTACGTTTCCTGTTGAGTTCCATAGCATTCTTTAACTGGAGCTCATACATTCTGTTTCTCCTCTGGTAGAAAACATATTCTGGGTCAACTCCTGTGTTCGCGTCATCTGCATAAAGTTGTTTATATCCCACTTCAGGGTTTGTATAAAACTCTTTCCATCTCATATTTGCATACCATGGTGGCAAACCTAACGCAGCGTCATTTGACATGGCAGTTTGCATTTGTACATCTGTTGGCACTTGACCATAGTTTGCCATTGCAGTTTGTATTCTAACTTCATTTGGAATATTCTCTGGGTTTGGTTGTCCAGGTTGCTGTGCATTTGCTAAGTTCTGTGCGTCCATTTAATATTAGATAAAAATATCTCTTACGAGTACATATACTGGACATTTGCAGGCATTGGTTCATCTTCATATTCTCTGTACTTTTCTGCCACGTCAAAGAAATAAATGACACAATGGAAAAAACCTAAAACAAGTAGTCCTATTTCAAACCACATTTACTTACTAGTAAAATTTCTTTGTTATGACACTTTCTCCGGTTTATAGGACCTCTCTCATATTCTATCTTGTCATATCTAAACTCATAGTCATGTATGTCCTCTAACCATCTCATAACGGTTTCCAAACCACTTTTATCGGATGTAAAGTAAAAGCATGGATGGTTATGTAAAACGTCTAAAGTTTCTAAAGAGTCTCTCAAAGTCCAGTCTACTTGGTATTGAAAATCGCATGTGTTATAGAACGGCGGGTCCACTATAAAGAAAACATTTTCCTTGTCTTTATATTTTTCATACAACTCTGTCCAATGACATCTCACAAACTCTATACCCTCAATATATTTTTCTATGTCCTCTTTGAAAACATTTGTATAGTTAAGATATAAAACATTTGACATAAGTGTTTCAATGTCATGAACTCTTATAGAACCACTATATAATAGTCTAGCAGATATACTATCCCAGTCTATATATTCTGCTTTTTTCAAAACCTCTCTCACAATATTTTTCTTATCTAATGGTATACGTTCCATCTTACCTATAGGTATCTTTTCTTTTAACGCTTTCAATATATTGTTTGTGTCTGGTATATGTTTGAGACGGTCCATATAGTTGTCGAAGTCATTGCATATAATCTTTGAGTCTGGGAATATTGTATGGCACAAATGGGATATATAGAAACTTCCACCGAACAAATCTACAAATGTTAGACCATTCGGTAGTTTCTTAAGTTCTCTCAATAGAATATCTTTACATTTACTCTTATTTCCAAAGAACGGTAACGGTGGTTTTGTAAAATTCATTTATATATAATAATAAAAATGTTTTTTCCTGAAAAGTGACAGAAAAGTGACAAAACATGAAAACATCTTCAGGGCTAGAAGGGGCGCAGCCCCTGGAAGCCCCATTACCTTTTTTTTTAATTTAAAAATAGTAAAAAAATTAAACAAATCCTATTCTAATAAAACATAAATTAAAAAGTAACTTTTTTGATAAAAATTTTTCCTCAAATTAAGATTTTCATGATTTCTTACATTTCAATTTCATTGTCAATACAATGAATATTGAATATTTTAAATTAATTTCAATTATTTATATAGTATTTAATGTGATTATTCCATTTTGAATGGAATGTCGATAAATACCAGTATCCTACTTGCAGAGTTCAATTAGGCGCTCAAAAAGGCATTGACTTATATAAACAGCTTTCTTATTTTACTATTTATGCTAAATATTCATTATTAGGAAATCACTCATTAAACATCAAATTATTTTGTAGTAAATGAGGAATTTCAATGTTCCTGATTATTTCAATGCCAATTAATGCTGGTATTTAGATTTCTATCTATAAGAATTCAATTGTTACTATTGATATCATAATTCCTGATTACATTATTTAAGATAATTAGAATGCTGTATATTTTGAACTTATTATTAGTGTATTTATGCACATTCTTTAAATGATACAATTTGATCTTCTAATCTTTCCAATCAATAACATTGTTTTGTAAAATGATTTCATTATTTTTGTAATGGACTTTTTTATTGAAAAATTATATTTCTTAGCTGGAAAATCATGGGGAGAAGATGAAGTAACACTTACATCATTACTTAGAATCATATTCCAAGAGAAAAACATACCAATTTTCTTTTTAATTCAATCAATTTATATTTGCTTTATTTTCAGAACTCATACAACTCGAATGCCATGGTTTAAATCCTTATTGTTCTCGTTTTTTATGATATTTACTGGAAGAGAATTAGCTGCATTTGCATGCTTCTTACCATCTCCATTGATCGAACACGTAATATATTTTCCTATCTTCCTTATCATATGGTTCATGATTAACTCATCACCATATGATATTGCCTATAAATTTCTCAATAATAATTTTGTATATTCAACAATGCACTTGGTTTATTCGATAGTTCAAATAGCACATATTTATATAGGGATTAAAATAGGTAAAACAAAATATGATACGATTATCACAGGTTTAGCTTTTGTTTCAACAATTTATTCTTCATCAGAATCACTAATTTTTATCATGACACATCACAGATCAAGAAATTTCTCATCAATTACCCTCATTAAGCACTTTTTCATCGCAATTTTATTAGCTTATCAAATAAATTACTCATTAGTTAATTATCCGACAGAAATTATTTTAGGAATAGTTTCACTATTCAATTTGCTACTTTCTGCTATTAATATTTTCATTTACGGCTTAAGATCCGAAAAATCAATCGATATAACTTTAATAACATACATATTAGGCCTTTTACCATATAATGGATCAAAAGATCCACTTAGATTTTAATGTTTTCTTGTTTGTTATCTATTAAATAAAGAAAAAACTTAGTTATTAACATTAAGGCAATTTTTAAATTAAAACATTAACACTATTGTATAGACTTAAGATCAGAATGTCAAACTTACTGATTGATTTGACTTTAATTCTAATTTCGTTGAAAAATTTTCAGGTACAACAAAGTTTTCAAACGGATCGTAACCAACGAAATCATCAAATGGATCTGGACCCAATTGTGGTTCTTCTTCTGCATTCTGATGCTCATCATTAACATTCTTTGGAGATTCTTGAGATTGTGGTTGAGATTCTGGTTTTTGGACTTCATCATCTGAATTATCCATCCAAATTAGTCCGCCATCGTTTGTAGGTTGGGATGGTTTTGGTTCTTCCGAAATTGGCTTAACAAATGTCATATGTGTAGCGACATTGAATGCTTCATCATTAAATTGCTTATCATTAGCGATGAAATCAAATAAACTCTGTGCACTTTGATGGATATTTTTCCTGAGAGTTGCTTTTTTGTCTTCGAATGATAGCATTGTAATTGAATGAAGTTCTGCAAGGTGTTGCCTGAGTAAGGTGTTGATTTGAGGATCTCTCAGGTTTGCTATTGATTGGAGAATATAAAGAAGCTTATTAATAGCAAATTGATGCGATGCGTTTTTATCTACTTCAGCAAATATTGTTTGGAAAACACATGCTGTATCATTTGGATTTTTTGCGTAATTAATGCATTGATCAACTAAATTTCTATCAATGGCAGTACTCCGGCCTGATGAAACTTTCGAAATCAATGCCTTTATCTGTTTCTGATTGGCTGATTTGGATTGAGAAAATGATTTATTCATCGGAAAATTGTCACTTTTTGATATATTAAAATTGTCACTTTTTGAAATATTAGAACTGCCACTTTTTGATCTATTAATTGTCACTTTTTTACTAAGGAAACCCAATTTTTTTTAGTTTTTCATGTCTAATACTGATACAAATTCTGTTCAAGACACAGATTTTGCAATTAAGAAAACAAGGACGAATCCATCAGAAGTACCTCCGCAGCCAGATGAATCTTTTGAAAATATTATTGAAGGTGCTAATGATTTAATGAATTTACCAATCCAAAATATCAGAGATGAACTAAAAAAGCGTAATTTCCATGCTGGTATTGTTGATAAGATGGATCAACGATTTTTGGTGTCAATGTTGCGAGAAGCTGTGGAAATGGATACAAATTACAATACAAATTCAAGATCTAAATATAGAATACATGGTGGAAATTCTTCTGGGCCAATTTTTTCATCAGATTCGAATCCTTCAAAAGATCCTAATTCTTCTCCAGAAGAAGACCAGAAAAACGATCAAGATGCAATTATACAAGAGTTTGATGAAGCAGAATTCGCTAAAAATGATCCAGATGAAAAACTTCCAAAATCTAGTTTAATTAATGGAAACAAGAAATCATTGCCATACTTACAACTCAGATACGCATCAAGACAGCCTGAATCTCCATGGGGACGCCTTGATAAATACGTTCCAATTGACATTCTTGAAAGTCTTCCTCTAGAAACTCAACAAAAGATACAAACTGATATTCGCAACTCAGTGAATTACGGAGAGATCATTGAAAAGTATTTAGTTTGAAATTTCCTTTTATCAAAACTATTTTGTTTGTCTTTTTGTTATATTAATAGATTGTCAATGCTTACTCTCCATATATTAGATATTGTTTCATTTGTTTTACAGAAATTAACTTCATATAACTCCAAAATTATATAATTCATAGTAATAATACCTACTTACTTTTATAGTTGCTTGAATGAGTTTTTATTTGAATAAAACATGTTATTATTTTTTTTATACGATTTTTTTTTTTAATTTCGATTTAAGTATATAGAAATCTTCTTAAGTCTCCTTTATATCTCAAATCCTCGATCGAACTTTTTTAAATGTTTGGGATTATTGAAAATTAATTTCATTTTTGAACAAATTTTAATAATATTTGAGGCATGAAGGGAACAATTTCTAAATTTCAAGAGAATGTATAAATTTCCTCCCAACAGAATGATTTTCTCTGAACAATTTAAATTTATTGGAAAATTTAGCCGAAAAACTTAAATAAAATTAAGCATTAAATAAAAAAATATTTCTATGTCAATAAAAATGGTAGTATAGTAATAAAGATAAAAAAAATTTAGTCCATTCTAGTCTTAATCTCCTTAATGATAACTTTGTCCTGTGTAATAATATAAACAATGCCACCCCAACCGGAGATGGAGTCACGCTCAACAGCAGCAATAAGGCATTTAGCTGTACATTCGAAAAGTTCGTCTGGGTTCATGTTTGGACGCCAAGCACTTTCACAGATACCGTAGAGGGATTCCTCGCAAGTACCAGCAACTGCGAAGTCCTTTGGAAAAGCAAAAGCGCCGATTGAATCAGAAGCAGCTAAATATGGTTCATTTGTTTCTGGAAGAAGGCCAGCAATAACAGGAGTAACGAAAAATGGTGAGAAGCGTTTTTCATATAAAGTTGATTTGACGAGATTCATGAACTTTTTAGGATCAATAGGTCTCTCTTCGCGAAGTTCGAGAAGGTTAACGTCAAAGCGAAGCTGCTCTCTAACAGTCAAAACATCTGTAGCAAGACCAGCAAGGCCTAAGTAAATGCGATCATTAATTTGAAAAATGCGCTTGAAATCTTTTGAAACTGTTAACATATTTACACCTAAACGGCGATCTGATGCAATAGCAACGCAGTGATCTCCAGCCATTGCTAAGACGCAGGAGCCATTATATGTGGAAATGTCGGACATTTGTGATAGATGAGGCGACCAATTTTCAGAATTATCGTCCAATCCTGTACTTTTTTAGAATTTGAAAATGAGAATTGATATATGAGTTTATGTTGATTGTAAATATTATATTTTGGAACGAAAAACGGAAAATTCTAAATTTGAAATTTTTAAAAATTGAAAATTTCATGATAACTATATGAGCAAAAATTTATGAATTTTAATATAATGCTTGTGTTTGATATTATTTTACTTATTTGTAGATTTCAAATTTTTTCATGTTTCTTTTTCTGCTTTCTGTGAAATACTATGTAAAGTTTCACGGAGCCAAAAATGGATTTTGCCATCCATACAATCCATGCAACTATAAATCGATCGAAAAATTTCTTGATCAGGATTCCGAAATTATTATTCGTGACAAACAATTATCAAGTAAACCACAATTAGATGAGTTTCGTGCTCTAGTTGAAAAAGTATCCAAAACTGGATCCAAATTATATGGTTGCTGCACAATAATCAACGGAATTACAGCTCTTCTGGTAAAAGTATTAATAACAATATCCAGATCCAACGGGTTTGTATTAAATGGGTTCACATTTACCAATTTTATTATACCAATATTTAATATTGAAAATTCAAAAGATATATTATTTTCAAATATTTCGATTCAATCTTGCAAAGCATCAACATTCGATTCATTCTTTTATGTAAAGGATAGTACAGTAGTTTTTAATGAGCTAAACGTTCAGCAAACTTCGATAAATTACACTTCTTTATTTAAGTTCTTCAGATCATCTGTTGCCTTCAATAAAACAAATATGATACAGAACTTTGCATTCCACACCCATGATCAGCCATTTATTTTATGTATTAATTCCAAATTTTCAATTCTTCACTCAAACTTTCTCAGATGCTCAACACAATTCTCTCCATTTATTTCAGCCCAAGATCGCAGCAGAATAAGGCTGTTTAACTCTACTTACGATGAATCTCGCCATTATGGTTTAATTTCTTTGGAAAACGGAAAGTCCCAGGCGATTATAGATAACTGTACATTCAATAAATTCTATGACGCCATTATTTATTCAAACGTTGAACTATCTGAAACAGAAATTTCAGAATCTCTTTTTATTCACAATTTCGGATACGACATGAGCATGATTCGAATAGCCAAAGGCAAAGTATCAGTAAACAAATCATTATTTGTTGATAACAGTGGAGATTCCGTGTTTAATGTTTCAGGTGTCAGTTCTACAATGAATATATGGAATTCCAAGTTCATAAATAATAAGCCTACCAATTATATCATCAGATGCATTGATAATGGAAAGTTTGAAATGAAACAAACAACATTTGAAAGAAATTATTTCGGAAACTACTCAATAAGTTCATCATCATGCATAGGAGATGTCGACAGAGCAACATACATGGATAATACTGGTTCAGTTCTTTATGGTTATGGCGGAAACATCAAATTTACAAATAATTACATTCAATACAGGCAAAAAGATGTCGCAGCACAACAAATCATCTACAAGGAAAGCATTATATTCGATAACCAAGGTACAGATATTGTAATCAGAAATTCAACTAAAAATAATCTTCCTTTCCTTGAGAAATACGTTGAGAAGAACATGTATCCTATAAAGACTCCAGTTCCTCCTCCAATGATGAAGGGAATTCTTCTGATTGAGGACATTTTCGATAAAAAAGAAAAAAAAAAGGAACAAAAGGAAAGGGAAGAGAAACAAAGAAAGAAAGATGAAGAAGAGATGGAAGACTATGTTGAGACTGACCTTCCTCCACATTTAAGAGGTTCTTTTGAAGAATATTTTGCATCTTCTGAAATTCAACCGGAAGTTACCAAGAAATACATTCCAATGGCAGGCAAAATTACTGGATATATAGTTCTCTTTGTAGTTGTTCGTATGCTAATATATTTTGCAATCAAAATTTAATTTTTAATTTTTTATTTCACATTTGAAACATTTCTTGTTTAAAATATTAGTCTAAATGTTGGCGTATTACATTTAATACATTGAATTATCTTTTTTTTTTCAATAAAATTATTAAAGGATGTTAAATTTCCTTTCATTTAAAGTATATGATCTAATTTATGTGTCTATTGATATGATAAGTTTCTTCTTAAGCTTTTCAGAAAGTACTACCCATTATTGATTTGCCTCGAATATGAAAGTTATTTTCCATAAGAACAATTTCTATTCATAATAGCTGACATTTGGAAGGTGAGAGGGTTGAGATTGAATATATCCAGCACAATAATGAGATCTCTAATTCCTGATTAAAAAAAATCGTTATTCATTTATAATGAATTTTATTCGGGAGCTCTCAAGTTTAAAATCAGGAAGGCTAATAAACTCCAATAGTTAATATACTGGTAACGAATGAAAATGATGCATGATGAATACTTTACATGTTTATGATATACACTGCAATTTCGGATTCTCATCATAAAATTGCTTAAATACAACACTAACACTAGTAAAAGTAGAATATACCCAGCAATTTTAAATCGATAATTCTAAGAACGATGGTTATGTTATTGTGATCCATTACTGTTCATATTCATAGAATTTTGGGATATACATATCTATTTACTAAAAACAAACAAAATAAAACAAAAAATTCAAATAATAATATCAGGTTCTTTTTCTCTCTTGTAGAATCTCAAGTTTCCTTGCTTCTTTTCTGGCTGAAATACAGGAAATGCACCATAAGGTCTTGACAAACCATCTGCTGTTGGATAAGCATCATATTTCTGTCTTCCCTTTGGAGCATCTTCATCGTATTCATTATCTTCGTCATCATCATCGCGTATTCCTGCTCTTCTTCTTGCAGAAAGTTGTTCATCTCTTTCATGCATTCTTATCATTTTGCCTGCGTATTCATCAAATTCTTCTCCATCTTTAACTCTTCTTGCACTGTCAACTAATTCTTCTTTCACATTCTTTGTCTTTTCATTCAACTCCATCTTTTGTGCTTCAACAACTGCAAGTTCGCTGATAACTGCCTTCTTCTTTCTTCTGAGAGCCATCATGTCGCTTTTCGCTTTTCCTGCCTTTGCGTAAGTGTTTCTAGAGTTTTTGTCGTTTCCTCTGAGTTCCACTTGCATTTTATGATTCTTGTCTTGCATGTCTCTGAGAAGAATTTGTGCTTCCCAAAGCTGCTGTTCTTTCTTTGAATTCCTGTCTTCATAAGCTGCAATTTTCTTCTTAAGCTCTTTGAGAGAGATATCAGTTCCTGTATACTGTCTCTTTCTATCTTGTTCTGATGGATTCTCAAGTTTAACTGCAAGTTCTTTAACGGATTTTTTGGTATTTTCTAACTCCCATTTGAGTTCTTTGATTTTTTCATCTGCTTCACGAATTTGTGGAACTTTCTTGTATGCAAGTTCAACACTTCTAGCGAAATCATTTAATTGCAAGTTAAGCATTTTAATGTCTTCATCTTTTTCTTTGAGCATTTTTTCTCCATCTTTAAGAATTTCTTCATTCTTTGCAAGTTGTTCTGCAAGAATACATAATGCATCTTGTTTATCAATGAGTAATCTTCTCTTATCCATGCAATCATCAGCATTAAGAGCATATCTTTGCTGTTGATTCATGATTTGAAGTTCCAAACTTTGCAAAATTTTTGCCATTCTTGTTGTTTCTGCAACTTGGAAATCAATTTGTTGCTCGTATTCATTAAAAATCCTGGTTGCTTCATTGAGATCTTCGATTGTATGCTCACGTTTCTTAACAGCATTTGCAAGATCAGCTTTAGTCCTCTTACAATCAATAACAATTTTGTTATATTCATTTGAAAGGACTGTTCCTTCATTTTCAATGATCTTTATCTTTTCTTTAAGTTCTGTGATGAGTTGTGATGAAGTTTGGATGATAGAAATAAATCTATTTCTATCAACTTTCACATTTTCGTATAAATATGCAAGATCTTGTTGTCTAATAGCAAGTTGTTCTGATTTCTTGCATACATCAAGGAAATCAAGTTGTTTTTCTTGAGCTTTGTGCTTAGTTTCTGCAATTTTCCGAATCATTTGGGCATATTCACGAGCTTTTCTATCTTTGATCAAAGCTGTTTCAGATTCTTGTGTATTAAGATCATATTGTTCTTTTGTGAGCCTTTCCAAGTTCAATTGATTTGTATTTCCATCTCTGATTGCTTGGGCAATTTCTTGAGCGAGTTGTTTTGAGATATTCTCTGATTTTATAAGAGATCTCAACATTTCTTGAACTCTTTTGTTGACTTCTTTCAAATCATTTTCAAATTTTGCGGCTTTTTCGGATTCATAGCCTTTCTCTTCATTGATTTTCTTAAGAGAGTACTTCATTGCTTGCATTTCTGTGTTAAGCTTGGAAATAGATTCTTCAAGTGCTAAACAATTTTTTTCTGACGCAAAAATTTTCTTAGTGATGCCATCTACACGCTGTTGGATCTGTGCTTGCGCATATGTTTCTTCACGAATGAGTTTATCAATGTGAAGCCTTTCCATTTTGAGTTGATTTCTTTTATCTGATAATGTTGACATTTTATATCGTATTTCTTCATTTTGGAGCTTAATATCTACAGCTTCATCATGTTCTTTGACTGTACTGTTCTCGGTATTCTCAATTTCTTGATTTTGAGCATCAATTTGTTGATTAATTTGCTCAAGCTTTTCATTTAATGTAGAGTATTCATTGTTAGCTGTTTTTTCTTCAGCAAGTAAAGTTAAATGTTCTTGATTAATTCCATTTGATTGCGTTTTGACACAAGTTGGAAAAATTCCAACTTCTGTAAGTTTTGCATTCGCTTCTATTCTCTTTTGATGTATTTCATCGAGTCTTTCTTTCATTTTTTCAAATCTCTCGGTGTTATCTTTGTTTTCTTTTACTAATGATTGTATTTTTTGTCTAAGTTGAGTAATTGACTTTTGAAGATCATCAATTTCTTGTGTTAACTGTTTTGAAAGTGGATCCATGGTAGATTCTGTTTCTTCTTTCTGCTTTGCTATTTTCGCTTCTAATTTTTCAATTTCATGGTTCTTCATATCAGTA
The DNA here is from genome assembly GCF_026262505.1 of Trichomonas vaginalis G3. Classification (NCBI taxonomy): domain Eukaryota; phylum Parabasalia; order Trichomonadida; family Trichomonadidae; genus Trichomonas; species Trichomonas vaginalis. The sequence continues at coordinate 38,679,915 of NC_067206.1, read as the reverse complement.
TTCTTTACAATTTCGACAGTCTTTTGTTCAATAGAGTCTAATTCTATTTGGATATTTGTTACTAATTGCCTTAATTCACCCATTCGAATTCTATTATCTTGCTGCGTTTCAGCAGAGCTCGAAATTGTTAGCTTTTGATTTTTTAATTGTTTGTTGTATTCACTTGCTTTACGGTATATTGATTGTTCATTATTGCAAGAAAGAACGAAAGCAGAATTTAACTTATTAAAAAGGAAAACATATCTTTTATAAACATCTTCGCTGATCTGTCCTTGATCAAGCAGTTGCTTGAGGCTTATTATTGCGGGATGCGTTGATGTATCCTGCGTTGCCTTCAAGTCACTCATTAATAAACGTACACCTTAAAAAGTGACATAATCTAGAAAAAACGATTTTTCAATAAAATCACATCGAATGTAATGGAAACGCACTCAAATCATTAGCTTTTATTATAATATTACATATCATATGCGCCTAAAGAATTATTGTATGTTTATCTTCACACTATAAATCTCCAAACTTTGTTCAACTCATGCTAATCTGATAATCTGTAATTTTCTCCAAATGGTAGGAAACACCATGGTTTTATGCATACAATGATTTAAGGATGTCGTTTTGTCCCCCAGGGGGAATATTGCGTCCCCCACTTGGGGGACGCTGGGGGACAAAAATTGAGGAACTTTGTTTGATGGAGTCAGAGTATATTTGTAAAGCGTCAAAATAATAATTGATTAATAAAGTTCAAATATTATAATATATTTATTTGACTTTCATTGAGTTTTCATGCGTTTTCAGCGAATTGAAAATTTAAATTTCCTAAAGTTTTTGTTATAGATGCTTTTTAATGGACTATTTTTGTTTTTAATTAATGGGAGTAGATTAATCAATAATAAAATCCGTATCAAAATTCTATCATCAAGCGTCACTTTTTATTCCCCAGTCCCCCACCCATATGCATATTTTTATACAATCATATTTATGTTTTGATAACAATATAATTCAACCCATTAAAATGGAGATGAGGCTAAGATTTTCAAAAATCATTTCTCGATTTTAACTAAAAACCTTTGGTACCCATATAAATGCATGAGACATTAGGAGGTTAGTTGTATTTAACTTATAATTATCCATAATTTTTCTTATTTTTAATTTTTTTTAATCCTTTGGAACAATGATACAAAATCCATCTATTTATGTATATTAGCTATCATAAATAATATTTTGGAACCTAAGAATAAATACTTGTATTCTTTGGCTAACGATTATGACATACATTGATCAAAATCTAAAAACTCAGGGGGTAGATAACGGATTTTTTTTCTGTAAACTAGGGCGGTGATACCTTAAATGATGTAATATTATTGTCACTTTTTTCACAAAAAAGAAACACAACCAAAACTTTTGGAAAGCATGTTAAACTCTGAGCAATCTAAAAATGAAATTGGATGTGATTTTGGTAGCATTAAGCCAACTGAAGTATTTGAATACCCTAATCGAGTATCAAAAATGATTTGGAGTGTCAATTCCAATAATATTTTACAAGTATCTTCGCAAATTATAGAATTCATTACAAACAAAAAAATATCTATCCAAATGTCACTTTATTTGATTGATGTTATTTCACAAATTCGTGTTAAAGATATTAAATTATTATCAGAACTTTACCAAAAGATATTAAACGAATTCTCATGCATCATCAAACCAGAAAATGAGAAATTAGCAATGTTATTATATTGCAAATGCTCCGAATTTGAATATCCAATAGAATCTCCATTATACTATATTTTATGTGATAAAGTTGATGAACTTAAATCTCAATTCCCAAATCTTGATATTAATAAAAGAATTAAAGATATCACACCACTTGACTGCGCAATTAAATACGGATCAGAATTGTGTTTCAATTACTTGAAAAATTTAGGAGCTAAATACACAGATAACTCCGAAAAATATGCTGTTCAAGGCGGAAATAATAGCATTTTTATGCAAATGATAGAAGAAGGTAAATCATTTGGTGACATGATTAATACAGCATTGGATTATAGAAACTATGAAATTGCTGAGTACCTTAAATCAAATTTAGGACAATTTCCTAATTCAATAACCGAATGTATGCATTTCGGAAATTTTGATGTTGCATCTTATTTAATTACTAATGGAGAAGATATTAACAAACTTTATAATCTTTTTATTTTCATTATTATCATTGTTTTATGGCATTCTCTTCCTTTTCATATTTATCGTTGTTTTATGGCATTCTATTTCTTTTCATATTTATAATTGTTTTATTTCATTCTCTTTCTTTTCATATTTATCATTATTGTATACAAATCTCTTTCTTTTCATATCAATTGTTGTTTTATAGAGTTCTCTTTCTTTTTACATTAATCATTGTTTTATGAGGTTCTCTTTCTTTTTATATTAATCATTATTTTATGAAATTTTCTTTCTTTTCATATTTATCATTGTTTTATAGAATTCTTTTTCTATGAATACTTATCAATGTTTTATGAAATTCTCTCAATATTAATGAAAGCCCTCTTAGTATTGCGATCAAAGCGAATTCAATAGAAATCGTCAAATTCTTAACTGAGCATGGTTCTGATGTTAATATGAAACTTATTCTCTTTCGTTTCATATTTATCATTGTTTTCTAGAATTCTATTTCCTTTCGTATTTATCATTGTTTTATTCTATTCTCTTTCTTTTCATATTTATAATTGCTTTATGGCATTCTATTTTTTTTTCATATTAATCGTTGTTTTATTCTATTCTCTTTCTTTTCATATTTATCATTATTGTATGAAATTCTCTTTCTTTTCAGATTTATCATTGTTTTATAGAATTCTCTTTCTTTTCATATTTATCATTATTGTATGAAATTCTCTTTCTTTTCATATTTATCATTATTGTATAGAAATCTCTTTCTTTTCATATTTACCACTTTTTTATTACACTATCTATATTTTCATATTTAACAATTTTTAATACAATTCTCTTTCTTTTCATATTAATCATTGTTTTATATAATTCTTTTTCCTTTCATGTTGATTATTGTTTAATAAAATTTTATTTCTTAACACATTTATCATTGTTTTATCACATTATCCCTATTTTCATATTTATCTTTGCTTTATATAATTCTTTTTCTTTTCATATTTATCATTGTTGTATATAATTCTTTTTTTTTCAAATTTATCAATGCTTTATGAAATTCTCTCAATATTAATGAAAGCCCTCTTAGTATTGCAATCAAAGCAAATTCAATAGAAATTATCCAATTGTTAATTGAACATGGTTCTGATGTTAATATGAAACTTATTCTCTTTCCTTTCATATATATCATTGTTTTATAAAATTCTCTTTTGTTACATATATATCATTGTTTTATATAATTCTTTCTCTTTTCAGATTTATCATTGTTTTATAGAATTCTCTTTCTTTTCATATTTATCATTATTGTATGAAATTCTCTTTCTTTTCATATTTATCATTGATTTATACTATTCTCTTTCTTGTCATATTTATAATTCTTTTATATTGTTCTAATTTTTTTCATATTTATCGTTGTTTTATGGCATTCTATTTCTTTTCATATTTATCATTATTTTATGGCATTCTATTTCTTTTCATATTTATAATTGTTTTATTTCATTCTCTTTCTTTTCATATTTATCATTATTGTATACAAATCTCTTTCTTTTCATATCAATTGTTGTTTTATAGAGTTCTCTTTCTTTTTACATTAATCATTGTTTTATGAGGTTCTCTTTCTTTTTATATTAATCATTATTTTATGAAATTTTCTTTCTTTTCATATTTATCATTGTTTTATAGAATTCTTTTTCTATGAATACTTATCAATGTTTTATGAAATTCTCTCAATATTAATGAAAGCCCTCTTAGTATTGCAATCAAAGCAAATTCAATAGAAATTATCCAATTGTTAATTGAACATGGTTCTGATGTTAATATGAAACTTATTCTCTTTCCTTTCATATATATCATTGTTTTATAAAATTCTCTTTTGTTACATATATATCATTGTTTTATATAATTCTTTCTCTTTTCAGATTTATCATTGTTTTATAGAATTCTCTTTCTTTTCATATTTATCATTATTGTATGAAATTCTCTTTCTTTTCATATTTATCATTGTTTTATTCTATTCTCTTTCTTTTCATATTTATAATTGCTTTATGGCATTCTATTTTTTTTTTCATATTAATCGTTGTTTTATTCTATTCTCTTTCTTTTCATATTTATCATTATTTTATGAAATTCTATTTCTTTTCTAATTAGTCGTTGCTTTATGAAGTTCTCTTTCTTTTCATATTTATAATTGCTTTATGGCATTCTATTTCTTTTCATATTTACCATTGTTTTATTCTATTCTCTTTCTTTTCATATTTATCATTGTTTTATATCATTCTCTTTCTTTTCATATTTATCTTTGTTTTATGGCATTCTCTTCCTTTTCATATTTATCGTTGTTTTATGGCATTCTATTTCTTTTCATATTTATAATTGTTTTATTTCATTCTCTTTCTTTTCATATTTATCATTATTGTAAGTAGTATATGTTGAAGGGTTGTGTGACTTTTTTTGTAAACGTAAGAATTCATACAATATTGAACGATTTTGTATCATTTTTTTTAACATATGAAGTAAAAAATGTATGATTCTTACGGTTTTTATTCTTACGTTTTTGAATAAATCAAGATTTAAAAATTGACTTCTTACGTAAAATTAAAACTAAGTTAAATTTATTTTTTATTTAATGATAAATGAGTATAACAACTAATTCATTGAAATCTTTAAAGTTCACTAATTCAGAATTAGAAAATATTTTAGAAAATTTTGGAGACGGTTCTTATCCAACATATATGCAGAATGTGAAAGAGTTTTCCAGATTGTTGAATGAATTTAAATATAACGGACCAATTACTAAAAAGGCTATAATGAGATATTTATATCCCAAAAAAGTTGAAAAACAGGAGAATATTCCTCTTTATGGTCCAGAGGACCTGGGCTCAGAGAGCCTTGAAACACCTCCTGAATATTTTGAAGAAAAAATTAAACAAGATGAATATTATAACGATGAGATTGAGAAATTGGAACAATTAAGAAATGAAATAGATGAAAGAATTAGTGAATTGAGAAATGCTGAGAATGAAGTAGAGGGTTTAATGAATATCCCAGCTTCAGAATCAGAAGTTCAAAAATCACATGAGGAAAGATATAAAAATTACTTTTTGGAATCTACTAAAAATTTATTAGATGGTGATATTGACGAAACACTTTCAGAAGAAGGCACAAAATTTATTCATAAACATAAGCTTCAGTTTATTGACGATGGAGATTATCCATGTATATTACTTTCACCTCCTCTTGATTCTGAAAAATTCAAAAAAGCACTGAAAAATGTAACATATGCAACAAATACGATTAAGAAAGAAGACCATGATATTTACACAAATTATTATTTAAATAAATGTACAGGTGTTGATAAAGTTTTTGATTTGTTAGATAAAATATCAAAAGAAACAATTGGTACATATAAAATTTTATGCGATTGTGGTTTCATTATTGAAGATACCAATAATGTTTCATATGAAAGAACAGCACCGAAGGAAGACGAAGTTGAAAGGGCTATACCATTCGTTATTAAGAATATAAAAGATATGAAAACGTATAAGCATTATATTTATTCATTTATTTCAGAAAAAATGGAAGCAACCCATAAAACATCATCTCATCATTTTATAGCTATTCATACATTCCTTTTCAAAGTTGTGAAATTAAATAAGACAGGAATTAGATTTAATGTATCCGGGTACGCATTCTTGAGTAAATTAAAATGTATTCGTCACGTCGCAGATGATAAAAATTTATGTGTTCTTAATTCATTTTATGGGCTTTAAAAAATAAACTTTATTTTTATTTATTTTTTAATTTTTTATTCTTACATAAATGAACAAAAACTTCCAGTCTTATTTTATCATTTACAATATCTTTAATCATTTCATTACATGCATTCTTAAAACCATCTGATTTTTCTAATTTACGTCTATCACTTTCTTTAATTAAATCAAAGTTATAACCTTGCTGAGAATAAAGTGGTTTCTTTATCAATTCCTTGAACGCTTCTGAAAGTGAAGATGAAGAAATTCTTGCCACTTGAATTGGTTTAAATTCTGCTTTCATTGCTTCTTTCTGTTCATTGAACACTGGATCGAATAAAGCAACTTTAAAGAATTTCTTAGCTGGAATTTCAGGTCTAATATTTGCATATTGACCATCAAACTGATTAACATATCGTGGTAATCCATCCGGTCCCTCTTCAATAGCATTTAATTCGTCATTGAAATAAGAATATGGATTATGACGGTATGAATTAATTGGACCATTTTCACCTTCTCCAATGTATTGTTTAACAGCTTTTCCATTTTCATCAAATTTCATAGGATAATGTTCATTATATGCTTTACGTTTAGGATAATCAGTTATAGTTAATTTATAACCATTTATGACTTTAATATTTCCTTGACCATCAGTAACAAAGACTTCATTTATTCCATCAGGTTTTCCATTTGGACCTGTAATGTCTGCTTCGTGTGCTTCCCAATTTGGTCCATGACGTTTGGCATATGCTTGAGCTTCTGGTAATGTTAAAACGTTTCTCATTTGTTTAACATCCTTTTGAAGACCGGCAACAATGTGGACTAATTCTTTCATTCCGTCTGGAACTTTCATTGTTCTATTATATGCACCCTTTTTGTTTGTCCCTTGTTTTAATGGAACCTGTAGAAGATTTGCAATTTCTGTCATGTTTAATTATAAATAAAAAATAAAAATTATTTATAAAAAGTTAATCAAATTTAACACTTCCTTTATTTAAATCAACTATTATTTTTCCATGTTCACCTAATTGCTGATATTGTGTGTAAAGTTCATTAATGCTCATTGGTAAATTCACTTGATAAAGCATAACGTTCAACTGTTGACGACTAAACCCACTGAAAATGAAAAGTGTTGATAGATTTGATTTAATGTTTGTGCTTAATGCTTTGAAGTATTGAACAGCCATGAAGAATGAACACTGAATGTGTCGGCATTGAGTTAATAATTGATTAAAATATGATTTCTCATTAGTTATTAGTTTTGATTTCACTGCATCATCTAGAAAAATGAGTGAATGCAAAAATTCTCTATCAAAATTTGAAATAGAAAGTGTTTCAAATAATTCATCCCTTTGTTTATCAATAATTTTATCCTCTAATCCCTGCTTCTTGATTGTATTATATAATTCTTTATACATTAAAAAGTTTTTTAAATAATCTTCTGCTTCTTCTTGTGATAAATAAATAATTGGAATTTTGATTAAATGCTTTAAAGATTCAAATGTATCATCTGAAGGTGAACCTGAACGGTTGATATAAATTAACACATGTGAATAGGGGGAAGTGTTAGCAATAATGATAATTTGTTTTAATATCGTTAATGTTTTACCTTTATTCTGTTTACCAATTGCTGCAGTGATTGAATTTAAGTAACATTCAGAATATGGAATTTTCATTAATTTTTCCTTAGATAGAGCATTTCTATTATCACTCAATGCTTCATTAATCATATCATCTACGTATGTATTATATACTCCCGCTAATTCTTCATAAGGGGTGGATGAATTTAAATCCATTTAATCAAAAATAAATTTATAATTTTAAACATTTCTATTCATCAATATTTCATCATATGAACTTCTATACTGTGGTGGTGTACCTGTTGGATGATATTTCAAACCTTCGTCCGGTGTCCATGTCCAATACGTAGTCCTAGTAAACCAAACCTGAGGAGGATTTGTCACCTTTGAACAGTAAGTGTCATTTTCACCCTGAATGATTGGATAAGCTTTCACTTGTACTGTAACTTGTGAGTTGAAAGTTTCTAATCCATCAAAGAATATACCCGCTCCATCACGTTGAACTGGAATAGTGCATAAGAATGAAGTTTGGTCTTTCCATGTTCTAGCTAATGGCGTGCCATCATCTGCATTCAGTGGTCTAGTTAATGAGTCCTCGTATTCTTCTGTGCATTCATTCACTCCATCTAAATCAGAAGCTTGAAGCATACGTGTAAAGAATATGTCACCCACTGTGGTCATCGCTTGATCGGGGAAGTTTCTGGAATCTATAGTGACCTGAAGACCTCGAAGCATTGGATTTTCTAAAACTGTTCTTTGCATTGCATTCTTCGGAAATGCTAACACAACATCTGTAACATTATGAAGAGCGTATGAGAAATCTGAACTGATACCTTCAGGAGTGATGCAACCTCCATTTAGTGAACGAACGTCAATATGTTGAGCTGGAATCATGAATGGATCTTCCTTACTGAATAAACGTGGTATTGCTTTAACTGATTCTTCAATTAAACCGTATCCTGGTGTAATGCATTTATCCTCTAAAACTTCCATCTTTGTGCATGAAATAATAACGTTATCAACTTTTGCGTCAGCAGATGTAGCGGCTAAGCTTGTAATTAATTTGGCAGAAAGTCCGATTTGTTGGAATTTGCGATCATATTTATAAACATGATTCATAATCTTTTCATAATTTCCATCAGTTATCTTTTCATAAACGTAATTTTGTAAATCAGCAACTCTTAACGGGTCAACCTGACAAAATACTAAAGTATCCCTGAAAGCATAATATTTAAGAATGATTTCACCAAATGATTTAGGATAATCATCGAACGCCTGAAATGCTAACAAATCATTTACCGGAATAATCATATCAAAAGTGACATCAACTTCTTCATTTGCGTTCTTGAAAACTTCTGAAGGGTCAATATATTTACCACATACTGAGTTATCATATTTTTGAACATTATTATATAACGAATGAACAAACTTTTTAACTTTCCTTTCTGATTTTGGTTTATATGTTGCAAATGCGAAAGATTCACGGGCGCAATCCATTTGAAGATAACCGGCATCGCCTCTTTCAGTTTCTACTTCTAATTGTTTAAAGCTTTGATTTGATGATTTGTAACCAACGAATAAACGCATGCATTTAAAAGCGGCATCACATGTGAAAGCTTTATTTGAAACTAGAGTTGCTTTAACTTTGCGTTTAATATATGTGTCACCTAATTGGTTCACATCATGAGCCGGATTTGTAATTCTTAAATGAGTTTGTTTATCATCAAAATATGGAGCATCAGAGTCATAGCATGAACTTTCAAGTTCTCTATAATATCTTCTACCGTCATTCTTTGCGAATATTTCATTTATCTTTTCAAATGAATGAAACACATTTCCATTAATCGGTTTAGTGTTTGGCACCAAATAGTTAGTCGTCATTTATTAATAAATAAAAAATCAAAATTAAAAGATGAAAATGAATTTTTAATTTTAATGAAATAATCAACTATGGCTGCAGGATTCTTTAAGAAATTATGGGATAAAGTAAAAAGAGGAGCGCATAAAGTTTGGGAAACAATGAAGAAAGGAGCAAATTGGATATTTAAGAATAAAGAAGCAATTAGTGACGTTGCTGAATCAATAACGCCAAAAGCCGCCCCAATAAGAGAAATATTAAATAAAGGAGAAAAAGTTTATCAAAGACTACAACCGATACTAAGATAAAAATAATTTATTTTTCCACTATCTACCTCCTATTTTATTAAGTATTCCTTCAGCTATTCCACCAATTGCGTTACCTGCTTGTGCTCCCATCGCTGGATTACCTACTTTAGTACCTAATACTCCACCTATGATAGTTCCTGCCGTTTTCGCTACTGGTGCCAAAAAGTTTGCAACAGGTTTAATAACCTTTTTATAAACCCAACCCGCAGCTTTCTTAATTCCATCCCATAATTTTTTAAAGAATCCTGCCGCCATTTCTGATTTAATATTAATTAAAAAATATATTTCATCACTTATATTCTAATTTTTATTTAATGATAAATGAAACCGATTTTAAAAATAAATGAAACAGAGGAGGAAGAAAGTGAAAATGTTCAACAAAAAATAAACGTTGTTAAACCAATTACTGAAACAAAAATTTTTTCATCTGTTGAAGAATTTAATGACTATTATGCTAATAATAAAAAATTATTTGAAGAATTGACAACATGTAAATTGAATAAAATGTTTAAAGTTGATGGATTCAAAATTTCAAAAATAAAAGGAGTGATTAGTTTGAAATCTATTCCTCAATCAAGAATCACCTCATTAATGAAAATTGATGATTTAACAAAAAGAATAGAAGAGATTGAAGAAAGAATGAATCAAATAATTGATTTCATAAATTCAAATAATCATTAGTTTCTAATTTCTTTTTCTCGTTTATGAGGTCTTTGATTATGACTTCATTGATTCCATTCAGTTATTCAAAAATAATTAATTATCGAATAACCCATGATGTTGTCAAAATGTCATGTTGTCACATTTTTTATTTCATTATGTATGGGTTGAGTGTAAATGTCTTACAATTTTGAAAATTTTTTAAATCTTGATTTATTCAAAAACGTAAGAATAAAAACCGTAAGAATCATACATTTTTTACTTCATATGTTAAAAAAAATGATACAAAATCGTTCAATATTGTATGAATTCTTACGTTTACAAAAAAAGTCACACAACCCTTCAACATATACTACTATTGTATACAAATCTCTTTCTTTTCATATCAATTGTTGTTTTATAAAGTTCTCTTTCTTTTTACATTAATCATTGTTTTATGAGGTTCTCTTTCTTTTTATATTAATCATTATTTTATGAAATTTTCTTTCTTTTCATATTTATCATTGTTTTATAGAATTCTTTTTCTATGAATACTTATCAATGTTTTATGAAATTCTCTCAATATTAATGAAAGCCCTCTTAGTATTGCGATCAAAGCGAATTCAATAGAAATCGTCAAATTCTTAACTGAGCATGGTTCTGATGTTAATATGAAACTTATTCTCTTTCGTTTCATATTTATCATTGATTTATTCTATTCTCTTTCTTTTCATATTTATCATTATTTTATTACATCATTTCTATTTTCAATCTCATATAAGTTCTACAGAAATTTACTTTTTATTCTATGCTGAATCTTTCGAATAATTCCTATGTACTTAAACTTACTGTTAATTGCCGTAAAGCCAGCATTTCGTCGATGTTCCTTTTTAAAACTCAGCAATGGGGTGAAGAACCTATATCTGCGTCTATAGTAAAGGCTCATGACCTCTGGGATTCTGAAGAAATCACAATGATTTATGAGCAATTGAATAATCAAATTGCAGACCATATTAACACTTATAAGTACATATAAATCATTATATAGATATGACATTTTTTTTGAAAATTGAGACAAAAACTCTGAAGTCAAAAAAATTGAGAGAATGACAGAAAGTAAGTGCATACTTTTTGGCATTCTCTCAGTCAAGTCTACCAACGCTTCCAAATACTAATTCTCACATAAAAATCTTCCTAAAAAAACTCTCTAAACACAAAATGAGATTATTATCGACTTATTTTATATAATAAGCCATCCTTACAATGCCGAAACTTATACTTGGCTTTATATAATACAGTTTAAACTCACTTTAAAATCAAAATTATAAATTAATTATTTACATTAAGAAGTGAGCAAACATTATAAACAATTTCATAACTAGTCATTCCAATTCTTCCATCATCTGCAGGGTTCTGTCCCATTACAGCTTTAACACAGCTATAATCCATGATGCTTTCTCTTGTTGTCTTTCCAGACAAATGAATTTCAGAGATATTTGTGAATTTGACAATTTCTTGACAGTTTTTCGCACTTACTCCTGCACCTGCCATTATTGAGATTTTTCCTTCGGAAAGTTCAACAAGTTCTTTAATCATCTCTCTTCCATCGAATGCTGTTTGTGCACAGCCAGATGTTAATACTCTTTCGCATCCAAGCTCGATCAGTTTCTTCAGTGTTTCTTTTGGATTTTTAACTAAATCAAAAGCTCTGTGAAAAGTTACGCCAATTCCAGATGCAGCATCAACTAATTTCTTAGTTGTCTCAATGTCAAGTTCTGCAGATTTGGTTAATGCACCAATAACAACACCTTTTGCGCCAAGTTCTTTGGAAATTTTAATATCATTAATCATCATCTCTACTTCTTCTTCATTGAACAGGAAATCTCCAGCTCTAGGCCTAATCATAACATAGATTGGGATTTTTGATACTTCAACAGCTTTCTTAATTAATGAATAAGGTGGAGTAACTCCGCCTAAAGCTAATGATCCACAGAGTTCAATTCTGCTCGCACCAGCAGATTCTGCGATCTTAACAGATTCAATATTGTCGACACACACTTCAACTTTCATGTTTATGTCACCTTTTTTATGCCTCAGTCATTATCAATCTGTAATAGTCAGCATATCAATGAATTTACTTTATATATTTAATAATAGTAGAAAAAAAAAAAAAAAAAAAAAAAAAAAAGGGTAGTGGGGCTTCCAGGCACTTCGTGCCCTCTAGCCCCGAAGATGTTTAGTATAAATGAAGTCTTGACAAAACATTTACGAAGAAATCTCAACAAAGTCTTTACGAAGAAGTCTTGACAAAACATTTACGAAGAAGTCTTGACAAAACATTTACGAAGAAATCTCAACAAAGTCTTTACGAAGAAGTCTTGACAAAGTCTTTACGAAGAAGTCTTGACAAAGTCTTTACGAAGAAGTCTTGACAAAGTCTTTACGAAGAAGTCTTGACAAAGTCTTTATGAAGAAGTCTTGACAAAACATTTACGAAGAAATCTTGACAAAGTCTTTATGAAGAAGTCTTGACAAAATATTTACGATGAAATCTCAACAAAGTCTTTACGAAGAAATCTTAACAAAACATAGACAAGAAAGTTCATGAGTGTAAATGACCCAAAAATATATTTTAGGGTAGAAGGGTATATCTACCCCGTTTTCTACCCTCATTTCTACCCTCTTGAATTTTCATGAATTTTACACCAAAAATATACTACTAGGGTCATTTACGAAGAAATCTCAACAAAGTCTTTACGAAGAAATCTTAACAAAGTCTTTACGATGAAATCTCAACAAAGTCTTTACGAAGAAGTCTCAACAAAGTCTTTACGAAGAAGTCTCAACAAAGTCTTTACGAAGAAGTCTTGACAAAACATTTACGAAGAAATTCATGAAAATTCAAGAGGGTAGAAAAGAGGTTAGAAAAGAGGTTAGATATACCCTTCTACCCTAAATTATATTTTTGGGTCATTTACACTCATTTACGAAGAAATCTCAACAAAGTCTTTACGAAGAAGTCACAATAAAACATCTGTCAAAAACCGCTTTTTAACTTCACTTAAAATGCCACGTAAGCTACGTAAGAATATACGTAAGAGGAAGAGAGCATTGAAACATCCAATAGTAAAACTGACACCACAACAACAGTTGCAACAACAAATGCTGAATGACCCCACTATGTTGCAACAAATGTCAAGCAATCCTATGCTTTTAAACCGAGTTCTTGGTGCACAGAGTGGAGGTTTAAGAGCGGCACTTTTAGCGAAAATGGCAGGCTATGGTGGAGCTGCAGACGGAACAGCCTATAACCCTCAAAGTCAAATGAATTTGAGTTCACTCAAAAATCAAATAACAGATGTCAAAAAGTCAAACATAGACATACAGAAGCAAATAAGTGAAAACGAAAAGAAACTAGAATATGACAGACACACAAAGAAACTCAATGAGTTAAACGTAGAGAAAAAGAAGAAAGAAGAACAACTGAAAGAACTAAGTACAGAGGAATATGCGAAAAAAGTGTCAGAAAAAGCAGCAGAAGTAGCAAAAATGGAACAAGATGTCATAAATTTGAAAAACCATACTACTCAATATAAAATACTGAAAGATGAAGAGATAAAACAAAAAGCCCTGAAGACATATATGGATAGCGATGAGTATAAAAAAGAAGTTGAAGCAAATGTAAAGGCAGAAAAACTTTTACAGTTGCAAAACCAAACCGTACAGTATGAAAACTTAGCACAAGAAAGTAAAAATAACGACGCGGCTATGCAAAAGGCAATGAAAAGCGCAGAATATATAAAAGCCAACAATGACTGGTTAGATGCCCAAGCCAACGCTAAAGCAGCCCAACTCATAGGGTCAATAAGGACAAAAATACAAGCGGATGAAGATAGTTCAAATGAAGCTTTAACAAATGCTGACTTTAAGAACGCTTTCGAAGCTCTTCATAGTAAGGTGAAACAAGTGAACGACTTCTCATCTGGAAAGAAACTGAAGTCTGAAGGTTTCGACAAAGAGTTAAGAGAAGTAGCACAAAATATGACGAAAATAACAGATGCAGCAACGAGACAGGCAGTTCAAAGTGCCTATGACGCCGTTAGAGCAACTGTTGTGGAAAGTCAAGAAAAAGAGTTACAACAGACCAAAACAGACCTAGTAAATGCTTTCTTAAAAACGAAAAGTCAGGTAGGACATTACGCTGCAGATGGAACATATGTGCCAGCTGGTGGAACTTATATACCACCAAACCCTCCAAGAGAAGCACCTGCACCAGGACTACCTAAAACATTTACATCGTCACATGGACACAGACACAGGCATGCACCAAAACCAACGCAACAACAACAACCAACACAACAACCAGCACAACAACCAACACAACAACCAGCACAGCAACCAACAGTTCAAAACCCTGCACAACAACAACCACAAACAGAGCAAGGACATAAAAGAAGTAGAGAACAAGGAAACCAAGAATTCTTAAAAATGCTTAAAGAAGAGTGTGGTTTCCCAGATACTGTTGACTTTAGTGACAGATATAAAGAAGCTATTAGAAAGTTCAAGGATGGAAATACTGACCCGAACCTATTTAGCTTTATGGCTCAGCACCAAAACGGATATAATCTCAAACCTGGAAAATACAAGCTCGCTAAGGGATATGATTTAATAGCATATCATCCAAATGACATGGATGAATTTACTCCGAGATATTTGATGTCAGAGCTAAATGACAATTCAACTTTCGTCATGAAACGCGTAAAAAATAGAGACGGAACGAAAGAACAAAAGCTTATGAATGCGGATGACGTAGATAGGGAAATTGTTGAAAGGTCTCGGAATATATGAAATGCCAGCAGATGAGGTACAAGAAACTCCACAGGAAGAAGTTCAGATACAACCAGATGGAAGAAATAGTTCAGCAACAACAGCTAGAAGAGCCTGAAGGAACGAACAAGTCACTCCTTTGGAAACTAAACTTCACAGAACTAGATGAAGATTTGGAACAGCCGAAAAATCTTGACCCTCAACAAGAGTATGCGGAGAATATGGAATATTTCCAAGAGTCTAAAAAAAATTCGGCTGACATAGTAGAAGAATATCGAAAAATGTTTGCCGACATAAAAGACTCCAACACCAGATGAAAAATATTCAGCATAGAATGGAAGTACTGAAAGAAAATGTACACAAATAAAACAACCCTTTTTACTTACGAGCATTTAACGTTCAATCTTCGGATGAACTCGGTGAAAATAAAAGGTTAAATTTCAAGAAAACATATAGAAATGAAACATTGTTTAAAGTTCATTCAGAACCTAACCAAGATGGAAACAAACCTACTTTTGTTTCTGCAGACGATGGAACTACAATGAGATGGGTCATAAGCTAATCCAGATAGGTGGTTCATAAACTTACAACCACAATTCCAAGAAGTTGTAGACGCAATGGAAGTCAATGGTGAACGAGATATAGCTGGTATTTTAAGCGCGGCTTTAATGCCATTGAAAGATATGAAAGATGCAGATATTTTGGACCAGTATGAAATGAACATGGCTGATGGAAATATAACACCTGACGTTCTAGAACATTTATCTCAAAGAACTACACAGAACCATAGAGATGGTATATTTGGTGAAGAGTTTAGAAAGAAAGTTAGGGAGGGAGAAGGAAGAGAACCTATTGTACATGACCTTGCAAACGAAAGTTTACAAAATGTCATAAAAACTTACTTTGCAGGCGATGAATCGAGAAGGGATGAATATTTAAGAAAACTCAAATGGACAGTAACCAATGAAATGTTAGTATTGAAAAACATGTTCTTGACAAAATAAAACCAACTACAGAAATAAACGACGCAAGACTGAAAGATTGGGTAAAAGCTTTCCCATTCACAAAAGATATTATTGGTAACATGGAAAGAAAACCAGAATGGCTACAAAACATATATTTGGAAACGAGCAATATTCCATATGGACAGGCACTGTTTGAAGAGCTTGAACCAGAAACTCAGGAAAGAGTCATGCAAACAATACGCGAAGACTCAAATACAGACTATGACAAACTCTTTCTAGGATATAGGTTACCTGAGATGGGCGACCAGAGCCAAAGGCAAAAAGGACATGGGAAATTTGCAACATACTAGATGAACATAATGCAAAGATGCAACAACTTCAAGCAGAGGCAATGAAGGAAAAAGAGAGATTAAAAACTCAGTCAGGAAGAAAGTAAAGCTTGGTCCACGTGGTTTATATATGAATATAAATCCAACTATTCTATATTTTTACTCATATGAAATGTACGCCGCTCAGAATATAACGCCAACAGTTTTGGATGCTATGAATGGAAATGTTTCCGAATGGTATAACGAATGCGACAATGCCATTAGAAGGTCAGAAATAGTTCCTGGAACTTACGAATATACAACTGCTGTTTCTTATGGAAACGTAGGTGAGTTTGGAGAAGGTTCTTCAACAACAGTAGATATTGCTTGCGACAGGTTTCATATTATTTCTATTGACAACTCATTCTTATACGTGGAACAAGACATTGAAATAAAACCTTCTGCCAAGTTGTCTGACAAGAAAGGTTGCAATGGAATTTTCTATGTCGGATACCAATATGCTCCAGAAGTTTTCATGGGATATAAGATATATTCTAACTCTGACTTAGTTCAAACAGTAACATGGGCAAACTATGAATGGTTCGCTTTGAGAAACTCAGTACAACCACAAGCTAGAGAACAAACAGACCAATATGCAACTATTGAGAAAATAAGAAGACTTGACCCTAACGTTCCAGGAGTTTATGTTAACCTTTCTGGACAAACTGCAGCAGCAGTAACCAAAGTAAAACTGAAACTTAGAGTTCCTTTGTCATCTTTCCTCATCTTCAGGTTTTTAAGATACTTGCCAAACTGGGCAGGAAAAAATTTCTATCGAACTTACTCCAAGCAAAAATAACTTAGTCATTGCACCAACGCAAGACCCATTCACTCTTACAGACGTAAAGGGAGCAAATCAAACGTCATTCGCCGAATTTTGCAAAGACAAAGTTGACTTAGACTTTTGGAAACCTCAACACTGAAGTAAACTATTATTTCAATGCTGCTGGAACTGCTTGGGACCCAGTTAAGTTCACATGCGAAAAATTTGAATGCAAGAGAATAGAAAGCAGACTTGCAGTCTATATGTTGGACCCAGATATTTCAAATGCTTTAGCTGCCAAATATATTGCAGTTCCACTTATGTTCCCTATACACCAAATATCTGTCAAAGACTTTGCAGGTGAAGTTGGAAACCAAAGTGCTGACCGCAGGTGCAAGAACAGATATTGCTTTAACAACTGCAATGAAACATGCAGATACTATGTTTGTACTGTTCAGACGAACTATAAATGACTATTCTTGCTTCTACAACCCTGGTATTAAATACCATATAAACATAGATGGCAATACTATCCAAGAGAAGAATATTCTACAGTTGAGGATATGAGGTCATACAACTTGACATTAGATGCTATGAACTTTAACAACAACTTCACAACAACCATTAACCCTGAAATGCAAAGTTCTATTATTGCCATATGTGAAAGTATGGACTCATACAGGAGGTCAAAAAACTCAATATACAAATGGAGGACCGTTTCAAAACTTTTGCTTGGCATTCCATTTGCTGACTCAGAAGACTTTATGGTGGTGGTATTTCAACTGTTGGTACAGTTCAAATACAATATACTGGTGACAGAGACGGTCCAGATGAATTGAAAGCAAAGAAGTTTACAAAACCAATAGCACTTTTCACGGAAGATGCTCTTTTGAAGATTCGTTCGATGAAACCTGCTGGGGCTCCTCAGATTGGTATAACGACAGCTTCCATCGAGCAGATTTTGGCAGCAGGTCAGTAAGTTGTTCTTGAACTGACTTCTCTCGTCAAATATTGACAAGTACGCCAGTTTTGACATAAAATTGTATTATAAACTTACCTTTAGAAATATCTGTAAGTTTTGTTGTTATATTTTTTGTCTGCTCAAGAACTTTCACCATTTCAGTTATACCAACTTTCTTTGCTTTATGAAATATTTTGGTTCAGCAAAGACTGCTATTCTATAACATTTTCCATTGTTTGTATAAAAACTATTCATCTGTATTGTTGTTGTGTGTGTAAACTTTGTTTTGCTTCAATTCGAAGAGATACTCAAATACGTCCATCTTTTTATTCTAAGTAAAATGTCATTTCCGAAAATAGAAGCGTAAGTGTTTCAAAAGGTTTAATGGCGATGGCAGATGTGAAGTTAAATTCACCAACTCAAACAAACAGTCAAAGTGTTGTTGTCAATGTCAAAGAAAGAGATGTTGAAGTGGGGAAACCATACCGAAGACGAAGATGGTAAGCAATTGTTCCTGTAAAAGAACAACCAACATATCCTGGAAGTTAGCAGAGACTTAAGTTCTCTTGCAAGATATTCGAAACGACTACCAACAACTGAAAGACAAACTTCAAACTCAGGAGAAGATTTGTCAAGCTTTAAGTATAATGTTAAACTTGGTCGAACACAACCCTGTAAAAAGTGAACTCATATGTCATTGCACCTCATGAAGTTTTGAAAGAACTATTGAAACTTTTGACAGAGGCAGACGATATAAACATCAAAGAAATAGAACCCGACATTAGTTGCTGTGGTGTTTCATATAATGTCATTGACAAATATACGTTATGAAAGGAGGTGAAACGTTGAACTTAAAATATAGTTTCCCAGACGTCAAAAAATATTTGACGACCACAACATTTCATTAAATTTAGTTGCTAAGTAAATGGCAGAAGACATAGTGGTTTATACTATTACGACTAAAAACCTGAGTCATATAATTCTATAACAACAAACTTACAAAGTCCTCAAGGACGATATTGTAAACTGACCTTAAACACGATGACGACTAAAGCCTGTTTTGCTCTTTTGACACCAGAAGACTTTGTTGTTGTGAATGGTAAAAAATACTTCTTTGAAGATACTTACTCAGATATACCACCAACAGGTTTTGTTGACTTATTTAATACTTTAAGGACGGATGTAACATGTGCTGCAACTAGAGCAGGTTTCATTATGTTTGGATGTCCGACTGAGTTTAGTATAAACGATATGAGCTATAATACAAAACTTATATCTGGTTTTTACTACCAACAGTTTCCTATAACAGGAAAAGGTGTCATACAAGGTTTGTCTGTTCCATTGACTTTAAGTACACCTATTTTATATATTGTTTCAAACTTAGGTTCAAAGTGCTATTCGAATGTCGACAGAAACTACTATGACCAAAAGATACTCATGCGTATAAACAACACTTTCTCTGCTGGTTTGCCTATTGTTCATTCGAATGCAGAGTTTTCAGCTTTAGTAAACTCAAACACTTTAGCAAACATAAACTTAACCTTAGTTGACGCAAACTTTGTTCCTGTAAACTTTTATGTCCTATGTATTTGTCAATGACGGCAGAAAGTTTCGAATTGGAAGATGCAACTGGTGAAAGTATTGTACTACAAGAACAACTTCAACAACAAATAGCTCAAGAACAACAAATGCAACAAATGGAACAAATGCAACAACAAAGTCAAGAATAAAAAAAATATTTTTTTTTATTTTTATAAAAATGTACAGAATAGATGTTTCAGATTTTTATGACTTCCAAGCATTCAGAAATATGTGTCCATTTCGAGACTATAACAAAGCAGTCGAGAATTTGAAACGTTTAGTCATTTATGTTGACTCTGCCCCAGAATGTTATGTCATGAAAGAATGGGATGTTGTCTTTAACAAACCAAGAGCAACAATAGTTTCAGAACAAGAATGTAGACAGAAACTTAAGAAAATAAAAGTTGTACAAGTTGGAATGAAGATGTTAGATGCTTGGGATATCTTATTGTCAAAGTTAGAAGATTTTTCAGTTCGGTATAAAGTTCTATACACCTTCTCCAAACTTCTTCTATCTTCACTGGATATAAATACGAACAAGTAGAATGGAAAGAAAATGTTATAGAAGCTTGGTTAGACCATGTCAAAGAAATTATATGCAATGGAAACGAAAGAGTCTATGAGTATATCTTATGTTGGTTTGCAAACATCTTACAACATCCAAGTGCTAAAAATGAAACTGCTCTCATTATAATTGGAAAACAAGGAACAGGTAAGAACACTTTCTTTACAGATATCTTATGCAAACTGTTAGAGGGCTATTCGAACCCTAATATGACAAACTTAGAAAACATCTGCGGTAAATTTAACTCTTCAATAGAGAATATGAAACTTATAGTATGTAACGAACTTCAAAGTATAGATACAACAAAGGTTTTAAACTCAGATGCTTTGAAGAGTCTTATAACAGACAAAGTTGGAGTTGTTGAAAGAAAATATAAAGACCAAAGAGTTTGTGAAAATGTTGCAAATTTCATCATGGTTTCAAACAACGCCGTTCCGATGAAGTTAGAAAGTTCTGACAGAAGATATGTAGTTGTCAGAACGTCAGAAGCTCATATGCAAGATACAGAATATTTTGACGACTTAGCAGAAACTTTGACACCTAACTTTTACAACCACTTGTTCTCATATTTCATGACATTAGATATTTCAAAGTTCAATCCAAGACAAATTCCACATACCGAAGAGAGACAAACATTGTTAGAAGCAAACAAGAGTGTTTATGAACTGTTCATAGATGAAACTGACTTTGAGTGTTTAGATGAAAGGTCATTGTACGATTCATATAAACAATATTGTCAAGAGTATGGTTATATGGCAGCTTCTAAACGTACATTCTTGGCAAATGTCAAAAATCTTTTAGATGTTCAGAACGGCGTATATACAAAGAAAAATTTTTCTGAGTAAATTTTAAAAAAAAAATATTTTTTTATCCGATAGAAAAGATGATGAAATTCATCTCAGTCAACAAGTACATGTCAGGACTTAAAGAAGAACTAGACCCATTCATATATTTGAATGTTTACTTCTACCATTTTGAAAAGTCTTCATTCAGCAAAGTTTGGAACATCGAACCAGTTAAGTTTGCTATTGTGACTAAAAATGGTGCGAAATTTGAAGACTTAGACATAGAAGGTTTGTTAGCAGTCAAAGAAAATTTTGACAGAAGGTTTTCAAACCTTAAAGAAGGCAAAGCATACAAACTTGTTATACCTTATGAACCAAAGAAAGCAGACGACTATGAATATTATGAGTCTAAGATAGTTGAAGTTCAAGGTAAATTGGGTAAAAAGATTTTAGAGTCTAAGCCAGTGTTTGCTCCTAAAGAGGAAGAGAACATTGACATTGACCCAGAAATGTTCTAAAAATAAAATTTTATTTTTACATGTCAAATTTCTTTTTCTCTGGCTCTGGCTCTGGCTCTTTCTTCTCTTCTTCTACTTTCTTTTCTTTCTTCTCTCTCTTCTTCTTCTTCTCTGGTGGAGTTATGTCAAACTTCTCAGAACCATATTTTTGTAAAAGTTCTTTGTCCTTTAATAGCTCTTCTATTCTGTTTCCTATTTCATCTTCAAGAACAGCGCATGTGTCTTCTTTGCATTCTAAGAACTTTTGTTGGACTTCATCTTTCCAATCGGCGTCATCTCTGTCAACAAGTCTGTCATTGACAAACTTAAAGACTTCTCTGCCTAATGTTTTATGGTTCTTGTCATATTCCCAGAAACAGAACTTTAGAACAAATTCACCTTTCTTGTTTACACTATGTAAGATTTTATGGTCGACAGAAGTTTTAGAGTCAAAAAGCTTGTCTCGAATATAGATAGCGAAATCGCTAGACATTTTCAAAAAGATAAAAATTTTAATTTTTCTAAAAATATGTTAGAAAAAAAGTTTGCTGACATTGACAAGAAATTTGAGAATGTTTTAAACAAGAACAAGAGGAAGTTGGAAAATGCTCAGATAAAACCCATACATGACAAGTTCTTATTTGCTCAGAATGGTATAACAGGTCTAATCGCACCGCCTGGGTCGGGTAAGACTTTCACTTATCTTAAAATGGCTGCACAACAACAAGAACTAGATGAGAAGAACCCATTCTATGAGTTAGTAGTCATTTGTAGTACTTCTGGTCAATTTGACCAAACCGTCAATTCGTTCAAAGATATTATAAAAAAGTCTAAGTTAGTATGTATAAAAGACTCTGAGTTGTTAGATTGGATAAAGAAGTACCAAAGAAGAGTTTTGAAGTACAATGCTATAAATGAGTATATAAACTCGAAGTTTAAAGACCCAAATGAGGAAATGCAGAGAATATTAGAGAAGAAACACTTCAGAAACAAACAGAAAGAGATAGAATACATTTCGAAGAAATTGCAATCTTACGATTGGAAGACTTACCCTCACAGATGTCTTCTTATCTTAGATGATTTCGCCTCTCATCCTTTGTTAAAGAACAGAGAACAAGATATGTGTCGAATTCTTAAGAAGCTCAGACACTTTAACATCTCAGTTGTCATTTGTGTACAGACAGCAAAGAGTTTAAGTAAGGATGTTAAAAGAATACTTACTGATATCATACTTTTCCCTGGATTGTCCGAAGACGATTTCATGGAACTTATGAAAGAGTCCATGGCAGGTAAGTTTGACAGACATGAACTATGGGAGAAGTACAAAGTCATACAAGACCCTCATACTTCTTTCAGAATTCACATCTACGCGAACAAAGTTCAAATTGTAAAAAGTCAAGCTTGAAAAATAAAGAGTTTAGTCTTAGTAAGTCTGCTGTGGTGCTGGGGCTGTCGGTTCTTCTGGCTTTGGAATGGACTCGGTTGGTGGTACGTCGGACATTCGTTTGTGTCCTGTCGGAAGGAAAAACTTTTTCTGTCGGAAGGAAAAACTTTTTCTGTCGGAAGGAAAAACTTTTTCTGAAGTTCGACCAAAAAGTTCTCAATTTTCGAAAATTTGAATGGTTTACGGACGGACAACAGAAAAAATTTTTCCTGTTGGAAGGAAGGACTCTTCCTGTTGGAAGGAAGGACTCGGAATGCCAGAAGGAAGGACTCGGAATGCCAGAAGGAAGGACTCGGAATGCCAGATGGAAGGACTCGGAATGCCAGAAGGATTTGACAAGACAATTTACCTTATAGAGCTACCTGAGCCATCTGAAGTCAAGCTTGAAAAATAAATGGTTCATTTACTCTGCTTGTTTGAAGTTGTCAAAATACTCTGTTATCTTTTCTTTCAGTAGCGGCAAATCTTCTTTGAATGTAAGTATTGTACAACCTTTCATATCATAGTGTGTTTGAGGTAACGTATCTTGAACTATTTGTTTCACATCTTCATTCGGGGTCATTGAAATCGGTAAGTTTTCGCGATAGAACCAATTTCTGTCAGATTTGTAAATCTTAGCAAGGTCGTAAAAGCTTTTGTTGTTTCTTCTGACTAAATGCAACATAACCATATCTCTGTCTTCTTCATTTTCCATCTCTTCAGTATAAATCATATACTTATAGTTCTTTTCCTTTCCTTTTGGTACCGAACGTGGTATTCTTTTCTGTATGGTTTTGTCTTTTGCTTCAATGACTTCATCTTTTGCTTGAAGTTTCTTTTCCATCTCTTCACGTTCTTGTCTATGAATTTCGTCAAGAAGTTTACAAACATACCATGAATAACGAGGCGAAGCCCACATTGCAACAGCATTTACAAGAAGTCTATGTACATAATATCCTCTCAAACCATTTGGCAATTTTTCACGATTTTCATGAGTTTTAGGCGACTGGGTTTTCTTACCTACTCGCTGTTCTTCACTGTTTTCAGAAAAAAGTATGTCTCGCTGTGCTTCGCTC
The DNA here is from genome assembly GCF_026262505.1 of Trichomonas vaginalis G3. Taxonomy (NCBI): domain Eukaryota; phylum Parabasalia; order Trichomonadida; family Trichomonadidae; genus Trichomonas; species Trichomonas vaginalis. Next base: position 38,655,816 of record NC_067206.1, on the reverse strand, counting down.
AAAAGTTCTTGTGTGCTTTGGTTCCTAAACCAGTCTTTAGGAAGCTTAGTATCTGGAGCAAAACATGCTGTCAAAATACTTTGCATTTGGTACATGTCATCTTTGACCGAACGAATGAGACGGAGTTGTTTGTTAAACTGAACCCACTCGTATTCTTCATTTATAGCTTCATGAACGATAGCAGTTGTTGTGTTCTCTGTTGTTGACATTACTGTTTCTTATATACAGGATAAAAAAATAAATAAAAATAAAACTAACTTTATTTTTTCTATCTTAAGGAAATTTCATGAAATTTGGTCATTTTTCAGCAAAAATATATTTTAGGGTAGAAGGGTATATCTACCCCGTTTTCTACCCTCATTTCTACCCCATATGTCCTTACTGAAAAAGTATGTGTTCCATATGTCATTTTACTCAGAATTTTACTCAGAATTCAATAAAAATATATTTTAGGGTAGAAGGGTATATCTACCCCGTTTTCTACCCTCTTTTCTACCCCAGTTATTTTATAAGCGTTTTACATGGTAAACATTGTGAATTCGTGAAATTCTAAACAGTTTTGTAGCTTCTATTTCTTCACGAAGGATATCGAATGTTTTCACAATGCCGAAAGTTTCTTTATATTTCTTCTTGACGTCAGATAGAAGGAAATCGTCAGCAGTTGGATAGTTTTTGTTCAGAAATTCTAACATGTCCATTTTATCTTCTGCTGGTTTCTCTACTTCTTTCTTTAAGTCAGCATAGTCGTTTCGCATACGTTCTATCTCTTTGACGGAGTAGTTATATTTCCTCATTGCTGCTTTACATTTAGAACATTGTGGGTTCATTTTTGCGTTATATTCTGAAACCTTACCTGCTAGTATGACTAAGGCGTCAATTGCTCTCTTTAACTCAAAAGTTGCGGGTTTTATCTGTTCATTCCATATCTTACCTCTTCTATCTTTATCTCTTATTTCCCAAACACATTTTGCAACTAACGAAACAAAGTTGTCGTAGGTCTTAAACTCCCCAGATTTATATATGTCAGAGATGTTCTTATATACCATATCGCAATCTTTGTCCATGACTTTGTGGTTGCAATGAAATCCAAGAAACTCATAGTTAACCTTTCGTATGAACTTCTTTATTTCTACTGAGTCAGTTGCTTTGACTTCTATTTCATCGAATTCTGGAATAGTGAGTTTTTGTTGTTGGATTTCAGGCAATTTGGGTAAATGGTCAATAATATCCTGCATTTCATAAAGATACTGTTCATTTGTTTCATCTTTCGCACTACAGTCTAAATTACTTGTTAAAAGTTCTTGCTTTATCTTCTGGATTTCTGTCTCAAAAGTATATGAAGAAGGAATGAAGCTTTTCATTTCTACTAACATTGAAGTTGGGTTCATGACTAACGAGTTTGGTGCTGTTGTTGCTAACATGTTCTTACAATAAAAATAAAAAAATATTTTTTTAAAAAAACCAACTTTATTTCTATCTTAAGGAAATTCATGAAAATTCAAGAGGGTAGAAAAGAGGGTAGAAAACGGGGTAGATATACCCTTCTACCCTAAAATATATTTTTGCTGAATTCATGAGTTTTGGTTGAAAGAATACGGTGGAGCCAAAAGTGGCTCGACCTCAAAACAAGCATTTTCTGTATAAAATTCATGAAAATTCAAGAGGGTAGAAAAGAGGGTAGAAAACGGGGTAGATATACCCTTCTACCCTAAAATATATTTTTGTCGAAAAAAAATGGTTCATTTACTCACAATATTTTTGTACAAAACGACCCCAAACTTTTAACTTCTTTTCTGCAGCTTCTAATGCTATCTTAGCGAGTTCATATTCTCTAAATTCTCTCTTTAAATCTTCTTGTTCCCATTGGTCTAGTTCGTATGGAGAATCTCTATAACCAGAACATATCTCACGTTCATGTTCTATTTGTTTTTCATGCATTTTTCTAACTTCTTCTTCAAACAAAGGTTTTGCATTCTCTACTGTATCTTCAAGTTCTTCTTCATCTAACTTCTCATGAACTTTCTTGTCTATGGAGTCCATAATTTTTCCAACTGCTATACAATATTTTGGAGAAGCCCACATTGCTATATAGTTTACAAGTCTTGGGTCTACATACATTCCTCTAACCTGTTTGATTTCATCAGGAATTCCTGCATGAATTTTGTATAAAAAGCAACCCGCTTTTTTCCGCGGGTTGGTATATTCTTCACAAAATGCCTTAAAATACTCTTCCCAGGACTTATTTTCCAACAACCTTCTAAAGTCCTTCCTAAACTGCTGACACATATTTGTTGCGTTAATATAACCATCCATGTCTCTACGTAAGACTTCAATACCGTTGTAAGTGCCTTTTGTGAATGTTTCGCCATTAGATTTGTTCGTGAACGTTTTTGCTTCGACTGTCATTTCAGTTCTTACAATAAAAATAAAAAATATTTTTTGGTGGGACGTCGGACATCCGTTTGTGTCCTGTCGGAAGGAAGAACTTTTCCTGTCGGACATCCGTTTGTGTCCTGTCGGAAGGAAGAACTTTTTCTGTCGGAAGGAAGAACTTTTCCTGAAGTTCGACAGGAAAAGTTCTCAATTTTCGAAAATTTGAATGGTTTACGGACGGACAACTGGAAGAACTTTTCCTGTCGGAAGGAAGAACTTTTCCTGTCGGAAGGAAGAACTTTTCCTGTCTGATGGAAGGACTTTTCCTGTCTGATGGAAGAACTTTTCCTGTCAGTAGCAGTACTGCTAGTAGCAGAGATTTTTATCGTCCAACTTTACAAATGTAAACTCCTATCGTTCTATTTTCTTCACTAGGGTCTAACACCAAAGTAACCTTACAAATGTAAACTTATATCGTTCTATTTTCTTCACTAGGGTCTAACACCAAAGTAACCTATGTACATGAAATTTCACTGCATAAAAGGAAAAAACCTGCGCGAATCGGGATTTGAACCGAGGTCTTCGACGTCTGTAGCGAGGTAGCCCATACCACTGAGCTATGAGCCGCTTGCATATTTTTAAGTAAAATATAGTATATTTGTCATACAGTGAAGGATGACCAAACTTAAAAAAAATAAAACTAAAATATATTTTTTTCTATCTTAAGGAAATTCATGAAAATTCAAGAGGGTAGAAAAGAGGGTAGAAAACGGGGTAGATATACCCTTCTACCCTAAAATATATTTTTCAATACTTTTTCAGCACTTCTCCGTAGTTATATATGAAAGACAATTCGAGATAAAAGTCGTAGTACAATGGAACAATATGCTGCACACCGTTTGTTGTGAACCAGACTTGAAAGTCAGAGAAACTGTTACTAGGTGGTTCGTAGAATTTAGAAGCAAAGTCATAAAAGTCCTTACCAATACAAAGAAAACTATTGTTGCTTGAACTGAAACTTGCATGACACATGACATTTTGAGGGTCAAACACGTTTCTATAAACTGTCAAATCTGTTGGTGGGCGTATAAACCAGAACGGACCGTCAGGTGGTAATGGTTCGTTCTGGTTTAGTAACCGAAGAAATTGTGCCCAAGAACGTTTGTCTACTTGCCAAAATAAAAACTGTGTATCTCTTGGAGGGTTATTTTCAATCCTTTGAAATGAAACTGTGGAGTTCATCTTGTCATATTCTAGTTTCAGATAGTATGTTCCATTTAGTAAAGAATCGTATTTTTCTTGAAATTCCCAGTAGTATTTGTTTATTTGAGTTTGAAAGTCATTTAGAGTCTTCTCAAGACTTTCGTCTGAACGAACTGTAAAGATTCTCATTTCATCAAATTTGTCTATTAGACCATCAGAACCTCTATACTGCCCATGAAAATATACTGCGAACATAAATGCGTTCGTTCTTTTTGAAAACAAAACTCTTCTAAATCCTATTGCCTTTGCATCTGAAGGACTTTGAAGCCAACGAATTGGAAAGTCAAAGCGGTAGGAGCCGGATGAAATTTCTTCATCTGATATAGTCCTACCAGCGTTTGTAAAGATATAGTCTAACGGTTTTGTATCTGCTACTTTTGTTCTTTGTTTTTCAACCTGAAACATTTAATATATGTAAAAATATACTGTTTTAAAAAATGTTTTAAAATGGTATGCAATGTTTTATTTCATGCAATGTTTTATTTCTGTGCCGTCTTCAAGCACACCCCAGTACTTACGCTTGGATATTACATGAACTTCGGAAAATACCTTGTCTAGCTTAAAAAGGCCCATTTTCTCACCGACTAAACCCATTTCAATGAGTTTGTTATAGCCTTCCTCGTTCGTCATGAGTGCGTCAATGTTCTCATAGTATACCTTCACTTTGGATTTAACCTCTGAGAAAAATTTGTTGTAGTTGTCAAGGACTGCCTTTGCGAACTGAGGATAAGACCAATGTTCGACAATAGGTTTTACTGTGGTTACTAAGCCACCTTGACCTTGAGTAAATTCGTACTTTAAAACAAAAGGAGAAAACCTTTCAACAAAGTTGTCGACCTTCTCATAGTGTTTACTCTTCATCTTTTGAGGTTTTTTAATAGAATATCCCCATGTCGAGTTCATAAGCAATTTGATTGTCATTGCAAGTTTGGGATTTGAAGCTTTCCTAATATCATACAGTTGTTGTATGACTTTTCCAACTGTATAGTTCCTTCCCGGGAACTCACCATCTTCGTTTGGAATTCCAGTCGGGATATATTGGACGAACCTCATGTACGCAGCGTTAAGGTCGACATAGTATATTTTTTCGTATGAGTCGAACTTATCGCATCCAATCGGACCAGTTTTTGGAAATTCAAGCGAGTCTCTTATCTTCTGAGAAACCTCGCCTGTTATCTCATAAACATCGTCAAAGCAACCTGTTTCATATAAAACCTTCTGACCTAACTCTGATGCTCTCCAATACAATTTGACGTCAATTGGATGTCTCAATGGAAGTTTGTTTATAGCATCTTGAAGTTCTTGCAACCTCATTGGAAGTTCTTCTGGTTCAGGTTGGTATCCGAACAATCCAACTCCTTTTGGAACTGTGTACTTCTTTTGTGCTATAACTTTGTCTGGAACAACTTTTGGTCTTGCTAACAGTGAAAAGTTTGTTTCGTCTTTTGGTACAAAAGTTTCTGTCAGCTTGTCATCTGGAATTGGTTCCAACAAACCTTTCTCGAAAAGAATGTTAACAGCTCTGACAATGTTGCACTTGCCTTTTCCGAACATAAGACTTTCGTTCAACATGAAGTGGTTGTGGACAATTACAATCTTCAACCATGGTAAGTCTTTGTCAACAACATAGTCGTCATGTGAAGAACCTTTAGCTGTAGGTATGTTAACGCGGATATTGACATTTGCCAACGGTGCAATTTTTGACAATTGCCCTCTGAGAATGTACCTTGTTTCACACATGACTCAAGAATACTTCATCTTCTCTTCTGTAACAAGACCAGAGTTCCTGAGACATGTAAGAATGCAAGGTTCGTTGACAATTGTTCAATTGAATTGTAAATTCCATACCTTGTCAAGTCAATGTCAGACTTATTTATGAACGGAAGTATCCAGCATGTTGTCTGACTGCTGAGGGTTATTTGGTACCATTCGAATTGACACTTACAATTCCTTCAATTGCATTCAAATGTCTGAGTCGGAGTCAAACATTGTTCTCTCTTTGTAGTCTTGAAAGCGTCAAGAAGTTGTGCGGCTGTTGTGACATTGCCATGTGCATAGTAAATATGACCATCTAAATCTGTTACGGTTAGTCTGAGATTGTATCCTTTCTTATTTCCGTCTTGTATGGCAGCAGTACCCATGAAGCCTTCTTTGTTCTTTCCTTCGTCAAAGTTTACTGTAAAGGTTCGACCAGATGTAATTTGACTTCTAACTTCACGATACTTTTCATATGCATATTCTTGTTCTTTCCATGGGAGCATGACCATCCTCTGCACTACCTTTTTTCCTTCTCAAAAGGATGCAATTGTTCGTCATGTTTCCAGTAGAATCTGGCAAAGCCGTCGTGTCCTTCAACTTGAGGTTCACTAACATCGAAGGCAATGTCCATAAGACGTTCTTCTTCTAACCTCTCTAGTCTGTTTGGATAATTTGCACGTGCTGTTTCCAAATCCATTTCGTGTCAGACCAGCCAGTTTGTCATAGACTTTTATGGGTCTTCCCTTCCTATATTTAAACTTCTTCGAAACTCTCCAACCATATCTTTGTAACTCTGCTTTTATTCTAGCAGATTTTCTATCCATTCTATACGGAGGCATTTTATAAAAATAAAAAAATATTTTTTTCTTTACTTAACATAACCTCCCGCTGCCATAAGCCTTGACGCCAACCCATACCAGCTAATGAAGGTTGGCTTGGTTTAGTTTGAAACTAACCTTTGGTTTTGGTTTATCTTCAGTTTTTGGTTTTTCTTCTTCTATCGGTTTTTCGTCACTTTTCGGTTCCTCTGACTTTACCTCACTTGCAGTATGGTTGTGTCGTCAACATCTTCGTAAATATCATATGCCATTTGTTTTTGTTTTCCTTTCAACTTTTTGTGTTTGTTGTAAAGTTTAGAATATTTCGACTCTAAGTCAATGAGATGTTCTATAATGAACTGTTGGTCAGTGAAGTAAACTTTCCATCTGTTGTCTCGAAAGCTCCTTCAGACTTCAATATTTTATTTGTGAGGTCTGTTTCTTTTTTGAGATACTAGCCGTTCCATTTCTATGAAAAGTGACTTTATAGTTAGGGTTTGTATTTCCAGACCTGGCACTTTCTATTATTGAATTTTTCTCTTCATCTGTAAGTTCTTTGACAGTTTTTGACAATGGTTCTGAACTTTTTGTTGGTGTCAAAATCTACCGTTTCAACTTCTTCGGTTCATTTCATCTCAGTAAAAATTTTAGTTTGGTTTGTTTTCAACTGGTTGTTGTTTGTTTTTTAAGTCGGTCTAAAACTTCCTGAGGTATAGGAAGAACTTGACAAAACACGTGGTGTGAACTGCTGGAAGTCGACAATCCATCTTGAACCCATTTGTCTCAATGCTGTATTGTTCATTTCATCTCAGTAAAAATTTTACATTCCCCAAGTTTGAGGCGGTTGAGGTTGTTGTTGTTTACCCATTGTTGTGCATGGTTATATCCTCTGTTAAAGAATCTTTCACCTTGGTCCATGTAGTGCCTGCTTGGTTATAGTAGTCATTTGCTTTGTTATAGTAGTTTCCTGCTTGTCTTCTACATTGTCCATCCATCCTTGAACTTTTCCTCTTGTTTCAGGATTTGGAATAAGATTTGCTGCATCTCGTGCTACATCCCAACCTTTCTGTACAGTTGTATAATAGGTTGTGCTTTCTCTTTAAGTATACCTAATGTACTCAAAATCTTCCTTCACTCCAAATACACCTCTGGCTATTGTTCCCACTGCGGCAAAAATCTGGATGCAACTCCTGCTAATGCGCCAAATAAACCATTTCTTATAGGGTAAAAAATGACGAATCCAAACAAGGACCCGTATGTTTCTAAAGCAACAAAGAAAGCACTCATGGTAAAATCTTTAGTTCAACACCAAATGCTTGGTTTATGGATATCTTGGAAAACATTCGAGGTATAGAGAATGGCCACCATACTGGCTAATATTTGTCGGTCAAAACACAAGATACTGTGAAGCCATACCATTACAGTCCAAAAATATTTAGATGTGAAAACTGCTTTGACAATCTTCGTTGACAAATACCATCCAACAAAACTGACATCTGACTGTGAAGTTCTTTCAAATCAGACGATATTAAAAACTATCTGCGTTCAAAAAAATGTAACCAATATTTCATTGTCGACCAAAACCATTCTGCTCTTGGTGTCATTGACAGTTGTATAAAATCTTAAGAGACTTAAACCAACCACAAGGTGGTGAAGCAAATGAAATGTCATATGATGACAAATATAGACACTTCTCCCAGGCAAAGATGAGACAAGTTTTAAATATTTACAATAGCCGTAAACAAAAAAGGTTTGGAACCACTCCCCTGAAGAAATGAAAAACAACCCCGACTTAGAGAAGACTATATATTTAATAGTTTAGTCAAAAGAGACAAACAAAAGAATGCCAGGCTTCAAACTTAAGAAAGGTGACAAAGTAAAAATAGAAATACCTAAACGCGACCCATATGAAAATACTATTGACTAGACAACAATGGGAACTCGACAGGTACTCACGTTCGTGTTCGTAAAAATAGAAGAAAGTATACAAGAGAATATTATGAAGTTTTAGGCAAACATGGCAAAAATGTACACACTGCAAGCAGAAGATAAAACTACTATTGTCAGACCTCGTTTCAAACTTGTCAAAGTTCAAGGTGGTATACTTTCAAAGACAGTTCCTAACAAATATAAGACAACTCCTGACGAATATGCTAAAGAAGTTGAAAATGACGACTAAGCAATTCTATACCATGCGTAAACTGTCATGTAAGGTGGCATGTAGTCTTTACTTTGTCCCGTTGTTGCGTATACCCTGAAACGCGATGTGTATGGTTTCCTCCTCCTCAGTGTTACTCCAGTAACAATCTATAGCAAACTTAACGTTGTCTTTAACATCATATCCTTTACCTTTTGTCATTCCTGACCAATCCAATATCTATGCTTATGCCAACCTGCTTGAGATGTACTTAAATCTATGTAGTGACTGTGTGCAGGTAAATTTTCACCTGAAATCGTTTTACTTCCACCTGTTTCCTTTGAAGAGTTTGCACAATACAAAAACTGTCGACTATTTGAGTCAAGTTCCAAAACCAAGTATACTTCTGGTCTGGTAGAGTTCATTGACGTATAAATAGAACCTATAGGATATACTGTTTTGAAGTATTTCTGTCTTTAATGTTTGAAGCTCTGTTTTGTCTGCTTTTTTATATAACTTTTCTTCAAGTTCATTTACGTCAGAGATGCTATGTCTATGATATTTTTGTGGGTATGTTCTTCTGTCCATGCGAAAATACGTTCTTTTGTTGCATCTACATATCCTTTTATCCATGTCGAGTCTGCTTTTGTATTCCTTAACTCTGTAACACCTTTCTCAAGCTCTTTCAACTGTTGTCCATCTTCCATTAAACCTCTGGTATGACTTGAAACCGTTTGTGCCAACATATCTACAGTTTCTTTATCCGCTTTAAGGTCTAAACATCCTGAAACCCACCCTGTATTGGCTTACCTTCTAAAAATCTTCGATGTCCGTTCATTATACCATTCAACCCTTTCTTTAATTTCATTGTCTTTTTCATCCACATATTCCTTATCTGCCTTCTTCACTAACCCACTAGCCAGATATGCTAACATCGTCAACATACTCTTTGTCAGCTTTCTTTTCAACATCCTCTTTTGTTGCATATGTTGCATCTGCTCTGTCATGTTCTTCTTGAACTTTTTCAATGACATACTCTTTGTCAGCTTTTGTCAATATCTGCTTTCAAAAGAAGTTCTTTTATAGGCTTCTCGTTTAAAGTTCCTTTTGTTGGATTTACACAGACAGTATGGTTCTTACTGTCTTGAAACAGAAACTCATCTGTCATTGGGTTTAATGTCAGTTTTAAGTTTCCTTTCTTTCAATGACTCAGATATCTTAGAATAGTTTGAAAAGTTTGTTGTGTTCTTATTTAGACTTGCAAAATGAGTTGTCGGTTGTGTTGTATTTCTCTCATAGACGCTGTTTCTTTCGACATTTTTATTCTAGATAAAATATGCTTTCAATAGAAAAAGAAAATTCAAGAGTTGCTACAACTAAACCATTAGATGAACTTTTTACTAACGTAGGTCAAAAGTTTGAGACAGAGACCGTAAAGCATGAAGGCTATCGTTTTGACTACCCATTTGAGATGGCTAAGAGACCCATCCGTCACAAAAAGCTATTGGCTTTCGTAGAATGAAGTTCATTTCAGAAGCCATACATGGTTTCCCATTTACGGTCGCTTTTGAAATTCGATACTATAACAAAGAAAAACGTACGTATGAGAAATTTGAACAGGGAAAACTTTTACAAGTGAATTTGCTTGTAAACTTAGAAACAACTCTTCAAGCTTTTCAAGAAAAAATAAACGATATCTATCTCGAATATGCAAAACAGTACAACATTGACGAAGGAGAGTACCATCTCGATATTATATATGACAGGAAAAATGCAACTGTTAAAATCAATAGAATAGAAGACCTTGGAGAAGACGTTTATATTTCTACAAAATATAACAACTTGGCATGGTATAGATTTTTGAGGATGTTAAATCAGCCTGCAGCATATCCAGTACACCCGAACTTTTATGAAGTCGAAAACCCTAATGGAACATATGAAAATGTTTTCGACTCAGATGCTATTATTGTTCATGCTTCATTTTCTGGCGCCCAAAACTCTTTTTATGCTTGGCAAATGACTTTTACGAAAACCTACAAAGCTATATGAACCACCGAGTGGAAGTATTTCAGACTTTCAAGTATGGTTTACTACAGATGGAAGAAAGAGAATAATTCCATTATACCACGCGTTTTACTTAGAACTTAGTTTCATATACAACTACTATCGAACGGTAAAAATATGATTTTTTAATACGGTTGAGGTGTTGGATTTGGTTGCCAACTAGACTGTGGTGCAGGTTCAGGCTGTTGTATAACAGGAGCTTGTTCTTCTGGTTCAGGTCTTTAGGTATAATACCAACGAACTGACCTACCTCTTTGCCAATATTTTTGACTCCGTTCCAAATTCCTCTTCCGACAGATTTTATTCCATTCCATATACCTCTTCCAACATTTCGAAAGAAGTTTCCTATTCTTCCAAAGAAACCCATTTTACTATATGTAAAATCTAATGTCCACCTAGTCTCTTACGTTTCCTTCTGAGTTCCATAGCATTCTTTAACTGGAGCTCATACATTCTATTTCTCCTCTGGTAGAAAACATATTCTGGGTCAACTCCTGTGTTCGCGTCATCTGCATAAAGTTGTTTATATCCCACTTCAGGGTTTGTATAAAACTCTTTCCATCTCATATTTGCATACCATGGTGGCAAACCTAACGCAGCGTCATTTGACATGGCAGTTTGCATTTGTACATCTGTTGGCACTTGACCATAGTTGCCATTGCAGTTTGTATTCTAACTTCATTTGGAATATTCTCTGGGTTTGGTTGTCCAGGTTGCTGTGCATTCGCTAAGTTCTGTGCGTCCATTTAATATTAGATAAAAATATCTCTTACGAGTACATATACTGGACATTTGCAGGCATTGGTTCATCTTCATATTCTCTATATCTTTCTGCCACGTCAAATAAGTAAATGACACAATGGAAAAAACCTAAAACAAGAAGTCCTATTTCAAACCACATTTACTTACTAGTAAAATTTCTTTGTTATGACACTTTCTCCAGTTTATAGGACCTCTCTCATATTCTATCTTATCGTATCTAAACTCATAGTCATGTATGTCCTCTAACCATCTCATGACACTTTCCAAACCACTTTTATCGGATGTAAAGTAAAAGCATGGATGGTTATGTAAAACGTCTAAAGTTTCTAAAGAGTCTCTCAAAGTCCAGTCTACTTGGTATTGAAAATCCCATGTGTTATAGAACGGCGGGTCCACTATAAAGAAAACATTTTCCTTGTCTTTATATTTTTCATACAACTCTGTCCAATGACATCTCACAAACTCTATACCCTCAATATATTTTTCTATGTCCTCTTTGAAAACATTTGTATAGTTAAGATATAAACTTTTGACATAAGTGTTTCAATGTCATGAACTCTTATAGCACCACTATATAATAGTCTAGCAGATATACTATCCCAGTCAATATACTCTGCCTTTTTCAAAACCTCTCTGACAGTATTTTCTTATCTAATGGTATACGTTCCATCTTACCTATAGGTATCTTTTCTTTTAACTCTTTCAATATTTTGTTTGTGTCTGGTATATGTTTGAGACGGTTCATATAGTTGTCGAAGTCATTGCATATAATCTTTGAGTCAGGAAATATTGTATGGCACAAATGAGATATATAGAAACTTCCACCGAACAAGTCTACAAATGTTAGACCATTCGGTAGTTTCTTAAGTTCTCTCAATAGAATATCTTTACATCTACTCTTATTTCCAAAGAAGGGTAACGGTGGTTTTGTAAAATTCATTTTATATACAATAAAAATGTTTTTTCCCTGAAAAGTGACAGAAAAGTGACAAACATGAAAACTACTCGGTTAAGGTTTTTGACAGATGTTTTGTTGTGACTTCTTCGTAAAGACTTTGTTGAGATTTCTTCGTAAATGAGTGTAAATGACCCAAAAATATATTTTAGGGTAGAAGGGTATATCTACCCCGTTTTCTACCCTCATTTCTACCCTCTTGAATTTTCATGAATTTCTTCGTAAAGACTTTGTTAAGACTTCTTCGTAAAGACTTTGTCAAGATTTCTTCGTAAAGACTTTGTTAAGACTTCTTCGTAAAGACTTTGTTGAGATTTCATCGTAAAGACTTTGTTAAGATTTCTTCGTAAAGACTTTGTTGAGATTTCTTCGTAAATGACCCTAGTAGTATATTTTTGGTGTAAAATTCATGAAAATTCAAGAGGGTAGAAATGAGGGTAGAAAACGGGTAGATATACCCTTCTACCCTAAAATATATTTTTGGGTCATTTACACTCATGAACTTTCTTGTCTATGTTTTGTTAAGATTTCTTCGTAAAGACTTTGTTGAGATTTCATCGTAAATATTTTGTCAAGACTTCTTCATAAAGACTTTGTCAAGATTTCTTCGTAAATGTTTTGTCAAGACTTCTTCATAAAGACTTTGTCAAGACTTCTTCGTAAAGACTTTGTCAAGACTTCTTCGTAAAGACTTTGTCAAGACTTCTTCGTAAAGACTTTGTCAAGACTTCTTCGTAAAGACTTTGTTGAGATTTCTTCGTAAATGTTTTGTCAAGACTTCTTCGTAAATGTTTTGTCAAGACTTCTTCGTAAAGACTTTGTTGAGATTTCTTCGTAAATGTTTTGTCAAGACTTCATTTATACTAAACATCTTCGGGGCTAGAGGGCACGAAGTGCCTGGAAGCCCCACTACCCTTTTTTTTTTTTTTTTTTTTTTTTTTTTTAGTAGTAGGATGCTGAGAAACCAATGTTGGGATTGTTGATTCTTGATCCTTAGCTTTTTTGTTAGAACTCCATATTCTTTACGAAACAAAGAAGTATCTTTTACTTCAAGGCCATCATTTGTGAATGATCTTCATCTTTGGCCTACAATTCATTCAAATTCCAACAATTTGGCATTTTTGATACGGTACTATGCAATTCTATGGATTTCACACAAACAAAAGCCAGATATATGAAATATGGTGAGCACCAAGAGAGCATTGTGCCATCTTGTCACTCTTATTTAATCAAACATAATAAAATTACTCAATATACTCAAATTTACCATAACATCCTAAAAATAATGCGTTCACATATATTGAATGCCATTATTTAAAGTTCAAATATAATTTTTTTGAATTAGCTTTGCTCATTAGGTTATAGCCATATCTTATTCTATCTTGAGGCTGCCAAACAAATTTAATACATTGAAGTAATGACTAATCAAAACACATAAAATATCAAATGAATTATTTAATACTACGTGTAATTTGATTATCCTTGCCTGTACTTTGAAAAACATAACATTGGAATCGATAGGATGTCTTGATGTTGAGCTATTATCGCTTTCATTGTGTAATGAATCATCTAAATTCAAACTTGTTTAAAAATCACTCCGAAAAGTGACAAAAATGATTTCGTTTCTTTTTAATTTCATATCATCAAAAGAAATATCAGAACCAGGATTTTACGACATTTCATTACAGTCTCAAGAGAGGTTAATTATCAATACTAAAAATGGCAAAAACAGCGCTCATATTTTTTCAAAAGTAAAAAGCTCGTTGAAGCAACAATAGAAAATGGAATTTAACAAATTCCAATTTCATAAATAAAATCGATGACTTCCAAGCCGTTACTATTACTGGTGAAATCTCCAAATCTCAAATAACATTCACATCTGATGTTACGCTTAAATTATGGCTATTACCAGCAACAGAATGTGCTGGTGGTGCAAACTATTATCAAACAAAGCAATACCTCGTTGATGAACTCACTCCATCCACATTTTTAAAGGAAAACGTATGCGTATTCTCGAATTTCGATAGAGAAGGAACAGTAAAAGCCTTTATGGAGCGTCGTAAGAACCAAGGAAATCCAAATCTTGTTTATATGAAAGCCGAAAACTCAAAAGTTGTTCCTACAACAATATGCAATTATTCTCAATGCGAGTTCGTTGGCAATAACGATGGCTACATTAAATACTCAAATTTCGGAGATAATACAACATTTATTTATAAACTCGAATTTGCAGAGAATACAACTACAGATATCTGCAACAGAAAGATAATTCCTATTGTTAACGTGAATAGCATGGAAGATAGGTTCTTCAAACCTCTCAGACACGAATTAGATTGTTCTAAGCCTGCATCACCAGATCACTCTTACTATAACTTCTACTACGCTACAGGAATACTCATAGTATTATGCGCTGTATGCTTATTTGCTGTTTACAAAGGTTGGTGCGCAAAATTATCTTATAAAGTATTTGGAGGCAACAATGGAGAGCCAACTATTCAGAATATCGACGAAGATCTCGTTGATGATATTGCTATCGATGATGCCGAAGAAGACGCCTAAAAATTTTGTTTTTGCAAAGTTACGAATAAACTATTATTTTTATAGTTATTTTTTGAATACAAATATATCTTTTGGAGCTGGGAGAAGTTGCTTTTGCCAATATCGCTGCTCCTTCATGATTTTTTTTTTAGATTTTTTATTCTTGTATTATAAGGATAGATCTGTTAAATATCGGCTCCAAGAACTTCATTTGAAGAAATTAGCCTATGCTGAACTAGAGCTTGGTACAGACGTTCTCTCATGATTAGATTCCTCTCCAAATCGGTGTTTCAAGAATCATAACATAAGGAATTGTTTGCAAAGCTTCAATCTTACCATACCCCAAGGCTTAATATTTTAATTCAGAGCCAAGTTCCTCTAATATACCCTTGTCTCGGAGGAACTTGGACCTGAAGAGTTAAATTGCGTGATATGACCTAAATGAATGACACAGTTGTAATATGAATGGTATTACAGGAGAGAAAGGGACAAACTATCCAGTGTCACTTTTCAAAGGAATAAAAAAAATAATAAAGATGAAATAATAACATGAAATCTTATATAAATATAATTTTATCTAAATAGATAAATGAATTAAGCAGTTTACAGTTATATATATTTAATGAGAGACAATATCTAGTTCTATGGTAGAAATGACTCTTAGACTCAAATAAGTAACACAGATAGAAAGTACTCAGTATAACAATTATATATGTACACTCAAAGTTAGTCGCTGCTAAAATCTTAACCTTGCATTTCGGGAAAATCTGACAAATGGCTCTTAGACTCAAATAAGTAACACAGATAGAAAGTACTCAGTATAACAATTATATATGTACACTCAAAGTTAGTCGCTGCTAAAATCTTAACCTTGCATTTCGGGAAAATCTGACAAATGGCTCTTAGACTCAAATAAGTAACACAGATAGAAAGTACTCAGTATAACAATTATATATGTACACTCAAAGTTAGTCGCTGCTAAAATCTTAACCTTGCATTTCGGGAAAATCTGACAAATGGCTCTTAGACTCAAATAAGTAACACAGATAGAAAGTACTCAGTATAACAATTATATATGTACACTCAAAGTTAGTCGCTGCTAAAATCTTAACCTTGCATTTCGGGAAAATCTGACAAATGGCTCTTAGACTCAAATAAGTAACACAGATAGAAAGTACTCAGTATAACAATTATATATGTACACTCAAAGTTAGTCGCTGCTAAAATCTTAACCTTGCATTTCGGGAAAATCTGACAAATGGCTCTTAGACTCAAATAAGTAACACAGATAGAAAGTACTCAGTATAACAATTATATATGTACACTCAAAGTTAGTCGCTGCTAAAATCTTAACCTTGCATTTCGGGAAAATCTGACAAATGGCTCTTAGACTCAAATAAGTAACACAGATAGAAAGTACTCAGTATAACAATTATATATGTACACTCAAAGTTAGTCGCTGCTAAAATCTTAACCTTGCATTTCGGGAAAATCTGACAAATGGCTCTTAGACTCAAATAAGTAACACAGATAGAAAGTACTCAGTATAACAATTATATATGTACACTCAAAGTTAGTCGCTGCTAAAATCTTAACCTTGCATTTCGGGAAAATCTGACAAATGGCTCTTAGACTCAAATAAGTAACACAGATAGAAAGTACTCAGTATAACAATTATATATGTACACTCAAAGTTAGTCGCTGCTAAAATCTTAACCTTGCATTTCGGGAAAATCTGACAAATGGCTCTTAGACTCAAATAAGTAACACAGATAGAAAGTACTCAGTATAACAATTATATATGTACACTCAAAGTTAGTCGCTGCTAAAATCTTAACCTTGCATTTCGGGAAAATCTGACAAATGGCTCTTAGACTCAAATAAGTAACACAGATAGAAAGTACTCAGTATAACAATTATATATGTACACTCAAAGTTAGTCGCTGCTAAAATCTTAACCTTGCATTTCGGGAAAATCTGACAAATGGCTCTTAGACTCAAATAAGTAACACAGATAGAAAGTACTCAGTATAACAATTATATATGTACACTCAAAGTTAGTCGCTGCTAAAATCTTAACCTTGCATTTCGGGAAAATCTGACAAATGGCTCTTAGACTCAAATAAGTAACACAGATAGAAAGTACTCAGTATAACAATTATATATGTACACTCAAAGTTAGTCGCTGCTAAAATCTTAACCTTGCATTTCGGGAAAATCTGACAAATGGCTCTTAGACTCAAATAAGTAACACAGATAGAAAGTACTCAGTATAACAATTATATATGTACACTCAAAGTTAGTCGCTGCTAAAATCTTAACCTTGCATTTCGGGAAAATCTGACAAATGGCTCTTAGACTCAAATAAGTAACACAGATAGAAAGTACTCAGTATAACAATTATATATGTACACTCAAAGTTAGTCGCTGCTAAAATCTTAACCTTGCATTTCGGGAAAATCTGACAAATGGCTCTTAGACTCAAATAAGTAACACAGATAGAAAGTACTCAGTATAACAATTATATATGTACACTCAAAGTTAGTCGCTGCTAAAATCTTAACCTTGCATTTCGGGAAAATCTGACAAATGGCTCTTAGACTCAAATAAGTAACACAGATAGAAAGTACTCAGTATAACAATTATATATGTACACTCAAAGTTAGTCGCTGCTAAAATCTTAACCTTGCATTTCGGGAAAATCTGACAAATGGCTCTTAGACTCAAATAAGTAACACAGATAGAAAGTACTCAGTATAACAATTATATATGTACACTCAAAGTTAGTCGCTGCTAAAATCTTAACCTTGCATTTCGGGAAAATCTGACAAATGGCTCTTAGACTCAAATAAGTAACACAGATAGAAAGTACTCAGTATAACAATTATATATGTACACTCAAAGTTAGTCGCTGCTAAAATCTTAACCTTGCATTTCGGGAAAATCTGACAAATGGCTCTTAGACTCAAATAAGTAACACAGATAGAAAGTACTCAGTATAACAATTATATGTACACTCAAAGTTAGTCGCTGCTAAAATCTTAACCTTGCATTTCGGGAAAATCTGACAAATGGCTCTTAGACTCAAATAAGTAACACAGATAGAAAGTACTCAGTATAACAATTATATATGTACACTCAAAGTTAGTCGCTGCTAAAATCTTAACCTTGCATTTCGGGAAAATCTGACAAATGGCTCTTAGACTCAAATAAGTAACACAGATAGAAAGTACTCAGTATAACAATTATATATGTACACTCAAAGTTAGT
This sequence comes from Trichomonas vaginalis G3, assembly GCF_026262505.1. Classification (NCBI taxonomy): domain Eukaryota; phylum Parabasalia; order Trichomonadida; family Trichomonadidae; genus Trichomonas; species Trichomonas vaginalis. The sequence continues at coordinate 38,637,878 of NC_067206.1, read as the reverse complement.
CGCTGCTAAAATCTTAACCTTGCATTTCGGGAAAATCTGACAAATGGCTCTTAGACTCAAATAAGTAACACAGATAGAAAGTACTCAGTATAACAATTATATATGTACACTCAAAGTTAGTCGCTGCTAAAATCTTAACCTTGCATTTCGGGAAAATCTGACAAATGGCTCTTAGACTCAAATAAGTAACACAGATAGAAAGTACTCAGTATAACAATTATATATGTACACTCAAAGTTAGTCGCTGCTAAAATCTTAACCTTGCATTTCGGGAAAATCTGACAAATGGCTCTTAGACTCAAAATAAGTAACACAGATAGAAAGTACTCAGTATAACAATTATATATGTACAAAAGTTAGCGCTGCTAAAATCTTAACTTGCATTTCGGGAAAATCTGACAAATGGTCTTAGACTCAAATAAGTAACACAGATAGAAAGTACTCAGTATAAAAATTATATATGTACACTCAAAGTTAGTCGCTGCTAAAATTAACCTTGCATTTCGGGAAAATCTGACAAATGGCTCTTAGACTCAAATAAGTAACACGATAGAAAGTACTCAGTATAAAATTATATATGTACACTAAAGTTAGTCGCTGCTAAAATCTTAACCTTGCATTTCGGGAAAATCTGACAATGGGCTCTTAGACTCAAATAAGTAACACAGATAGAAAGTACTCAGTATAACAATTATATATGTACACTCAAAGTTAGTCGCTGCTAAAATCTTAACCTTGCATTTCGGGAAAATCTGACAAATGGCTTTAGACTTGTTTTGATAATTAATTCTTCAATTATATTATATTTATAACAAATTTCTCAAACCTATATGTATGTCATTCAATTCCGGCCACTACATTCAATTGATGGACCATTTCCTTCAAATTTTGAAATACCTTATTCAATTTGTTGTATGGAGCCCGTGATATTCAACACTATGGAGCTCCTCCAGTTTGGTATCCAAGAAGAGATAAATAGCAGATGGGCTACTCTCAAAATGCTTGAAGCAATATATTCAAGTTTGCAACAAGGATCAATAGATTCAAATCTTGTTTATTGTACTTTAAAGGTACTTTTAAAAAAGAAACAATTAATGTAAAAGATTCAAATAATTTTTTATTATTATTTTATTAATTTTTTTAAATAAGGTTAATAAAAAAGTGACACTGGATAGTTTGTCCCACACTCATTACAGGATAAATCTTGGTAAAATATCGACTTATCATACATAAAAAGTACCCAGAAAGTCGAAAAATCGAACAGTCTTAAGCTAAGCTAGTGATATCTTAATTTGACTTATTTTGAGACTGTAAAATTTTATGAATTTCACATTTTTGACAAAAGTGAGCTCTGCAAAATGTCAATTGAAAATCTCCTTCAAGGATTCGAGAAAATTGAGAAATCCTTCGAGTCAATATATCATGTAATGTCATTCATCAAAACTTCTCCAATATCATTAGATCTAATTACAGAAGTTTTAGAATATTTTAAAATATCTATTTCCACTGATGAATTATTAAAAGCAAAGACACAGGACATTGAAGACCTAAAGAAGTTCTTTTTAAATTCAATCGAATTCTTTCTTGAATCCAAATGGGAATTGATTAAAGATTCAGATTTTCCACAAGTCATTAGAGAATTTCTATTTGAACACTGTTACAAATCTTACAGTAGATTTAGCCCATTAATTATGTTGAAATATTCACAAATTGTTGCACTTTATTTCTTATTAACTCAAGATTTCAACGCCGCTCTTCAATTCTTACGAACTAAAGAATCTAGGTACATTGTGAAAGATGTAGTCAACTGTATGCTTAAGAAAATGGCAATAGAACCTAAATATAAATCAACCAAAATCTTATTCCTTGAAAATGACGAAGCAAGAGAATTTTTCATCACTACAGCTCACGATAACCTCGAATTCAATCCCGATATTGGCACATCATCATTTGAATACATTGCAACAATTTATCCAAATAATTCCTGGATAAACGAAGAAATACTGAGAGAAATCTGTTCCTATCTAAAGGACTGGCATGCATACAGTCATATCATTAATATTTTCGCTCAATTACTGTTAAAAACTCCAGATAATTCCACAAAAAATCAAATTATTACAAATTACTTCACAGTTGAGTCATTACAAGGTTTGTTAGAAGATCTATCGAAGAACTCAGACCAGAATACGCAGATAACGGTCGTAAACGCCTTCATGAAAGGAATTTATTTGATATATCTTTACACAGAGAACTCCGATTTAGTTGGCTATGCTATAGAACGAATCCAATCATCATTAGTATACGCGAGAGTTGCCTGCCATATCCTTACTGCTTCGGCATTTATACATCCAGATTTAATTAAGGATTTATCTGAGCCTGTGATACAATACATGGTTGGAATCACATCTAATCCATCTGTATATACACTAGAGGAGCTAATTAGCCGCTCAAAGACTTGTACACAGTTCTTTTCTTTGTTGAATTTTTTGAATCAGGAATTTGCAACACAATACTTCACAGAAGTGTTCTCAGAGATAAATGTATCTGATGCTGCAACTACCTGCTACCAATTGATCATCGCAGACTTGATTTTGAAGCAACATATTAAATTTGATATTACAAATTACGTAATTAATGATTTTAGCCAAATAATGAACCTTGGAGATGATTTTGTTGCTTCTAATGAGTATCCGCACTATAATAATCTCGTATTATACACAAGATTATTAAGTAAGTTCGTAATCAACGATTCGAACCAAGAATTGACCATTTCATCCAATATTATACAGATACATATCAATATTTTGTCTTCTCTTGAAAAAGATTTTCCATCAAAAGTAAATAGGATCGTTAGCAAGTTCATTTTGCAGAAATTGCTTCAGTTCGATGCAATTTCACAGATTCTGAACCAAAATGAAGAGTTAATTAACTGGTCCGTCACGAAATTGGACTTGGATTTCACAAGAATAGCTTCCACGATAGCTATTGCCTACAAATCGCCTGAGATCATTAATAACATCCTTGAAGCGTATTTTGATATGCTCAATGACCCCGAAAATACCGATAAAGACAAAATTTGTTTGAATATGTGCGAATTTCTTACAAATATGTCCGATTACAACTTCGGGGACCAATTAGAAGCAATCGTACAGATGGTAAACATCGTCAGACAGAACATTGTCGGCTATGTTCAAACAGATACGACAGGATTGATGTTTGGCGAATATATAAAGCTCCTAAAAATTGTTTTAGGAGGTCCTTCATTCGATGAGAACCGAATCCAGTCATTTATCGAAGAGACAAATAATTTCATCGAATCTGGATTGCACTGGAGCGTCGAAACAGTGGATGGATACTTCCAAAACTTGAATATGCTGAATAATTATTTCTTAAAATCTAAGAATATTAATTCAGAAAGCGCAGAATTCGTAATTAAACTTATTAAATTCGGATTCGCACAATTAGTGTATTCCTTCCAGGAAATATTCGCTCCTTCGCACTCCAAGGATTATAGTTCTAGGTATATAAGGAACGCAGTAAGGAATTTGAGGCTTTCTTTGTTATATTATATCAAATTAAACAAAGATATACCTCAAATGCCAAGATTAGAGGTAGAATTCATAGGAGAGATGATTGTTTGGGGTAATAGTATCCTCGAAAACTATAATTTGAACCTAAAAACAACAAAACATTTTACAAAATTTGTTGCAACGTTAACTAGCTTCAATAATGAAGAATACATGAATCTGTTTGTATCAAAGGTGTTCGATTTCGCGATACATAACAATTTCGATCCAAATGCAGGTAGATGTATCTATTTCTTGAACCAAATCGTTCCTTATATATTTACAAACGATAATTCTCCTTTCAAATTGAATCCTTCGAAGTTTCTCGACGCCCTGTCTGAAGAAGAAGGTCCAAGAATCGCATTTGGCGAACAAGCCCTGATTTACTTAATTGAGAACTTGAAGAATGCGCTAAACATTACTGATCCTGCAGTGCAAAAGATGGAAATTAACATAAGAGTTCGTATTGCTCTTAATATCGCTTATAAGAATAATATTTATCGTATGTAAGTTTGTTATTGAAAAATAAATAAAGTTATGTTATTAGTATAAACAAAGTTCTATGTTTTCTTACTTTTAATAATTAAATAAAGTAATAATTGTGTATCTCAAAATATTATAGGGTAATCTTACTTTACAATGAGGAAATACAGAAGATTTGCTATATTAACAGATAAAAATCATAAAATTAGCTCTGCGTTAATCCAAACTAATTCAAATGAATCCTTACCCCACTATAGGTCAATTTTTATTCTAAATTCCATGATAATATTCCAATTGTGGGCATGGATGCAAACAAAATAGAGAATTACACTCCAACAAATTTAAAATTGTTTTTGTTACCGAACTATGTGTACTTTTTCAAGTCATTGTTTTGCTGTAAAACCAATTGGTTATGCGCTACTATCCTACTGCCTCTCACCTTCTTTTTTTGGATATATCAGGCAAATTGTATTTTCAATTGACTTTCTGGGAAATCAAGGATTAATTGATTGATCTCTTAAATAATTAGCTTTGCGTTTCAAATCTTCTAGCATATATTTCTTCAAATCACCAAATCATGATTCCTGAATTTCGTTATTTTGATATAATATTAAATTTTAGAGTGAAATGACCTAGCAATTAGAATTCTTGGTTGCTTATAAGTATTTGACCATATTTTATAAAAATTTATTTTAAATATTGATCTTGGTCGAATTATTCTCATACAAAAAATGATTTTTATCATATGGATATACTATTTTTGTATTTATTATTACAAGAATGTCTCCATACTCCAATAAAAAATTTATGGATCCATATAGCGAGACAACTCTCGACGACTTGTTAACAAGATCGCAGAATCTCGAAAGAAGGACTCCATTTTTAGTACACCAGTCACTAGAATTGATTAGCACTGAAACAAGGGCGACAATGAGCTCAATTGAAGATACAGAGCAAGCAAAAACAAGAGGAAAGCTTTTACTTGCTCAGGAGAAAGCAGATATCTCTCGAACACATGAAATTCTTAAAGGAATCAATCATAAAAACATTGTTCCAAGAACAGTTACATCAATCAACGACAAAACGGAACAAACAATGCAAAATAACATTGTATCATCTATCACGGAAATCCAAACGAAAACATCAGAGATTTGCGAAGAATTTATTTTCAAAAACATCACAAATCGATGGAATTCAGATACAAAATCACATCATTTCGCATACAGTCAAATCAGAGACGAGAAAACAGGCTTTTATATTCCATATAGAATTCATCGAAATTCAGATTATTCACGATTCATCAATAAAAGCTTTTTACCAGAAGAATTTGCATCAAAGATTGTTAAATCCGCATATACACATTACAATCTTCTTGAACCAGATTATTTAAACATTCCATTGATCGATACATTTGAATTAATTTCATTTCTTCAAGAATCACATTCACAACTTGAACAAGGTGTCATCAAATTCCTTGAGACACAAAAGAAGCGTGTTATTACACAAGAAGTTAATCGATTTTTACCAGTTGCAAATCGGGGTGGTGAATTCGATTTTCTTCCAACAGTTGTTTCATACATCAACATGCACCATTCACATTTAGGCGAATCTGGTCTTCCATGGGCCATCATTTACTATTTACTTCGATGTGGTGATATTTCACGTGCAGCCGAATACTCAACAGATAATTCACGTGAATTCAGTATTTATGTTGTCAACTTTCTTCGAAGTATGAATAATGGAATTTCATTTGAAGACAATGATCGTGTTGAAAACTATCTTTCATCCGAACTTTCTAACATCGATGCTAATCCATTCAAGATTGTCTCTCTTTCAGTTATGCTTCATCGCAATCCAGGTCATCGTGACATCATCCGAGAATTCAAGAACAATGATTCGGAATCTAACTCATCTGAAGTTATCCGATCATTGGAAGACTGGGTTTGGCTTCGCTTACATATGAAAGACTCCAGTATCAACGACTTGAAAAGTGAATTAGAAGATAATGAAACGGAATCAACAGTTATCCAGAATCCATTCCTTTCTGGCCAAAAACTTATCATGTCCGGCGAATTTGAGAAAGCATGTCAATGGTTTTTGTCACAAGAAGACAACATCGACGAGAACATCCACATTGCACTTGCATTACACTTATCAGGATTCGTTCCTTCTAAATCTATCTCACAATCATTGATCACATATGCAACAGAAGTCGAAGACCTTTCCAAAGCAGTCGGATATCTTTCATTTCTGCAAGATTTCGATGATAAAGTTAAATCTCTTTCCATCTTCATTGTCGAAGACGAACGTGGTCTTGAAATCCTTTCACAAGGAACAGAATCACATGATAACTCCATCATCTCCGAGTGGCTTACTCCACCCGAGATCTATTCCGTTCTCAATCTAGCAGGTGAAGAAGCAGAAATGCGAGATGAACATTGTAAAGCATATAAGATCTTCAAGATGATCTCACGATGGGACAAAGTTATTTCTAATGCAAACATCGAACTTCGACAGTGCGTTGAAGGCTTTGTTGATGATATTTCACTTGACGAAACAAATCTTTTGTTCTTAGAAATCATCCAGAAAGACGACAAGACCGATTTAACAGATTTCGAAAGTTTCAAGACAATGTATTATTTAGCTATTTCTAGTATTGAACTTCGTCATTGTCATTATTCAGAGGCATGCAGTGCTATTGACAAATCGGGTCTTTTCCCATCTACATTGGAACAAGTTGATTCATTTAATGAATCCATCCGAAACAGACCAGAGATTGTTCGTCGTGTTTTCCCAACAGCACTTGAGAACGCTATGCATGCATACTCAGAGAACTTCCGATCTAAATCTATCACAGGATCATCATCAGATTCAGACAACATGAAGATTCTTAAGAAGAAGAGCTCTGCATTATTTGAACTCGCTACTGTTTCTAATCTTAACATTAGTCGCGAGACCATGAGAAGAATTCTCGACTATACTATTATCTTTCAATAGAAATAAAACTAAATATTTATAGATATTCCAATTTATTCCTTGTTTAGATTTTTATCTGAAAGTACAATTCTACAACACAGCATATTTTACAAGTGAAATGATTTAATTATCTAATTCTGAGATCCGGGGGTTCAATAGAAAGAGATCTAAATAGGACAATGTGGAAGTTGCTCGAATACACACATCAATTCATGCTCAATATAACACTTATTAATTTATTCTATTTATCAATAGTCTCTAAGATATAATCGACATTACTATTATCTTTCAATAGAAATAAAATTAAAAAAAAATTCATAGATATTCATGGATATTATTTTAAAATCTTCTATATCATATTTTTGATTAGCTTTCAATTATATTTTCAATTCAAATGGATAGCCATAAGCAAAATCAAAAGCATTCAAATGAGATGCAAATAATCTTTTCCGACATGTTGGATCATTTATGGCACCTAACAATATATATTTATTATGGATTGAATAAAGAACTTTAAATATACACTCTCTGAATCTCAGAAACTAAAAAAAAAAAACTCAAAAATAATTCAAACAGTTTTTATTTCATGATAAAAAGAATAAATCAATAAGTGGAATATGGAATATTATGTAATACATGAAATTACATGAAATATGGTATTTGATGTTATCATTGTTCATAGTGTTAATACTGCCAAAAAATTCAAAATGATCTGTAAATAAATAACCACCATAAGAAATAGACCTGAGTCTAAATCTGATATATCGATATAATGGTGATTTATTACATTTCCATGTATAAACTTTATCATCTGCTCCTATGTCCATGTTATTTGGTTTATCATCAATCATCGACCATTCTATATTGTCATTACTTCCTTCAATTGCAAAATCAACTGGATGATTCCAATAACTACCACCAGAAGCATATCCTGATTTTATTGTGTAAGCTTCAAGTGAAATTTTGTTTTCTTTGAAATCAAAACTAATAAAGTTGTTTGTAACTTCTGACAAACCCCAACCATGTCCAGTCTTTGAATATTCGAATAAATTTGATGTTCTTCCGGAATATCCGTTTGAAATATAAACATCAATGGCTTTACAAGTTAATGGATTTTGACCATTATTTTGTTCTCTGATATATGTAAACATTCCATTATACGGATTATCTGTATAATGGACTACATGTTCATATCTTACCAATAATTATTGATTTTGTTTTAGTTAAACAGTTGACTTCGAAGTTAAACTTTGATTGAATTGATAAAATATGGTTTACCAATGTCATATGATGAAATTCAATAGTCTTCATTTGATCAATCATTTGTTTATAGTATTATTAAAGAAAATAAAATTCATTTCAAGCTCAATTACGAAAAAGAATAGGGTATCTAGTGGTTAGTTCTCTTTCATGCAATATATTGTCAAAGTAAATCAACAAATATCAATTGATCGTACAAAAAAAAAACAATCACCCGATTTTCTAGTGTTCGTAAACAAAGATGTAACTAAAATCAAGGGCGACAAAGGGCTCATTTGAAGATACAAAGTAAGCAAAAACAAGAAGAAAGCTTTTACTTGCTCAGGAAAAGGCAGATATCTCTCGAACACATGAAATTCTTAAATGAATCAATCATAAAAACATTGTTCCAAGAGCAATTTCATCAATCAACGACAAAATGATCTGTTACCAAATAACAACAAGCGATAAATGATTTGAGTCTAAATATATAATGAAGTTTTATTACATTACATGTATAAGTTATAATAGAAGAATAAAATCATAAATCATTGATGGTTATGAAAAGAAAAAGAAAATAATTAATTTTTTGGAACTATGATTGTCTTAAAAGATTTGCAATTTCATAATTCTTCGATATTGTTGCATAATGAAGTGCATTATGTTTAAAATTGTCTCGAATTTTGGTATTAGCTCCACTCGATAAAAGAAGACTTACAATTTCAATTGATCCTTTTTCGGAAGCATACATAAGCGCTGTTTTGCCATTTCGATCTTTTGCATTAACATTAGCTTTATTTAAAATAAGAAGCACTGCAACTTCTTTATTAGAATATTCGGCAGCTACAATAAGGGGAGTTTTTTTATCCACATCTCTTGCATTGACAACAGCTCCATGCAAAATAAGTAAATCTGCTGTTTCTTCAGAGTTATATGCAGCAGCATAATGAAGAGCTGATGAATTGTTATAATCTTTTGCATTAATATCTGCGCCATGTGAAATCAGAAGTTCTGCAATTGCAAAATCATCTTGCTGTGCTGCATTAAGAAGAGTTGATTTTCCAGTATCATCTACTGCATTGATATTTGCACCATAAGATATAAGTAATGCTGCAGCATCTTTACTATCATATCTTGTTGTAAAGTGGAGAACAGAATACTTACATATATCACTTGCATTATAATCGGCACCATGCTCAATCAGAAATTCCATGAATTCTACATAATTATTAGACGCTGCTTTATGAAGTGCTGTCATACCATCAGAATCGCGTGAATTGATATCTGCTCCATGAGATAACAATATTTCTGCTGATCTATTATTAGTTAATCCCGCGTGAATAATTGCAGTTTTTCCAAGCAAATCTGATGCATTAATATCTACTCCAAATGAAATAAAATCTTCAACTAATGAAGGAAGATAAAAAAGAGGAGAATTTATAAAGCAATCATTCACATCTTTTGTCATATCAAAATAAATAAGGAATGCATTTAAATTACCAAATGCCGCGCAATAAGATAAATTCATTTCGAGGTGATATTGATTGATCAAAAATGTTAAAAAATCAGTATTATGTGAAACAATAACAAAAAACATGCTTTCATCATTTGGTGTTTGATATTTCAAGCATTCACCCATAATTTCTGGAACACCAGATAGGAATGAAAAGTTAAGATACGTTGGTGTGATTTGCATATTATATTCAGATCTTAAATATTTAAAACATTTAAGGATGGGCACTCATTAGGGTGATGAAAAAAATCAAGTCTAGCAAAGTCAATATATTAAAAACAGTGAAGACTATTATATAGCATTATAGTGCACAAGCTCAAATATTTAGTGATGCATTTCTCGAACTTATTTTATTTATAAGTTAACCTTGAAACATGAATTTTAGTATATCATGAGCATATTTTTTTCTAATTTTGCAATACTTATAATATCATACCAGGATTCATGTGGAAGTCTAATATTTGGTATATAATATTCTTACAATAAATGTATTAATTCAATTATATTCAAAATGATGGGTCGCAATTTTTACTGAAATTGCAAATTTAATTTCAACAATGAAATTATTGTTTAAAAAAAATAGCACAACAGCAAGATGGACAATCATATATAGAATTATAATGCTCCATATAATGCTTTGATTTGATGCGTATATAATGTTATTTTTCGAACATCTTTGTAAAAAATTGATTTTTGTAATTTTTGAAAAAATTCGATTTTATTTCGAGATTTCCTCTATAGGTGAAGTATATTGAACAATATTCCTATGGGAGAAAATAATTGTAAGTATGAGTACTTTCATTAATACTATGGGTGCCATGGTTATCGCTCAAACGATCAAGTTATATCTCGATTGCGTAAATTGAAATTTTGCTATTTTCTAAATTCACGGCAACAACATTCTTTTATCCTGATCGTACATCACAATATTTGAATGTGCGACCATTTGTTCAAGAAACCGTCAAGTTATTCTTCATTTTTCATGCCGCGGCGAACAAAAGCAGTTGCAAAGCGTATAAAGAACTTAGTTCAAAGCGCGAAAAATAGGGTAGAGCCATATGTCGTCAACACTGTTGAATTTGTGCTATCTGTATTATTGAGCGGCGCTACATTTTGCCAATCAGAATTTCAATTCATGCTGAATAACATCAAAGTTCCGTCAGAAGCTACATTTCATCGAGTCCAAGAAAAGGTTGGTCGTGTTATCATAGAAGTTGCCAGAGAATCTGTTAATTATTGGAAATCTCGAATGAGAAAATGTTCGGGACTTTTGTTTGACGGTTCTTGGAGTCAGAGAAGAAATGCAATGTTTTGCTATGTACAATTTGTAGAAGAGAAACTCAAAAAAATTGTAGATTGGGAAGTGATATCTAAATCTTTTAAAAATTTCAAAGGTAATTTCAACGGAAAATCAAATGAAATGGAATTTGAAGGCTTAAAAAGAATGCTGAAGCGTTGGAATAATGAAAAACGTGTAAATTTTTTTGTGCATGATGGCGATGTCAAAATTGTTTCTACAATCAAAAATACGTTCAAAGGTATCAGAGAATACAGAGATCCTGGACATTTTCTTAACAATATACAGAAAAAGCTCAAACTGCCAGAATTCAGAATCTTATCTAGCATTTCAAAGAATTTATTGCGTTGGCTTAGGCAACTTCTCAATGACACACATATGTCAATTAAAACAAAGAAGTTTTTATGGTTGAATTCCGCTAAACATTATGCCGGAAATCATAAATTTTGTCCAGATCCTGAAAAATGCAAGATGATTAAACCATGGAAATATGCAAAAAATAAAACTGCTATAAAAACACTTAAAAAATTCCTCGAAGATACCGTAAAAATCTTTGATATGGTAAAAAAGATTCATTCAACTCAAGTAGTTGAATCGATAAACCATATCAAAGCAATGCTTGCTAATAAAAATATTAATTGGCATGCTTCTTGGCCAATTAGGATGGCAGTCACAATATTGCATTTCAATGAAAGTATGTTTGAAACGATTGTAGCAATAAGATACAGGTTAAATTTACCAACAATGCCAGAAATGATGAACAGATATTTCAGAATGTATGATACAACAAAAGATTTAATCAAAGCATTCAAAAATTCAAAGCAAGTTCAAAAAAAGTTTGCGGCATTAAGAGCTATAAAGAGAGGTCTTCAAGCTACCGATGATCGTATTACTCTTAAATCACATAAATAATTATTAAATTTATTTCACCCTCAAAACATCATAACCTTGCACCTTCTTTGAATAAACACTTTCACCTTCTATTTTTAATTAATGTTTTTTAATTGTCCAAAATTTTTAGATTATATAAGATATAATTTTTTATAAAAGTATTATTTTCTAAAAGATAAGTATATATTCTTAATCACAAAACCTAGCATTTTATCATATCTATATATCAGCTTCCTAAATATAATACTCATATAGTTAGTATGATTTTAATGTTTTTGAACATGAAACGAAAATATGATTACAATCATATAACATAATGGAGTTATTGATATAACTTATATGCATGATACATTAAGAAGTCTTCCAACAATATAGATATAGTTGTAGATTCCTATGATTCCTTTTATATTGTGAGATAATAACAGTTTTATGCTGTCAGGAGCCTATGAGTGCCCATCCTTTAACAGCACCATGATAACAACATATTTCTAATAATGAATATTGTTCAAAACCATTAATCAAAGGATATAAACCACTTCTTAATGTTTGATTCTTATCGAAATTGGAATCCAATGCGTATGATATAAATAATTGGAGGTCATCTTTCATGATTGCCCAATAAATTGTGTTTTCTTCATGAACTTCAAGAGAATAATTTTCATTTTCGTATTTTTGAAAAAGTTTTTTATCATATGCTCTTATATTTAGATTATTTTCTTTATAAAAGAAATATTTCAATACAGGTTCAAAATATGAATCTGGTTTTATATGATAATCTTCATAAATCATTTTGAAAATTGACCAGTAAGATGTTAAATATCGATTATTATATGGGAAAATATTGTTTATTAGATTGTATACATTAACTGGTGAGTAAATATTTGAATCAAGGAAAGTTGTTTTCAAATTTTGATAGATTTGTTTAATTTCTTCTTCATTTTTTGTTCTTAGTTGCATAAAAGGTGTTATAGCATCTTGATAAAACTTATATTTTTCCATCAACATGTTGTAGAATGTATGGATGTCTTTGTTTTTAGACATTTTAAATAATGTAAAAAATTCCATAAAAAAATTCCATAATTTGGATAGTTTATGGAAAACATTACACCGACTTATCCAAAGAAAAACAAGATTATCATATAGAATTTAATATAGGCAAAGGTTCAAGGGCTGGTCACTCTTATTTCCAGAAAAGTACTTGTAATTATTGAGAAACATATGTATTAAAAATTACCAGGCCATGTGACTGTTCCAATCTTAACACTAGTCACGAGACCATGAGAATAATTCATGGCTATACTATTATCTTTCTAAAGAAATAAATTTAATTAAAATCTTCTTAAGATTCTTTTTGATTAACTTTGATTCATTTATTCAACTTAGCTAAATTGATTAATATTGAATTCTCTGTTGAATATCGTTTAATATATGAAATTATATATTATGAATCTCAGAAACTCAGAAAAAAATTCAAAATTAATTCAGTAAGTTTTTACTTCATGATATAAAGCATAAACGAATAAGAGGAATATGGAATATTATGTAATACATGGAATTACATGAAATTTGGGATTTGATGTTATCATTGTTCATAGTGTTAATACCGCCAAAAAATTCAAAATGATCTGTGATTAAATAACAACATTGATATACAGATTTGAGTCTAAATCTGATATATCGATATAATGGTGATTTATTACATTTCCATGTATAAACTTTATGACTCGCTCCTAATTCCATGTTATTTGGTTTATCATCAATCATCGACCATGATGAATTGTCGTTACTTCCTTCAATAGCAAAATCAACTGGATAATTCCAATAACTTTCACCATATCCTGATCTTATTGTGTAAGCTTCAAGTGAAATTTTGTTTTCTTTGAAATCAAAACTAATAAAGTTGTTTGTAACTTCTGACAAACCCCAACCATGTCCAGTCTTTGAATATTCGAATAAATTTGATGTTCTTCCGGAATATCCGTTTGAAATATAAACATTAATGGCTTTACAAGTTAATGGATTTTGATCATTATTTTGTTTTCTGATGTATGTAAATATTCCATTATACCGATCATCTGTATAATGGACTACATGATCATATTTTACCAATAATTATCGATTCTGTTTTTGTTAAAAGATCGAATTCTAAATGAAACTTCCATAATATATGGTATACCAATACCATATGACTAAATTCAACGGTCTTCATTTGATCAATCATTTGCTTATAGTATATTTAAAGAAAATAAATTTCATTTCAGACTTAGTTATGAACAAGAATAAAGCATTTACTGTTTGGTTCTCTTTTATGCAATATATTGTCATAGTAAATCAACAAATATCATTAGATGGTATTGAGTAGCTTGATTTCAATTGTTACAAAAAAAAAAAAAAAAGATGTTCAACAATAAGTTCGGGTTTATGAATATTGGTAATTGTATGATAAATGTAAAAAAAAAAAAAAAAAAAAAAAAAAAAAAAAAAAAAAAGGTAGTGGGGCTTCCAGGCACTTCGTGCCTTCTAGCCCTGAAGATGTTTAGGAGAAATGAAGTTCTTATATACGGGTCTTCCAGGAGCTTTTCACAAATTATATATGTTTTTCATGTTTTGTCAAGATTTCATCGTAAAGACTTTGTCAAGATTTCATCGTAAAGACTTTGTCAAGATTTCATCGTAAAGACTTTGTCAAAACTTCATCGTAAAGACTTTGTCAAAACTTCATCGTAAAATCAGACAAAAATAATGTTTAGGGTAGAAGGTTAGATATAAACCTCTTTTCTAACCTCTTTTCTACCCTCTTGAATTTGTCAAGACTTCTTCGTAAATGTTTTGTCAAGACTTCTTCGTAAATGTTTTGTCAAGACTTCTTCGTAAATGTTTTGTCAAGACTTCTTCGTAAATGTTTTGTCAAGACTTCTTCGTAAAATCAGACAAAAATAATGTTTAGGGTAGAAGGTTAGATATAACCTCTTTTCTAACCTCTTTTCTACCCTCTTGAATTTTCATGAAATTTACACCAAAAATATACTACTAGGGTCATTTACGAAGAAATCTCAACAAAGTCTTTACGATGAAATCTCAACAAAACATAGACAAGAAAGTTCATGAGAAATTAGATGAAGAAGTCTTGACAAAGTCTTTACGAAGAAATTCATGAAAATTCAAGAGGGTAGAAAAGAGGTTAGAAAAGAGGTTATATCTAACCTTCTACCCTAAAATATATTTTTGGGTCATTTACACTCATTTACGAAGAAATCTCAACAAAGTCTTTACGAAGAAGTCACAATAAACATCTGTCACTTTTCGGGTAAAAAACATTTTTTTATTATATATAAATGAATTTTACAAAACCTCCGTTACCGTTCTTTGGAAATAAGAGTAATGTAAAGATATTATATTGAGAGAACTTAAGAAACTACCGAATGGTCTAACATTTGTAGATTTGTTCGGTGGAAGTTTCTATATATCCCATCTGTGCCATACAATATTCCCAGACTCAAAGATTATATGCAATGACTTCGACAACTATATGAACCGTCTCAAACATATACCAGACACAAACAAAATATTGAGTGAGTTGAAAGAAAGATACCTATAGGTAAGATGGAACGTATACCATTAGATAAGAAAAATACTGTCAGAGAGGTTTTGAAAAAAGCAGAATATATAGACTGGGATAGTATATCTGCTAGACTATTATATAGTGGTGCTATAAGAGTTCATGACATTGAAACACTTATGTCAAAAGTTTTATATCTTAACTATACAAATGTTTTCAAAGAGGACATAGAAAAATATATTGAGGGTATAGAGTTTGTGAGATGTCATTGGA
This sequence comes from Trichomonas vaginalis G3, assembly GCF_026262505.1. Classification (NCBI taxonomy): domain Eukaryota; phylum Parabasalia; order Trichomonadida; family Trichomonadidae; genus Trichomonas; species Trichomonas vaginalis. The sequence goes on along the minus strand of NC_067206.1, from coordinate 38,622,081 downwards.
CAGATTTGTATGAAAATATAAAGACAAGGAAAATGTTTTCTTTATAGTAGACCCGCCGTTCTATAACACATGGGATTTTCAATACCAAGTAGACTGGACTTTGAGAGACTCTTTAGAAACTTTAGACGTTTTACATAACCATCCATGCTTTTACTTTACATCCGATAAAAGTGGTTTGGAAAGTGTCATGAGATGGTTAGAGGACATACATGACTATGAGTTTAGATACGATAAGATAGAATATGAGAGAGGTCCTATAAACTGGAGAAAGTGTCATAACAAAGAAATTTTACTAGTAAGTAAATGTGGTTTGAAATAGGACTACTTGTTTTAGGTTTTTCCATTGTGTCATTTATTTATTTGACGTGGCAGAAAAGTACAGAGAATATGAAGATGAACCAATGCCTGCAAATGTTCAGTATATGTACTCGTAAGAGATATTTTTATCTAATATTAAATGGACGCACAGAACTTAGCGAATGCACAGCAACCTGGACAACCAAACCCAGAGAATATTCCAAATGAAGTTAGAATACAAACTGCAATGGCAAACTATGGTCAAGTGCCAACAGATGTACAAATGCAAACTGCCATGTCAAATGACGCTGCGTTAGGTTTGCCACCATGGTATGCAAATATGAGATGGAAAGAGTTTTATACAAACCCCGAAGTGGGATATAAACAACTTTATGCAGATGACGCGAACACAGGAGTTGACCCAGAATATGTTTTCTACCAGAGGAGAAACAGAATGTATGAGCTCCAGTTAAAGAATGCTATGGAACTCAACAGGAAACGTAAGAGACTAGGCGGACATTAGATTTTTACATATAGTAAAATGGGTTTCTTCAGTAAGATAGGAAACTTCTTTCGAAATGTTGGAAGAGGTATATGGAATGGAATAAAAACCGTAGGAAGAGGAATTTGGAACGGAGTCAAAAAATTGGTAAAAGAGTAGGTCAGTTTGTTGGTATTATACCTAAAGACCCTGAACCAGAAGAACAAGCTCCTGTTATACAACAGCCTGAACCTGCACCACAGTCTAGTTGGCAACCAAATCCAACACCTCAACCGTATTAAAAATTATATTTTTACCGTTCGATAGTAGTTGTATATGAAACTAAGTTCTAAGTAAAACGCATGTATAATGGAACTATTCTCTTTCTTCCATCTGTTGTAAACATACTTGAAAGTCTGAAATACTTCCACTTGGTGGTTCATATAGCTTTGTAGGTTTTTCGTAAAAGTCATTTGCCAAGCATAAAAAAGAGTTTTGTGCACCAGAAAATGAAGCATGAACTATAATAGCAGCTGGGTCGAAACATCTTTAAATAAATATGGTTCATCTCTTGCATATCGACTGTAAATATTTGCTAAAGGAAGTTCGACTTTCTGATTTAACATTCTTTGCAAATAATACCATGACATTGCAGTGAATTCTGTATATATGTTCGTCTTTCTTTGGATTGTCTTCGTAGATTTGAAATGACACTTGTGAATTTTGTTTGTCATATACAATTCTCACATAAAGTGTGCTCTCGGTATTGCATATTCATCAGCATATTTGCATAACATGAATTTATTTTATCTTCTATATTTTTTAACGCAGTCTGTAGAGAAGATGAAAGGTCAACTTGTATTAGCTCAATTTCTTCCCACATTTTTCGTTTCCCTTCAGATATATAATCTATATGAAACCTTACAATAAATGGAAAACTTTTATCTTCTACAGACACAAACTTCATTCTACGAAAGCCAATAGCTTTTGTGACAGATGGGTCTCTTAGCCATCTTAATGGGTAGTCAAAACGATAGCCTTCATGCTTTACGGTCTCTGTCTCAAACTTTTGACCGACATTAGTAAAAAGTTCATCTAATGGTTTAGTTGTAGCAACTCTTGAATTTTCTTTTTCTATTGGAAGCATATTTTATCTAGAATAAAAATGTCGAAAGAAACAGCGTCTATGAGAGAAATACAACACAACCGACAACTCATTTTGCAAGCTCTAAATAAGAACACAACAAACTTTTCAAACTATTCTAAGATATCTGAGTCATTGAAAGAAGGAAACTTAAAACTGACGATAAACCAATGACAGATGAGTTTTCTGTTTCAAGACAGTAAGAACCATACTGTTTGTATAAATCCAACAAAAAGAACTTTAAACGAGAAAACCTATAGATGAACTTTTTGAAAGCAGATATTGACAACAAAGCTGACAAAGAGTATGTAGATGCAACAAGAGACTATATTCTCGCATGGACAGATAGAACATACCCACAAAAACATCATACACATAACATCTATGACGTAGATGAACTACCAGCAATGTTAGATGACAAAGCGGATAAAACATATGTTGACAATAAAATGTCAAGTGAAGTGACAAGAGCTGACAAAGAATATTCTAAAAAGACTCATACACATACCATTGCAAATATTACAAACTTACAAGAAACCTTAAACAGGAAAAGTGACGTTGGACATACACACGATTTCTTCGCAACTGTTGGTATAGAAAATATTGAAGGAACGGTTGAAGAAACTGGTGGGGATGTATTAAATTGGAAACCTCCTAACTTTCCACAAGGTTTAACATCGGATGAAGACATAACAACGATGAGATACATTAGATGTAGAAATGTCTATGTCATGGAGGATGAAAACAAAGTTAAATTCACTGCTCAAGATTTATATGATAAAAAAGCTGACAAAACAGAGCTTCAAACGTTAAAGACAGAAATACTTCAAACAGTATATCCTATAGGTTCTATTTACACGTCAATGAACTCTACCAGACCAGAAGTAGTACTTGGTTTTGGAACTTGGACTCAAATAGTCGACAGGTTTTTGTATTGTGCAAACTCTTCAAAGGAAACAGGTGGAAGTAAAACGATTTCAGGTGCAAATTTACCTGCGCACAGTCACTACGTAAGTTTAACTACATCTGAAGCAGGTTTGCATAGTCATAGATTTTGGGATTGGTCAGGAATGACAAAAGGTAAAGGATATGATGTTAAAGAGGACGTTAAGTTTGCTATAAATTGTTACTGGAGTAACACTGAGGTAGGAGGAAGCCATACACATCGCGTTTCAGGATATACGCAAACAACGGGACAAAGTAAAGACTACATGCCACCTTACATGACAGTTTTACGCATGGTATAGAAATGCTTAGTCGTCATTTTCAACTTCTTTAGCATATTCGTCAGGAGTTGTCTTATATTTGTTAGGAACTGTCTTTGAAAGTATACCACCTTGAACTTTGACAAGTTTGAAAACGAGGTCTGACAATAGTCGTTTATCTTCTGCTTGCAGTGTGTACATTTTGCCATGTTTGCCTAAAACTTCATAATATTCTCTTGTATACTTTCTTCTATTTTTACGAACACGAATGTGAGTACCTGTCGAGTTCCCATTGTTGTCATAGTCAATAGTATTTTCATATGGGTCGCGTTTAGGTATTTCTATTTTTACTTTGTCACCTTTCTTAAGTTTGAAGCCTGGCATTCTTTCTTGTTTGTCTCTTTTGACTAAACTATTAAATATATAGTCTTTCTCTAAGTCGGGGTTGTTTTTCATTTCTTCGGGGAGTGGTTTCCCAAACCTTTTTGTTTACGGTTATTGTAAATATTTAAAACTTGTCTCATCTTTGCCATGGAGAAATGTCTATATTTGTCGTCATATGACATTTCATCTACTTCACCACCTTGTGGTTGATTAAGTCTCTTAAGATTTTATACAACTGTCAATGACACCAAGAGCAGAATGGTTTTGGTCGACAATGAAATATTGGTTTACATTTTTTGAACGCAGATAGTTTTTAATATCGTCTGATTTGAAAGAACTTTCACAGTCAGATGTTAGTTTTGTTGGATGGTATTTGTCAACGAATATTGTCAAAGCTGCTAAGATATCTAAAATATTTTTGGACTGTAATGGTATGGCTTCACAGTATCTTGTGTTTTGACCGACAAATATTAGCCAGTATGGTGGTCCGTCTTCTCTATACCTCGGAATGTTTTCCAAGATATCCATAAACCAAGCATTTGGTGTTGAACTAAAGATTTTTATCATGAGTGCTTTTTTTGTTGCTTTAGAAACATAGGGGTCCTTGTTTGGATTCGTCATTTTTTAACCCATAAGAAATGGGTTTATTTGGCGCATTAGCAGGAGTTGCATCTAGATTTTTGCCCGCAGTGGGAACACTAGCCAGAGGTGCATTTGGAATTGGAAGGAAGATTTTGAGTACATTAGGTATACTGAAAGAGAAAGCACAACCTATTATACAAACTGTACAGAAAGGTTGGGAGGTAGCACGAGATGCAGCAAATCTTATTCCAAATCCTGAAACAAGAGGAAAAGTTCAAGGATGGATGGACAATGTAGGAAGACAAGCAGGAAACTACTATAACAAAGCAAATGACTACTATAACCAAGCAGGACACTATATGGACCAAGGTGAAAGATTCTTTAACAGAGGATATAACCATGCACAACAGTGGGTAAACAACAACCAACCTCAACCACCTCAAACGTGGGGAATGTAAATTTTTTTACTGAGATGAAATGAACAATACAGCATTGAGACAAATGGGTTCAAGATGGATTTGTCGACTTCCAGCAGTTAAACCACCACGTGTTTGTCAAGTCCTCCCTATACCTCAAGAAGTTTTAGACCGACTTAAAAAACCTAAACAACCAGTTGAAAACAAACCAAACTAAAATTTTTTACTGAGATGAAATGACCGAAGAAGTTGAAACGGTAGATTTGACACCACAAACAAAAAAGTTCAGAACCATTGTCAAAACCTGTCAAAGAACTTACAGATGAAGAAAAAAATTCAATAATAGAAAGTGCCAGGTCTGGAAATACAAACCCTAACTACAAAGTCACTTTTCATAGAAATGGAACGGCAAGTATCTCAAAAAAGAAACAGACTCTCACAAATAAAATATTGAAGTCTGAAGGAACTAAAGAGACAACAGATGGAAAAGTTTATTTCACTGACCAACAGTTCATTATAGAACATCTCATTGACTTAGAGTCAAAATATTCTAAACTTTACAACAAACACAAAAAGTTGAAAGGAAAACAGAAACAGATGGCATATGATATTTACGAAGAGGTTGACGACACAACCATACCTGCAAGTGAGGTAAAGTCAGAGGAACCGAAAAGTGACGAAAAACCGATAGAAGAAGAAAAACCAAAAACTGAAGATAAACCAAAACCAAAGTTTAGTTTCAATACTAAACCAAGTCAACCTTCATTAGCTGGTATGGGTTGGCGTCAAAGACTTCTGGTAGCAGGTGGTTATGTTAAGTAAAGAAAAAAATATTTTTTTATTTTTATAAAAATGCCCCCGTATAGAATGGATAGAAAATCTGCTAGAATAAAAGCAGAGTTAGATGAGAAATATGAAATGGCATACCATTTTAAAACATTTATTTTAAAAAATATATTTTTTTATTTTATTTGAAATGTACGCTGAGTTTGTTGGAACAGACCGTTGGAAAACTTGTTTGTTAGATGAGAAATATGAAATTCACTGTTGTGAGTCATTTGAAGTCAGAAACAAAGAGACAAAAAGAGTTTTAAGCGAATGGGAGCGAAATAACGGATATACTACTATGAAGATGGGTGGAAAACACTATTTTAAACATGTTGTCATTGCAACTCATTTTATACCGAATCCTAACAATTTACCTTTTGTAGACCATATAAACCGTATAAGAAACGACAATAGACTTGAGAACTTGCGTTGGGTCACTCGTTCTGAAAACAATAAGAACAAAAGCAAATTTCGAGATATTGTATTCGAATTTGTCGACGAACTAGAAGATGAAACAATTGAAATTACAGACTATGGCAAGCATACGCTTGAGTTTTACTACTATAGCGAAGAACAAGACTCTTTCTACTTTTATACCGGCGTAAACTATAGGAAATTACAAGTATGTTTTACTAAGGAAGGCTATGCTTATGTAAACGCTAGAGATGCAGATGGAAAATACGTTAGACTATATCTTAACAAATTCAAGAAGCTATATGGCATACCATTTTAAAACATTTTTTAAAACAGTATATTTTTACATATATTAAATGCTTCAGGTTGAAAAACAAAGAACAAATGTAACAGATACAAAACCGTTAGACTATATCTTTACAAATGCCGGTAGGACTATATCAGATGAAGAAATTTCATCCCGAATTGTCTTTCATATACAACTACGGAAAAGTGCTGAAAAAGTATTGAAAAATATATTTTAGGGTAGATGGTTAGATCTAACCTCATTTCTAACCTCTTTTCTACCATCGTAGAAAACACACAAAACTCTTGAATTTTGTTGCTGAATTCAATAAAAATATATTTTAGGGTAGATGGTTAGATCTAACCTCATTTCTAACCTCTTTTCTACCATCGTAGAAAACACACAAAACTCTTGAATTCTGAGTAAAATTCTGAGTAAAATGACATATGGAACACATACTTTTTTCAGTAAGGACATATGGGGTAGAAATGAGGGTAGAAAACAGGTTAGATCTAACCTTCTACCCTAAAATATATTTTGGGTCATTTACACTCATTGACGAAGAAGTCTCGACAAAACATATACGAAGAAGTTTATTTCCTGTGTTGTTGTCTCTTCCGATAAAAGTTTCGAACATGAGAACCAAAAAACGTTTTTTGAGATTGCGGAAGAGTTCAGGCAAACGTTCATATTCTGGATATGTTGGGAGCAGTTCGAAACATCTGAGCTGACTTTCGGACAAAATTGGGACAATGTCAGAAAATTCATCTTTGGTCGGACTGCTTGAAGGTAAGTCCCTTACATGTAAGTAGCTCTGGTAAAGTCTTCTCATTTCTGCTAACTTTTGGAGTATAGCTTCGTAGTTTAGAAGTTTTAATTTTAATTGTCTTATTCCACTCTTTACTTCTAAACGGTAAGTATCCATGAGGTCAAGAGTAGCTTTGGTAGCTTTAAGTGGAGCTATCTGTTCCTTGACTTGTGCAATTTTGGTTGCAATTGTGGTTTGAGCTCCTTCAAGTTCGCCGTCTATGTCGTTCTCAACATCTTCAACCATAGCTTGAAACTCTTCATCGGTCCATTGAGATTGGTGTGGGACGAATTTAACTTGCTTCATTCAAAAAATGAAAAAAATGTTTTTACTCAAAGCGTGCCATGTATATGGCTATAAGAAACTTACCAGAAGGCTTCTTCTTCACATGAGACTCTGGTAACTTGAGTGTTGGTGTTGGAGTTCTTGGGGGAGGTGGCTCTGAAATTTCAAATCTCTCTCGAGCGCAACAACAGATGTCAGAATAACATTCCCCACTGTCTTTCTTGCCACCATAAATTGTGTATTGACCGAACTTGCATTTGCAGGAAGACCGGTCAATACAAGGTTCACAGTTGAAATAGTTGTACACAAACCTGTTGAGTACGAGTGTGAGTAAAAACATAAAAAAAGTGAAGTTAAAATGAGATGTTTACTGAATTGGTTGGATGTCGCCTTCTGAGGTTATGAAGAACGGCTGTCCAGAGTAGTGAAGTAGTGCTCTGAGAATTTGTGTAATTCGTGGAATTGGGCTCTCACGATATGGAAGTAGTATCCAAGGACGTTTCATGAAGAACTTCAAGAGGGCTTCTTTCTTCACATCCTTAATATCATCGAATGCAGTGCCTTCTGGAACTTGAATTGCAACACCTGTTTCAATTTCCAACTTTAAGACACTATTCTTGGACAACCAGAAGCCAATGGACTTGCTTGGTTTGCACTTGCTGAGATATTCCTTCACGGTTTCATTTACCTCAATTAGATAAATTGCTTCGTCTAAGGGGTCAAGCTCCATACTGAGTCAGTACAATATTGTACTTTTTCAAGACAATGTTGTACTTTTTCAAGACAATGTTGTACTTTTTCAAGACAATGTTGTACTTTTTCAAGACAATGTTGTACTTTTTCAGAACAATGTTGTACTTTTTCAGAACAATGTCTCTCAAATTTGAGTACAGCTGTACTTTTTCAGAACAAGTCTTGAACTTTTTCAGAACAATGTTGTACTTTTTCAAGACAATGTTGTACTTTTTCAAGACAATGTTGAACTTTTTCAGAACAATGTTGTACTTTTTCAAGACAATGTTGTACTTTTTCAAGACAATGTTGTACTTATTCAAGACAATGTTGTACTTTTTCAAGACAATATTATATTGTTTCAGAACAAAGACGGTTAAGACACAAACGAATGTCCGACGTCCCACCTACTGAACCCGTTCCACAGCCAGAAGAACAGCATGCTCCAGCACCACAACAGGTTCCACCTCCACAAGGCTACCCACAGCAACCTCAGTTCCAACAAGGACCTCCGAATTACTACCAATTTCCACCTCAAGGTTACTACCCACCTCAAGGTTACTACCCACCACAAGGCTTTCCAAACTACCCTCCTCAACCCATGCCTTACTTCCCTAACCCTTGGATGTTCATGTCAAACCCTCCACCCCAATTCCAATCTCAATCCCAATCGAAGAGAGACCAAGAGTTCGAAGAAGGTCTGAACCGTTTACGCAAAGAGTATGCCACAGCCCCTATGGAAGATGACAGGCTTTCAGTCTCTTCCCTAAGGTCGACCAATTCGACTCGTACCACAGATTCGGTTCGTGACCGTGAAGACTACCTCAAGCAGTCTGAGAGACTCTTCATCTTACAGCCATTTACAGTTGGAGCTCTCAAGAACATGCGCAATTACGAAGGTCAGACACCAGCTGGAGACCGCAAAACAGACGTACTCGCAAGAGCAGTCCAACTGGTCAAGACAAAGACTGAGATAGTCGACTTCATTCTTGCAGCTTGCCCATACAAGTAAAAAAATAAACAATTACGAGTTAAACTTTTTACTCTTTCTTTTCTGAGTTGTTTAGAGCTGGTTTCTCTTGTAGAAACCTTTCGTACTCTTCCATGGTCATGTAATTGCGAATTTGGTACGCAATTCCAGGTTCGTTGTTTTTGAACCTTACGTATGTAACGCTTCCATCCTCCTCAGGGAAGTAAGCTGCTAACATCTGACCAAGTTTTCTCGGTGACTCGGAGCTCATTAAAAATGTCACTTTTTAAACGTTAAGTTTTTAGTCTTATTTTACCCTTTGTTTACCCTTTGTTTGTCAAGGTAGTATTGGAGTGCAATTTCTCCAAATTCTCTGTGTCGGAGTTCTTCAGCATTTTCCAAGGTGTACCTGGAGAACTCAAAGAAGTTGTCAAGAACATACTGCCATGCTGCTCTTCTGAGTTCGTCGGTATTTTGGAAGTGTTGCACCTTCGAGTCTTCGGACATGAAAAAATAACACTTTTTCTATTAAACCGTTTACAATTTGAATTTTGTTGCTGAATTCGGCAAAAATATATTTTAGGGTAGAAGGTTAGATATAACCTCTTTTCTAACCTCTTTTCTAACCTCATGAATTTTCATGAATTTTATACAGAAAATGCTTGTTTTGAGGTCGAGCCACTTTTGGCTCCACCGTATTCTTTCAACCAAAACTCATGAATTCGGCAAAAATATATTTTAGGGTAGAAGGTTAGATATAACCTCTTTTCTAACCTCTTTTCTACCCTCTTGAATTTGTCATGAGTTTTCCCGAAATAAAAAATAAAGTTGGTTTTTTTAAAAAAATATTTTTTTATTTTTATTGTAAGAACATGTTAGCAACAACAGCACCAAACTCTTTAGTCATGAATCCTACGTCAATGTTAGTAGAGATGAAAAGCTTCATTCCTTCTTCATATACTTTCGAAACAAAAATCCAGAAGATAAAGCAAGAACTTTTAACAAGTAATTTAGACTGTAGTGCGAAAGATGAAACAAATGAACAGTATCTTTATGAAATGCAGGACATTATTGACCATTTACCCAAATTGCCTGAAATCCAACAACAAAAACTAACTATTCCTGAATTCGACGAAATAGAAGTCAAAGCAACTGACTCAGTAGAAATAAAGAAGTTCATACGAAAGGTTAACTATGAGTTTCTTGGATTTCATTGCAACCACAAAGTCATGGACAAAGATTGCGATATGGTATATAAGAACATCTCTGACATATACAAATCTGGGGAGTTTAAGACCTACGACAACTTTGTTTCGTTAGTTGCAAAATGTGTTTGGAAATAAGAGATAAAGATAGTAGGGTAAGGTATGGAACGAACAAATAAAACCCGCAACTTTTGAGTTAAAGAGAGCAATTGACGCCTTAGTCATACTAGCAGGTAAGGTTTCAGAATATAACGCAAAAATGAACCCACAATGTTCAAAATGTAAAGCAGCAATGAGGAAATATAACTACTCCGTCAAAGAGATAGAACGTATGCGAAACGACTATGCTGACTTAAAGAAAGAAGTAGAGAAACCAGCAGAAGATAAAATGGACATGTTGACATTTCTGAACAAAAACTATCCAACAGCTGACGATTTCCTTCTATCTGACGTCAAGAAGAAATATAAAGAAACTTTCGGCATTGTGAAAACATTCGATGTACTGACAGAAGAAATAGAAGCTACAAAACTGTTTAGAATTTCACGAATTCACAATGTTTACCATGTAAAACGCTTATAAAATAACTGGGGTAGAAAAGAGGTTAGAAAAGAGGTTATATCTAACCTTCTACCCTAAAATATATTTTTATTGAATTCTGAGTAAAATTCTGAGTAAAATGACATATGGAACACGTACTTTTTCAGTAAGGACATATGGGGTAGAAAAGAGGTTAGAAAAGAGGTTATATCTAACCTTCTACCCTAAAATATATTTTTGCTGAAAAAAATGACCAAATTTCATGAAATTTCTCTAGACCGACTTTTACAGGGGTAACAGAGTATTTTGACAACTTCAAACAAGCAGAGTAAATGAACCATTTATTTTTATTGACTTTTTACAATTTGAACTTTGTTCGCGTAGATGTGAATTCTGAAAGAAGTATGAGGGTCTTGTATGACTTTGTACTTCTCCCATAGTTCATGTCTGTCAAACTTACCTGCCATGGACTCTTTCATAAGTTCCATGAAATCGTCTTCGGACAATCCAGGGAAAAGTACAATGTCAGTAAGTATTCTCTTTACATCCTTACTTAAACTCTTGCTGTCTGTACACAAATGACAACTGAATGTTAAAGTGTCTGAGCTTCTTAAGAATTCGACACATGTCTTGTTCTCTGTTCTTTAACAAAGGATGAGAAGCAAAGTCATCTAAGATAAGAAGACATCTATGAGGGTAAGTCTTCCAATCGTACGATTGCAATTTCTTCGAAATGTATTCTATCTCTTTCTGTTTGTTTCTGAAGTGTTTCTTCTCTAATATTCTCTGCATTTCCTCATTTGGGTCTTTAAACTTCGAATTATATACTCATTTATAGCATTGTACTTCAAAACTCTTCTTTGGTACTTCTTTATCCAATCTAACAACTCAGAGTCTTTTATACATACTAACTTAGACTTCTTTATAATATCTTTGAACGAATTGACGGTTTGGTCAAATTGACCAGAAGTACTACAAATGACTACTAACTCATAGAATGGGTTCTTCTCATCTAGTTCTTGTTGTTGTGCAGCCATTTTAAGATAAGTGAAAGTCTTACCCGACCCAGGTGGTGCAATTAGACCTGTTATACCATTCTGAGCAAATAAGAACTTGTCATGTATGGGTTTTATCTGAGCATTTTCTAACTTCCTCTTGTTCTTTTTAAAACATTCTCAAATTTCTTGTCAATGTCAGCAAACTTTTTTTCTAACATATTTTTAGAAAAATTAAAATTTTTATCTTTTAGAAAATGTCTAGCGATTTCGCTATCTATATTCGAGACAAACTTTTCGACTCAAAACATCTGTCGACCATAAAATCTTACATAGTGTAAACAAGAAAGGTGAATTTGTTCTAAAGTTCTGTTTCTGGGAATATGACAAGAACCATAAAACATTACAAAGAGCAGTCTTAAAATTTGTCAATGACAGACTTGTTGACAGAGATGACGCCGATTGGAAAGATGAAGTCCAACAAAAGTTCTTAGAATGCAAAGAAGACACATGCGCTGTTCTTGAAGATGAAATAGAAAACAGAATAGAAGAGCTATTAAAGGACAAAGAACTTTTACATAAATATGGTTCGAGAAATTTGACATAACTCCACCAGAGAAGAAGAGAAGAGAGAAAGAAAGAAAAGAAAGAAAGAAAAAGAAAGTAGAAGAAGAGAAGAAAGAACCTGAACCAGTTCCAGAGAAAAAGAAATTTGACATGTAAAAATAAAATTTTATTTTTAGAACATTTCTGGGTCAATGTCAATGTTCTCTTCCTCTTTAGGAGCAAACACTGGCTTAGACTCTAAAATCTTTTTACCCAATTTACCTTGAACTTCAACTATCTTAGACTCATAATATTCATAGTCGTCTGCTTTCTTTGGTTCATAAGGTATAACAAGTTTGTATGCTTTGCCTTCTTTAAGGTTTGAGAACCTTCTGTCAAAATTTTCTTTGACTGCTAACAAACCTTCTATGTCTAAGTCTTCAAATTTCGCACCATTTTTAGTCACAATAGCAAACTTAACTGGTTCGATGTTCCAAACTTTGTCAAATGTAGACTTTTCAAAATGGTAGAAGTAAACATTCAAATAAGCGAATGGGTCTAGTTCTTCTTTAACTGACATATACTTGTTGACTGAAATATATTTCGTCATCTTTTCTATCGGATAAAAAAATATTTTTTTTAAATTTACTCATAAAAATTTTTTCTTTGTATATACGCCGTTCTGAACATCTAAAAGACTTTTGACATTTGCCAAGAATGTACGTTTAGAAGCTGCCATATAACCATATTCTTGACAATATTGTTATACGAATCGTACAATGACCTTTCATCTAAACACTCAAAGTCAGTTTCATCTATGAACAGTTCATATACACTCTTGTTTGCTTCTAACAATGTTTGTCTCTCTTCGGTATGTGGAATTTGTCTTGGATTGAAGTTAGAAATATCTAATTCATGAAATATGAGAACAAGTGGTTGTAAAAGTTAGGTTTAAAGTTTCTGCTAAGTCGTCAAAATATTCTGTATCTTGCATATGAGAATCTGACGTTCTGACAACTACATATCTTCTGTCAGAACTTTCTAACTTCATCGGAACAACATTGTTTTGAAACCATAATGAAGTTTGCACATTTTCACAAACTCTTTGGTCTTTATACTTTCTTTCAACAACTCCAACTTTGTCTGTTATAAGACTCTTCAAAGCATCTGAGTTCAAAACTTTTGTTGTATCTATACTTTGAAGTTCGTTACATACTATAAGTTTCATATTCTCTATTGAAGAGTTAAATTTACCGCAGATGTTTTCTAAGTTTGTCATATTAGGGTTCGAATAGCCCTCTAACAGTTTGCATAAGATATCTGTAAAGAAAGTGTTCTTACCAGTTCCTTGTTTTCCAATTATAATGAGAGCAGTTTCATTTTTAGCACTTGGATGTTGTAAGATGTTTGCAAACCAACATAAGATAACTCATAGACTCTTTCGTTTCCATTGCATATAATTTCTTTGACATGGTCTAACCAAGCTTCTATAACATTTTCTTTCCATTCTACTTGTTCGTATTTATATCCAGTGAAGATAGAATAGAAGTTTGGAGATGGTGTATAGAACTTTATACCACGAACTGAAAAATCTTCTAACTTTGACAATAAATATCCCAAGCATCAACATCTTCATACCAACTTGCACGACTTTTATTTTCTTAAGTTTCTGTCTTTCTTTTCTGAAACTTGGTTGCTCTTGGTTTGTTAAAGACAACATCCCATTCTTTCATAACATAACATTCTGGGGCAGAGTCAACATAAATGACTAAACGTTTCAAATTCTCGACTGCTTTGTTATAGTCTCTAAAATGGACACATATTTCTGAACGCTTGGAAGTCATAAAAATCTGAAACGTCTATTCTGTACATTTTTATAAAAATAAAAAAAAATATTTTTTTATTCTTGAGCTTGTTGTTGCATTTGTTCCATTTGTTGCATTTGTTGTTCTTGAGCTATTTGTTGTTGAAGTTGTTCTTGTAGTACAATACTTTCACCAGTTGCATCTTCCAATTCGAAACTTTCTGCCGTCATTGACAAATACATAGGACATAAAAGTTTTACAGGAACAAAAGTTTGCGTCAACTAAGGTTAAGTTTATGTTTGCCAAAAGTGTTTGAGTTACTAAAGCTGAAAATTCTGCATTCGAATGAACAATAGGCAAACAGCAGAGAAAGTGTTGTTTATACGCATGAGTATCTTTTGGTCATAGTAGTTTCTGTCGACATTCGAATAGCACTTTGAACCTAAGTTTGAAACAATATATAAAATAGGTGTACTTAAAGTCAATGGAACAGACAAACCTTGTATGACACCTTTTCCTGTTATAGGAAACTGTTGGTAGTAAAAACCAGATATAAGTTTTGTATTATAGCTCATATCGTTTATACTAAACTCAGTCGGACATCCAAACATAATGAAACCTGCTCTAGTTGCAGCACATGTTACATCCGTCCTTAAAGTATTAAATAAGTCAACAAAACCTGTTGGTGGTATATCTGAGTAAGTATCTTCAAAGAAGTTTTTTTACCATTCACAACAACAAAGTCTTCTGGTGTCAAAAGAGCAAAACAGGCTTTAGTCGTCATCGTGTTTAAGGTCAGTTTACAATATCGTCCTTGAGGACTTTGTAAGTTTGTTGTTATAGAATTATATGACTCAGGGTTTTTAGTCGTAATAGTATAAACCACTATGTCTTCTGCCATTTACTTAGCAAGTAAATTTTAATGAAATGTTGTGGTCGTCAAATATTTTTATGACGTCTGGGAAACTATATTTTAAGTTCAACGTTTCACCTCCTTTCATAACGTATATCTTGTCAATGACATTATATGAAACACCACAGCAAGCAATGTCGGGTTCTATTTCTTTGATGTTTATATCGTCTGCCTCTGTCAAAAGTTTCAATAGTTCTTTCAAAATTTCATGAGGTGCGATGACATATGAGTTCACTTTTACAGGGTTGTGTTCGACCAAGTTTAACATTATACCCAAAGCTTGACAAATTTCTCCTGAGTTTTAAGTTTGTCTTTAAGTTGTTGGTAGTCGTTTCGAATATCTGCAACAGAACTTAAGTCTCTGCTAACTTCAGGATATGTTGGTTGTTCTTTTACAGGAACTATTGTTATACCATCTTCGTCTTCGTATGGTTTCCCCACTTCAACATCTCTTTCTTTGACATTGACAACAACACTTTGACTGTTTGTTTGAGTTGGTGAATTTAACTTCACATCTGCCACCGCCATTAAACCTTTTGAAACACTCACGCTTCTATTTTTCGGAAATGACATTTTACTTAGAATAAAAAGATGGACGTATTTGAGTATCTCTTCGAATTGAAGCAAAACAAAGTTTACACACACAAACAATACAAGTTCATTGACAGAATAGTTCTTTATACAAACAATGGAAAATGTTATAGAATAGCAGTCTTTGCTGAACCAAAATATTTTCATAAAGCAAAGAAAGTTTGGTATAACCGAGATGGTGAAAGTTCTTGAAGCAGACAAAAATATAACAACAAAACTGACCGATATTTCTAAAGGAAAGTTATAATACAATTTTATGTCAAAACTGGCGTACTGTCAATATTTGACGGAGAGAAGTCAGTTCAAGAACAACTTACTGACCTGCTGCCAAAATCTGCTCGATGGGAAGCTGTCGTTATGCCAATCTGAGGAGCCCCAGCAGGTTTCATCGAACGAATTTTCAAAAGAGCATCTTCCGTGAAAAGTGCTATTGGTTTTGTAAACTTCTTTGCTTCAATTCATCTGGACCGTCTCTGTCACCAGTATATTGTATTTGAACTGTACCAACAGTTGAAATACCACCCATAAAGTCTTCTGATCAGCAAATGAATGCCAAGCCAAAAGTTTGAACGGTCTCCATTTGTATATTGAGTTTTTTGAGCTCCTGTATGAGTCCATACTTCACATATGGCATAATAGAACTTTGCATTTCAGGTTAATGGTTGTTGTGAAGTTGTGTTAAAGTTCATAGCATCTAATGTCAAGTTGTATGACCTCATATCCTCAACTGTAGAATATTCTTCTCTTGGATAGTATTTGCCATCTATGTTTATATGGTATTTAATACCAGGGTTGTAGAAGCAAGAATAGTCATTTATAGTTCGTCTGAACAGTACAAACATAGTATCTGCATGTTTCATTGCAGTTGTTAAAGCAATATCTGTTCTTGCACCTGGTCAGCACTTTGGTTTCCAACTTCACCTGCAAAGTCTTTGACAGATATTTGGTGTATAGGGAACATAAGTGGAACTGCAATATATTTGGCAGCTAAAGCATTTGAAAATCTGGGTCCAACATATAGACTGCAAGTCTGCTTTCTATTCTCTTGCATTCAAATTTTCGCATGTGAACTTAACTGGGTCCCAAGCAGTTCCAGCAGCATTGAAGTAGTAGTTTACTTCAGTGTTGAGGTTTGAGAAACCAAAGTCTAAGTTCAACTTTGTCTTTGCAAAATTCGGCGAATGACGTTTGATTTGCTCCCTTTACGTCTGTAAGAGTGAATGGGTCTTGTGTTGTGCAATGACTAAGTTATTTTTGCTTGGAGTAAGTTCAATAGAAATTTTCCTGCCCAGTTTGGCAAGTATCTTAAAAACCTGAAGATGAGGAAAGATGACAAAGGAACTCTAAGTTTCAGTTTTACTTTGGTTACTGCTGCTGCAGTTTGTCCAGAAAGGTCAACATAAACTCCTGGAACGTTAGGGTCAAGTCTTCTTATTTTCTCAATAGTTGCATACTGGTCTGTTTGTTCTCTAGCTTGTGGTTGTACTGAGTTTCTCAAGCGAACCATTCATAGTTTGCCCATGTTACTGTTTGAACTAAGTCAGAGTTAGAATATATCTTATATCCCATGAAAACTTCTGGAGCATATTGGTATCCGACATAGAAAATTCCATTGCAACCTTTCTTGTCAGACAACTTGGCAGAAGGTTTTATTTCAATGTCTTGTTCCACGTATAAGAAAGAGTTGTCAATAGAAATAATATGAAACCTGTCGCAAGCAATATCTACTGTTGTTGAAGAACCTTCTCCAAACTCACCTACATTTCCATAAGAAACAGCAGTTGTATATTCGTAAGTTCCAGGAACTATTTCTGACCTTCTAATGGCATTGTCGCATTCGTTATACCATTCGGAAACATTTCCATTCATGGCATCCAAAACTGTTGGCGTTATATTCTGAGCGGCGTACATTTCATATGAGTAAAAATATGAATAGTTGGATTTATATGTCATAATAGAACCCACTCCGACCAAGCTTTACTTTCTTCCTGACTGAGTTTTTAACTCTTCTTTTTTCCTTCATTGCCCTCTGCTTGAAGTTGTTGCATCTTTGCATTATGTTCATCTAGTATGTTGCAAATTTCCCATGTCCTTTTTGCCTTTTGGCTCTGGTCGCCCATCTCAGGTAACCTATATCCTAGAAAGAGTTTGTCATAGTCTGTATTTGAGTCTTCGCGTATTGTTTGCATGACTCTTTCCTGAGTTTCCGGTTCAAGCTCTTCAAACAGTGCCTGTCCATATGGAATATGCTCGTTTCCAAATATATGTTTTTGTAGCCATTCTGGTTTTCTTTCCATGTTACCAACTATATCTTTTGTGAATGGGAAGGCTTCTACCCAATCTTTCAGTCTTGCGTCGTTTATTTCTGTAGTTGGTTTTATTTTGTCAAGGAACATGTTTTTCAATACTAACATTTCATTTGGTACTGTCCATTTGAGTTTTCTTAAATATTCATCCCTTCTCGGTTCATTGTCTGCAAAGTAAGTTTTTATGACATTTTGTAAACTTTCGTTTGCAAGGTCATGTACAATAGGTTCTCTTCCTTCTATCTCCCTAACTTTCTTTCTAAACTCTTCACCAAATATACCATCTCTATGGTTCTGTGTAGTTCTTTGAGATAAATGTTCTAGAACGTCAGGTGTTATATTTCCATCAGCCATGTTCATTTCATACTGGTCCAAAATATCTGCATCTTTCATATCTTTCAATGGCATTAAAGCCGCGCTGAAAATACCAGCTATATCTGGTTCACCATTGACTTCCATTGCGTCTACAACTTCTTGGAATTGAGGTTGTAAGTTTATGAACCACCTATCCGGGTTAGCTTTATGACCCCATCTCATTGTAGTTCCATCGTCTGCAGAAACAAAAGTAGGTTTGTTTCCATCTTGGTTAGGTTCTGAATGAACTTTAAACAATGTTTCATTTCTATATGTTTTCTTGAAATTTAACCTTTTATCTTCACCGAGTTCATCCGAAGATTGAACGTTAAATGCTCGTAAGTAAAAAGGGTTGTTGTATTTGTGTACATTTTTTTTCAGTTCTTCCATTCTATGCTGGATATTTTCATCTGATGTTGGAGTCTTTTGTATGTCGGCAAACATTTTTCGATATTCTTCTACTATGTCAGCCGAATTTTTTTTAGACTCTTGAAATATTCCATATTCTCCGCATACTCTTGTTGAGGGTCAAGATTTTTCGGCTGTTCCAAATCTTCATCTAGTTCTGTGAAGTTAGTTTCCAAAGGAAGGACTTGTTCGTTTCCTTCAGGCTCTTCTAGCTTTTGTTGCTGAACTATTTCTTCCATGTCTGGTTGTATCTGAACTAGTTTCTTCCTGTGGAGTTTCTTGTACCTCATCTGCTGGCATTTCATATATTCCGAGACCGTTTTCAACAAGTTCCCTTTCTAAGTCATCCGGACTCATAAACCTTTCTTCTTTCGTTCCGTCTCTATTTTTTACGCGTTTCATGAAGAGAGTTAAATTGTCATTTAGCTCTGACATCAAATATCTCGGAGTAAATTCGTTCATGTCATTTGGATGATATGCTATTAAATCATATCCCTTAGCGAGCTTGTATTTTCCAGGTTTGAAATTTATCCCCTTTGGTGCAGAGCCATAAAGCTAAATAGTTCGGGTCAGTATTTCCATCCTTGAACTTTCTAATAGCTTCTTTATATCTGTCACTAAAGTCAATACTATCTGGGTAACCATAGTCTTCTTTAAGCATTTTTAAGAATTCTTGGTTTCCTTGTTCTCTACTTCTTTTATGTCCTTGCTCTGTTTGTGGTTGTTGTTGTGCTGGTTGTGGTGCAGTGTTTTGAACTGTTGGTTGTTGTGTTGGTTGTTGTGCTGGTTGTGGAGGTGGTTGTTGTGCTGGTTGTTGTGCATGCCTGTGTCTGTGTCCATGTGACGATGTAAATGTTCTAGGTAGTCCTGGTGCAGGTGCTTCTCTTGGAGGGTTTGGTGGTATATAAGTTCCACCAGCTGGCACATATGTTCCATCTGCAGCGTAATGTCCTACCTGACTTTTCGTTTTTAAGAAAGCATTTACTAGGTCTGTTTTGGTCTGTTGTAACTCTTTTTCTTGACTTTTCACAACAGTTGCTCTAACGGCGTCATAGGCACTTTGAACTGCCTGTCTCGTTGCTGCATCTGTTATTTTCGTCATATTTTGTGCTACTTCTTTTAACTCTTTGTCGAAACCTTCAGACTTCAGTTTCTTTCCAGATGAGAAGTCGTTCACTTGTTTCACCTTACTATGAAGAGCTTCGAAAGCGTTCTTAAAGTCAGCATTTGTTAAAGCTTCATTTGAACTGTCTTCATCCGCTTGTATTTTTGTCCTTATTGACCCTATGAGTTGGGCTGCTTTAGCGTTGGCTTGGCATCTAACCAGTCATTGTTAGCTTTTATATATTTCTGCACTTTTCATTGCCTTTTGCATGGCTGCGTCGTTATTTTTACTTTCTTGTGCTAAGTTTTCATACTGTACGGTTTGGTTTTGCAACTGTAAAAGTTTTTCTGCCTTTACATTTGCTTCAACTTCTTTTTATACTCATCGCTATCCATATATGTCTTCAGGGCTTTTTGTTTTATCTCTTCATCTTTCAGTATTTATATTGAGTAGTATGGTTTTTCAAATTTATGACATCTTGTTCCATTTTTGCTACTTCTGCTGCTTTTTCTGACACTTTTTTCGCATATTCCTCTGTACTTAGTTCTTTCAGTTGTTCTTCTTTCTTCTTTTTCTCTACGTTTAACTCATTGAGTTTCTTTGTGTGTCTGTCATATTCTAGTTTCTTTTCGTTTTCACTTATTTGTTTCTGTATGTCTATGTTTGACTTTTTGACATCTGTTATTTGATTTTTGAGTGAACTCAAATTCATTTGACTTTGAGGGTTATAGGCTGTTCCGTCTGCAGCTCCACCATAGCCTGCCATTTTCGCTAAAAGTCCCGCTCTTAAACCTCCACTCTGTGCACCAACAACTCGGTTTAAAAAGCATAGGATTGCTTGACATTTGTTGCAACATAGTGGGGTCATTCAGCATTTGTTGTTGCAACTGTTGTTGTGGTGTCAGTTTTACTATTGGATGTTTCAATGCTCTCTTCCTCTTACGTATATTCTTACGTAGCTTACGTGGCATTTTAAGTGAAGTTAAAAAGCGGTTTTTGACAGATGTTTTATTGTGACTTCTTCGTAAAGACTTTGTTGTGACTTCTTCGTAAATGAGTGTAAATGACCCAAAAATATATTTTAGGGTAGAAGGTTAGATATAACCTCTTTTCTAACCTCTTTTCTACCCTCTTGAATTTTCATGAATTTCTTCGTAAAGACTTTGTCAAGACTTCTTCATCTAATTTCTCATGAACTTTCTTGTCTATGTTTTGTTGAGATTTCATCGTAAAGACTTTGTTGAGATTTCTTCGTAAATGACCCTAGTAGTATATTTTTGGTGTAAATTTCATGAAAATTCAAGAGGGTAGAAAAGAGGTTAGAAAAGAGGTTATATCTAACCTTCTACCCTAAACATTATTTTTGTCTGATTTTACGAAGAAGTCTTGACAAAACATTTACGAAGAAGTCTTGACAAAACATTTACGAAGAAGTCTTGACAAAACATTTACGAAGAAATCTTGACAAATTCAAGAGGGTAGAAAAGAGGTTAGAAAAGAGGTTATATCTAACCTTCTACCCTAAACATTATTTTTGTCTGATTTTACGATGAAGTTTTGACAAAGTCTTTACGATGAAGTTTTGACAAAGTCTTTACGATGAAATCTTGACAAAGTCTTTACGATGAAATCTTGACAAAGTCTTTACGATGAAATCTTGACAAAACATGAAAAACATATATATTTTGTGAAAAGCTCCTGGAAGACCCGTATATAAGAACTTCATTATACTCATTCATCCTCAGGGCTAGAAGGCACGAAGTGCCTGGAAGCCCCACTACCTTTTTTTTTTTTTTTTTTTTTTTTTTTTTTTTTTTTTTTTTTTTTTTATGTAAAATGAAATCAACATTTTTCTGCAGAAAACATTTTATTTTTGATTTTTGAATGAATGAAGATTTGCAGCCACTCTATAATGAATTCATTCAAAATGTTCAAGGATATATAGAAGGTAATCAAGAAACTATTGAAGCATGCAAACAATGGCTTGAAGGCTTCTTCACAAATCAAAGAATTGGATTTTTATTATGTTCATCCTATGGCTTAGACAGTGTTAATGAAGATAGTTATGAACACATACTGCTACTTCTTGCATTTATTAAACAATTTTTAAATCATGACATTGAAAATCCAGAAGAAAAAGTCGAAAAAGAGTGGCTGAGCTTCGAATACAAAGATTTAACCAAAAATGCAATTGTCAAGAATAGAAATTCCGATAACGAAGGCGTTCGTAACATGGCAGCTAAATGTTTATCAATGATTTGCGAATATGACCCAGAAATATACAATGAATGCGTTTCAGAACTATTTACAGAGCTACAGAATCAAGAGCAACCACCTACAGACTTCTCTCTTAAGTTTTTTAAAGAGTTATTCGATGCAGATTTCTTTTCTAAACATAAAGTCGATAATATGCTCAATTTAATACTCCAACTTATCAACGAATGTTTCAGAATATATACATGGGATGCAGCAAGCAACGATATTAAACTTTTATCACTGAAATTATTAAATCCTTTAATTTCTCATTCCCAGAACGAAATTAATGCAGAGAACATTACGCAAATCATCTCATATACATGCATGACTATTCAAGAGCTACAGCAAACGAACCAAATCGAAAATCCTTTATATAATTCTTCATTTTATTTCCTCAAAACTATCTACAAAGTGTATTATAACATCATGAAGCAAGTGTTCCGCGAGATGGCGCATACGATTTTCGATCCAATCAACTGCCAGATACCAATTGAACAACATTCTCCAGAAACTCATAATAATACGTTCGCCAACCTTATGTTTTTAATACAGATCGCAAGATTCGAGCATTTACTGTACAAAGAAGACAAAAGCAAGGTTAATTTCATATTATTAGATTATAATCTTCAACAAATCACGGAATGTCTTATACATTTGCTCATGCCGGCCAATCCAAACGACCAAACAATAGAAGACCCCGAGAATTCCGAGCCTTCCTTCCTTGCAAGTTCAGCTTTATGCCAACTTTGCAAAATTCCAGAATATTTCAAAATCATGTCCCCGATTCTTTTCGGTTATGTAAACCAGAATATTACAAATAACACCGATACGACCTTTATCGTCCAAAATACTGTTCTTCTTTGTCTTCTTTCAGTCACATCTGGTCCCAGAATTGAGGGAGACGAAATCTACCAATACGGAAGTTCTATACTTATAGAGAGGTACTTGAACTCTGAGAATCGAAGACTTGTTGAAACATCTTTATATGTCATATACAAAATCATCAAAAAATATGGAGTGCAATCGCCAGAAGACCTTTACTTCATAATGAACAACGCAATATTACCACAGAGAGAAGCAGAACCTCAAGTGAGACTGAGATGTTCGAATATAATTACGATTTTATGCGAAAATGTACCTGAAAGCGCCTTAGAATCGATGTTTGATATTACCATACAGACAATCCGATGCCTAACTGATGGAACAACACCAGATCAAGAATCAACTACTTTGGTCGCTCCATTTGACTCATTTTACCGGTTGATTAAGAGACTTCCTGAGACAGAAGAAGTAAGAGTTAAGCTTTTAGACCTCATTCTTCACGTAGATGACTATTTCCCTCAAACTCATCTGAATATGAGAATTGGCCGCATGATCGTGATATCTACTATTGCTAACAAGCTCAAGAAAGAAATGTCCCAGTACACACAACCCGTTTTTGACAAAGTTTTGACAGAATTAATTTCATTACACGATTTTGAGTTCTGGAAAGAGGGTTTAGTAGCACTTCTTAAGATCCTTGATACAGGTTCAGTGTCATCTGAAGAAAATTCCCAGAAAATCAACAATTTAATGGAGATGGCCCTTCAATCTTACAACGAAACCATCATTTACGAGGGTGTTCGTGTTATTGGTAAGTTCTATGGCACATCTGTACCTTGTTTTGTTGATGAATCCCCAGAAATTATTGATAATTTGTTTAATTTGGCGACAAACATGGAAAGTAGCACTATTTTCAAAGGAATCATGTTTGCTTTGCATGATATAACATATGCATTCAGCGAACCTAATGATGATACAATAAATTCCACGATTAAACTGTTATCTTTCGCATTAAGTCGAAAATTCACTCCAGACATCGAATCTGCTGTTGCTCCGATGCTCACGGCATTTTCTTCATTGTTCCTTTCGAAGCCTGACATGTCTAAAGTGATTTCCGACTTTCATAAGGAAATTATTAAGTACATTGAGTTCATTTCTAAGAACAGGATGATGACTGATACTATATTCATTGCTGCTTGCAACCTTATAAAGGTTATTGGAACAAATTGTAAAAGATCTAAACTTGCTCTCAACAGATCCATTATTTTGAACATGTTGAATGAGAGAAAGACAAATTTAGATCCAAAAATAAGTTTTTATGCAACAAAAACTTATGATTTCGTGACAATGTTGTAATATATATAGAATTTTGTTTATTTAATAAAATAGAAATTGTTTTTAATCAATATTTTTTATTTTCTTTTAAGGATGAACTTACAATATGACAGGGCCATCAATTCAATTGTTTCACGCCAGTTGTCAAAACTTTGAATTAAAGTTAGATGGGCGTAAGTACAGCCTTAATATGTAGAAATTAGTTTAATCAATATTTTTAGTTTCTTCATCAGTGATGCCGATTTGGAAGTTAATTTCAATTTCGGAAGTAATTTTGAAAACCTTGTATTATCTTCCAAATTGGTATCACTATTTCAATAAAACAGAGTTAATGAGTTTACCAAATTTTGGTCTGAAAGTCTGCAGGGTGATTTATGTTATCCTCTATAATAACATTTCGCAAAGGCCATGTGGAACTTCTCTTTTTCCTGGTGCATATGGCAATGCAAAAGATGAATATCAGAAAACATCTTTATTTTATTGTTTCTCAGAATAAATAGTTTACCACAATAAAAAATTTTATTTCTTATTTAGACATATTAATATAATTATTATTTTAAATCATTTAGCATATAATAAAATTTTCGGTATAGCTGATATTGTTAACTTTTGTAAAAAACTGATCAACTTGATGTATTCTTCTCAATTTTCCGGATCCAATTGAAAAATTTATATAAATATAAGGTTATTTTATATTATATTTTTTATCAAATTAATTAAGAATCACAGCAATATTTAAAATAACTGCTTTAAAATACTAGCACTTCATTTAACAACAGGACCTTTATATATTAATGCAAGCTTTAAATTCATTATAAAATTCCACAATACTCAAACAAAAAGATTTTAACAAGAATATCATTTGGTTTCACAGGATTTTTCAACAGTTGGTCAAATATCTCCTTTTAATTTATCAAAAGGAACATGGTTAATTAGTTAGTATACAAGTCTTGGGTACGGCGGCACTGCGTTCCACCTTACCCAATACTTGTGAATTTGACACTTTACAAAGCCGCCAACCACTTCACCTCACTAACGACTTCGCTAACAACTTCACTAATGAAAAAATAAACGTTCACACTAACGTTCCCACTAATGTTCTCATTTACAAAAGTATTGCAACTTCCCATTGCTGTGCTTCACACAATAGTTCATATTCTTCAGTATCGCTGCTGTCACTCCAATCGTCAGAGTCAAAATCACTGTCAAAATAAATGTTAGTAAGTTTTGACAAAGCTAATGAAACACGCTTACCGTTTGTATCTATGCTTGTATAAACTTTCCATTATGTTGTTGTCATAAACGCTCAAACTAACTTTACCCTTTCTCCCTCGTATCTGATAGAATGTATTTTCACGAGGAACGAAGAACAAATTCTTGAACTCATGACCGTTGTAGTTTGTTATCTCAATAGTTTTCGTCATTTATATAAAAATAAAAATAAATAAACTTAAAAATTAATGATATCACCACCCTCACACGTATGAAAACATAGCACAAAAATAAATTTAGGTGAAGTGGTAGATCTCACCTTTTTTCACCTGTTTTTCACCCTGTTGAATTCATTGCTTTATAACTCTCTTCCTTTCTCCAACTCTTCTAACTTCTTCTTAAGTTCAGCAATGTTGTCCTCATGAAGTTTAATCTTTCTCAAATTCCTTCTTTATCTAATGGTTGCTTTATCTTTCTAAACTGAACTCTACCATCCTTCATAGTATGAATGTAAAAACCTTCTGGAATAGTTCCTGATTTAATGTATTCTACCAAAAACTTTTGTTTCATTGCTTCAGTGACTTTATTTGTCATTTCAATCAAATAAAAATTTTAATATTAAATAAAAATAACGTTATTTTTTCAGTAAGGAAACGCAGGAGTTTTACGATTTATTTGAGGAGTAGGTTCTGGTTTAAATGTTGGAGTCGGTTTAGGAGTTGACTTTTGAACAGGAGTTTGTACTTCCATAGGTTCAGGAGTCATTGAAGGTTGTTTGACGTTGGTTTTGGCGAAGGTGTTGGAGTTTGTTTAACTTCAGCTACTTCAGTATTATTTACAACATTTGCTTTATTTCTTTTCAACATCATAACTGCTCCTGCTGTAGCTAGCAAACCTAGTGGGAGACCATATTTTATATAAGGACTTGACCAAATGCTATTTTTGACAGGAGCTGGTGGAACACCTAACCTTGGTGAGACTGCTCTTTGCCATTGTGCAGCTCGTAAGAAATATTCAATAGGTGCTCCATAATCGTTTGGTAAAGTTTGTTTCATAGATGGTGAAGGTTCACGAGAGCTTGATGAAGAACTCATTTATAAGCTTTAAAAATAAACGTTCATCCTTTATTCCTCACTGTCGTCCGTAGCTAAGTTATAGTCATCTAATCTTATTATGGGATTCCATTAGCACGCACCTGAATGGCAAAGCAACAATCCCTCATAAATCCAATAAGTGGCTTTGGTACATTTTCAGTTGCTAGTTCAATAGGTCCTTTAACAGACAATTTGTATGTTATTGGAGCAGTAGATGTTTGACCTTGCTGGAAGCAAAAGTCCACTTCTGTTGGAAAACCACATAAGAAATGTGTGTTGTCATAGCTATCCCATTTATGTTCCACACTACCATCATCCACCAATGACCTCATAACATCTTCATTAAATCCTATCATATCATTGTTTGTATTGCAAGCGTTCGCAACCATTTCATAAAATACAGGTCCATATGATTTTTCAGGTTCTGCAGGCATATTTCCATAAGCTCCCATGGAAAGCTGAAGATATTTAAACTTAGGGTTCTCAAAATTAACATAATAGTTGTCTTTCTTTCTAAATAGTGCCCAAATACTTTTAACATTAATAGGCGTATAAGCTGCTGTAAATGTTGCACTTGAACTATCTGTATTCTTTGAGAATGAACCGTCCATAGGAATCCAATCCATAACTTTAACAGGAAAACATAAAGCCTCGTTTGTATAATGTTCTACAAGTTCTGTATAAATGTTAGGGTCTAAAGAGAATGACTTTGGATGAATGAAACATTCATTAAAATCCATCTTTGTTCGAAATAGTTGCTGGGTTACAGTTGTAATAGTAACTGTTCCACTAGCTTCTACTGCCTTCGTTATCATAGTGAATGGTTCATTCCATGGAACAAATTTATTTGTCGGTGGATTTGAATCTGAAGCAAATGCAACTTTAAGAGTTGGATTGAAAGCAATGATATCATTTACAGATATAGATGTGCATTGTAAGGCGTCGCTACTGAACTTTACTTTAAGCTGAATGTTTCCTGCAAAAGCTGGAATAAATCGAATAGCTTCTAATGGAAGGAATCTTCTAACAGGAATTCTTAAACGAAGCTTAAAATCAAATGATTTTCCTGCTGTAATTGGACCACTAACAATTTGTCCTGTTCTGCATGTTCCCGAATGACTCCATACATCTTCATGTCGAGTCTTTGAGAAAACATCTACTTTCTTTATTTGTTCGGTAGTTTGTGAGTTTGAAGTTATATATGCTTCTTCTCTTGCGTTGTCTTGAGAATATACGATACGACCATTTGCAAGGATTTGATATCCAGCAACTGCATAGAAAGCGTCATCGAAACCAATCCAAAATCCTGGTGGGTTTGTTTTATTGGAACCTGAACCAATTTCTTTATCTACAATAAATTGACCTTCCATTTTATACGTAATGAATGTATTGTAAAGGTCCAACATATTTTCACCAGGAGGTGAGAGATTGAATGTTACCCATGTGTTATCTTTAGCAGTTCCAGGTTGTGATGGAATCTTTGCGTCAGAATATTTTCTATTAGTGTCACCAATTTGAACTGCATTGTCTATGATATCGAAATATGAGCGAATCTGATGAATATGCTCTGCTGGAGTAAATTCGTTTAACTGTTCGTTCTGCATGTATTTACTTCGATAAAAATATCTATTTACTTCATTATTCTCACTCTTCTTCTTGGCATTCGTGGTGGAAGTTGTTTCTTGACATTTTCAATGAACTGTACATTCTCTTTTGTCTCAACTTCTTTCACTGGTGGGTCAGGGTTCTTTGACTCGGTTTGTTTTTCAATGAAATTCACGAACTTTGCAATAAGCTCTTGGTTCGTTATTGAAAGTACATCTGGCTTCTTTTCTTCTGGTTCTATTGACTCAGTTTGAACAGAAGGTTTTATATGGGCTTCGTGGACTTCACCCTTGCCATGCACCTTAATGTTGTCGCTTTCTGCATTCGCTAATGGAACCTTTCTTTTTCTTACGTATATTTTACCATCTTTACTCTGACTTACGTAATAGAAAGGATGTTGTATTCCTCTTGCGTCATTTAATATAATAGACTCTCGCTCTGATTTTGACAAGCTCATTTTACATCGGTTAAAGTTTTAATTTTGTTTTTTATCTGCAGTCAAATGACTCAGACAAGCCCTGGACAAGACCCAAGGGGTCATAGATGTGAAGCATTGAAGAAAGAAATTCGCGAGCAAATTTTATCCGAACTGAAGGAACAAAACAAGAACAAAAGCCAGAGAGACCAAAGAGAAAACTTAGTGAAAAACAACTTGCTGCATTAGCTGCTGGAAGACAAAAGAACCCACGTTTGCTGGCGAAGAAAGCTAGAGAAGAAAAGCAAAGAAGAACAAAAAGCTAAAGAAGCTGAAGCAAAGAAAGAGTAAATGGTTTATTTTTATCGGAAACTAAATGTATAGACAAATACCTTTATCTGTTGCGTTCAGTAGTGAAAACCCTGACGTCAAATAAAGGGGAACAGAGTAACGTTTAAGTTTCCAACAGACTGGATTGTGAACATAAATGAAGAGAAGTACATTGGCATAACATCTATGTATATAACACGTGCTTTCAGAAAGGTTGAATTTATACTTCAAGTCGAGATAGAAAATGACGAACAGTCTTTAAGCGCCCAAAACATTCACATATACAAATACTTTAAAGAAGATACAACATTGCAAAATGTATGATTTCATTTAATGAGATGTTCGAGAAAAAGTTCAACATTGAAGTACAAACTTTACAGCCTTTACGTGAGTTTCTTGCACAACTGAAAGAAGAAGGTAGTCAGCCACAACTTATAGACTTTCATTATGAATTTAATGAAAATGAAGATGGAACTCATGACTGTCAGTTTGTTATATATTCACCATTCAATGAAGTAGCTAAAGAGAAAGAAAATCCATTACGTATTAAGGTTTCAAATCTCTGAACCCAATGAAGACTTCAAGAATGTTTTCAATTATAATGCAATGCTTCCGAGGAAAAATGAATTTTCAAAGATTGTAACACCTGGCATTTGGATAGAAAGCAAGCTATATTATATTCAAACTTAAGTAAGGGAGTTGAAAATGAGTTCATTGGTCATACAAGAACTTCACCACTTCCTAACCCTAAATACTATAAATTAACTGGCTTCAATCGTGAGTTTTGGATAGACATGTTCTCACTCATGACCATAACTGCCCAGTGTTCTTACCTCCAGACCATAAGGACTGTCTCTACATTGAAGCACAACTCTTAAACTCTACAATAGCTGTATTGTAAAATCTACGCTAGTTTTATTTTTTTCTGAAAATTTTATTTGAGTGAAAGGCATGGAAGGTGAAGGACATTGGCAAACACTCGAGCATGACAATGACTATGAAATCTTTTCAGAGTACCCTTATCCAATTAGACGTATAAGCAATAAAAGAGTTGTTAGTGAGTTTGACCAAGGAGATGGTTATATTTGTGTAAATTTAAACAAACACAAGCTGATGAAACATAGAATAGTTGCAGAAACTTTCATTCCGAACCCTGAAGGACTTCGTGAAGTAGACCATATAAACAGAGACAGAGGAGACTTTCATATCTCGAACTTAAGATGGACGACAAGAAGAGAAAACATGAGAAATATTTTGGTTCAAATGGCTATTGGTTTGACATTGTTGACTCTCTTCCTGAAGACGCTGTTGAAATTATACAATACTCATATCACACGTTAGAGAACTACTACTATGTCCCAAGTGAAGATGCCTTTTACTATTTCATGGGAACTCAATACAGACGAATGAATGTCTTAAGACAGTATAACAAAGATTATATAACATTACAGATGTAGAAGGAAGAAGAACAAAGCTGTCTATTGCAAAGTTTAAGAGAGGCAATGGTTATACATAAATGACAAAAATATATGACCTCATTATTTTTATCACGAATGACCTCATTGCTGACAAAAATAAATGACCTCAGAACTTCAACTTACGAATAAAGCTTGTTTTAGTCGTTATTGAGAAGTTAAACTTTTCAGCAAAGCAAGGACTAGAAGACTTACATAAGTCAAATCCAATCTCTTGACCGTCATAAAGTGCTTTGTAAAGTTTCATTAAACTGAACTCAGAGTCTTTGTCATATGTTCCAACAGGTATGTGAATGTTCTTATCTTCATTGTAATAGCATTGTATAGCTTCAGGAAACATTTCATTTGCTGTTAAAGCAAGGACGTCTTGTTTGACACCTTTGCAACGTGCATGGAATGCAACTTCATTTAAATCATTCGTGAGTAAGTCTATGTAAGTCTTCTTTCCACAAAATATTGACTTGTATGCTAAACTTTGTTTTCCAGGTGTTATTTCTGCGAAGTCAGAATGAAATTGACCAAGGTTCTTTCCTATAAGTTCGCGACCGTATCTCTTCTTAAACTCTGCTGCAAGCTTTGGGATGTCTTCATTGAAAATATGCATGCTATCACAGTCCTGGTAAAATATTTGAAGACCCATGTCCTCAGCAGTACAGAATACTTCACACATTATTCTCTTCGACATAGATAAGATGTTAACACCAAGTGGACAGAAGTTAAAGTGTCTGCAAATGCTTTTCGTTAGCTTGAAAATAGTTTTATCTGAACCATCCAAACCTTCGAACTTCACTATATGGTTGTAATTTCTGATGGCATATCTTATAGCATCTTTGTCATTTACTATGGTTATTTTTGACTCAATAGGAGATAGAATAGTTTTGCCATAAATACTGTTCAGAATGAGCTTTATATTTTCTTGTAAAGGATTTCCTTCTTTCTTATACTTTAACCTTAACTCAAACAACTTCTTTACTTCATCTCTTATTCTAATATCTCTGTTTCCATCGTAATAGTATCCTTGCAACACTTCACATTTGACACCTTGATATTTTATGAGGTCTTGTAATGTTATATGGTCAACATACATGAGACAGCAAGTGTTTGAACTTCTGGGAACGTTAAGTTCTGGATTTAGTTCAGGGTCACAAACTATTAAAGGAAAGTGTCTATGTATTCCAATCTTTGTTATCTTAATGAGAACAAAGAAGCCAGACATAAACTTTTCACCAATGGGTTCCTTTTGGTCGTCATCGAATAAATGTCTCATGAGATACTCTGTGCTTAACATCTCATCCTTCAATACTTTTGGAATTCCTTCTAAAGTATAAAGTCTTGCTATAGCGGATGGATATAATGAAACAGCGTCGAAGTCAGCAATGAGTTTCTTTTTGCTCTTTTGTTTAATGTTATCTGACAACATACATCTTCCACCTTGAATGCATCTCGAAATAAATTCTCTTGGTTTATTTGAGAGGTCATATAAATTTCCATTCGGGAAGTACACTCTGTTCTCAAATAATTTGTTAGCAATTGAACAAATACTAACGTAGTCATAAACGTTTAAATCAAATTCTTTCAATATGTCATTGCGGAACTTAACAAAACCTTCTCTTAAAATTCTTACATCTTGTTTGCAATAAAATGTGCTATATTTTTCTAAGTCGAAGTGGTTTTCATCTATTCTGCAACCTTTGATGGAATCTATGTTTTTCATGAACGTTTCAATATCTTTTACAAACTTACATGCTTCAGAAATGACACCAGTTCTGTTGTCATTTGCTAACAAAACACTGCTGTAGTAGTTATATGGAAATACTTCTTTCGGTCCTGTTTGTAAGTTAAACATAGCAGGAAATAGTTTAAGCTTCTTATTTATAACACTGTAAGAGTCTTTTATAATAATTGCCCTTCCTTTATATAAGCCAGTTATTTGCATTGTTCGTGAACCTTTAATGATGGGAGTTCCTTTCACTTCTGTCATGTGTCTTAAGATGAAGTTTATATCATAACTGAGGTTATGGAAATATATTAAACTCTTGTCAGGAAGTCGTTCCAAAAATTCTGTTGCACAGTTTTGACCCCAAATGCTTTCACTCACTGAACCATCTTCACTGTCAAAACAGATGTTAAAAGCTTTATGAAAGCCATCCGTACTACACTCAAAGTCAGCAAAGAAAACGTGCTCAGGAATGAACTTACATTTAGCTTTATTTACTTCTTTTGACTCTGCTTTCTTCTTCAGTTGTACACAATACTTTGGAGCATATGTCAAATCTTTAAATGGTGCAAGGTTCTGTTTATATAAGTCAGTCGTATATGTGAAAAGTTCTCCATAAGAAATAGGTTCGAAATATTTGCACTCCCACAATGTTTTCATAATCCATAACGGTGTTGTTCTATCCATGCGAACAATGTATTTACCATCTCTCTTTGTATATATTTTCATCTGTTTCTCAATGTTCATTCCACCACACTCCTTCAAGATTTCTATATAGTTGTGAATGAAATATGTTGTCATTGGAAGTCTTTCATTTAGCATGTAGTGGTCTTCAACAAGAAGTAGGTCAATAGTTCGAACAGTTTTACATTCTTTTGGTATGTATCTCTTTATTTCATTATGTCTTGAGTCATTGAAATAACCAATGGTAACATTGAATGCTATACCTGTTGAATCGGAAATTTCTTGTACTTTACTTTGAGGAAAGTCTCTAACACGAATGACTTCTCTCATGTGGTCAATAGTTTCTTCATTTACTCCAGCCTGAATGCAAGCATAAACGAAGCAGTTGTCTTCTGTCATAAGTGCTGCAGTTCTTTTGTTCAATTCATTGAAGATTTGGTAGCGTTCAAGATTTATAGGTAATGTGCAAAGATACTTCCAGAACTGACCGCTTCTCTTCTTATAAAACTTCTTTTCACCAAGGATTTCATTCCAGAAGTCATCTATATCTTGTTTATCTCCTGTTTGTTTAAGTCTGTTCAATAATCTTTTCTGTCTTTCTGTCAGTGTGCTTTCATCTCTATATGGTCGCTTCTGTGGCTTTCCTTTCTTAACATCTGACATCGTTAAGCCTTCATATTCTGTTAAATCATACATCTTTATTTCAGTAAGATTCTTTATGTTTGTCAAGAAGAAGTCATAGTGCATTTCAACAATACCTGCGGCATTTGCTTCTATCTCTGATATAAAGTTCTCCTTCAAGAGCTGATGTAGTAATGTTCCAATATTATTGAGGTTTAACGTAGAACATTCATACTTTCCACCAAGTTTATAACATACCATCCATCTTTGTTGGGAGTTTATTTTAATCTTCTCTAAGAGTCTCATGAAAACCTTACCGAAATGTTTGTGTAAGTAGTCTCTGTTTGGTTCATCTAAAGCTTCGATGTTAAAGTCAATGAGTCTATTGCCTGACTTCACATTTCTCTTCCTATTCTCTTCATCTTTCTTTAACCATCTCTCACCTTCTTTTGGTTTGTCGTCAATGGAACGAATGACATTATTAGCTTTGCGAACTTGTTCTATAGCACTTTTAAACATCTCTCTTCTCTGTTGTTTCAGTGTGTCGTCTCTCTTTCGTGTTTCACCAACGTTCGCATTTGTTATGTCAAACATCTCACGCCTTACTTCATGAGGTATTGAACGTCTATGATATAAGTCAATAGCAACGTCATTTAAAGGAAATGCTCTTGCATGGACTTCGTCCTCGCCGCGTTGCGGCTTTATGAACTCATGAATTCTATCATAACTTATTGCACCATTATAGTCTTTAATGAAGTCGGCGAGTGCTTTTTTGTTTGTCGCGTAATGTTTTGCAACATCTATGTTAGCTTCTGTAAGAAGTTGTTTTATTTCCGAGTGTTCTAACTTAGACAACTTCCGATACATCTTTAGTAGGAAATAAAAAAATATTTTTTTGAAAAAATTAGATTAGATTTTTTTTAAGTTATTTTTCAAAATAATTTAATATTTTTATTTTAATGAAACACATGCAAGATTGCAAGTTCTTTTCATACAATGCTCTCGCTACTGCCATCAAGAATGAGTTCAATAATGCTTCAAATGTTAATGTTATCTTTAACAAAAAGTTTGTGAAAGAATCTAAGTTTGGTCAGTATGTCAGACCATTAGCTATCGTCATTGACCGCAAACGTTATACTTCACAAGAGTTAGCAGTAGTTTTGAAACAAAAGAGTTTCTTCGTGAATGTCAAAGATACTCATTATACTGTCATAAAGAACTCTAACATTGACTTCTTCAGTATTGCTTTAAATCTTTCCAAACAGAAAGAAATATAAAGAAATGAAACATCTGTGAAATATTATCCTTCATCTCTGAAGACAATAACGAACAAAGATGTTATACAGAAATTCTTACCAAAGGTTGAAGAAGCTTCTATTGACATTGACGAAGGAAGTGAAATGGTTGAAGAAATTGACCCTGAAGCTATTTACGCTTGTACTCGGATTCTCTAAAGGTGCACTTGAACCCAAATCATAGTTCAATATTATGTCGTCTGCTCTAACAGTTGAGAAGGAGTTATGTGTATGTTCTTTATCTGCTTTACTGTCTAACATTGCTGGTAGTTCATGTGTTTCAAAGTTTCTGACATGACCTTCAATGTTCATACATTTACTATTTAAGGAGTTTAGTGTATCTTTTACGCTTGTACTTGGATTCTCTAATGGTGCACTTGAACCAAGGGTATAGTTCAATATTATGTCGTCTGCTCTAACAGTAGTGAAGGATTCATGTGTATGGTTCTTGTCAGCTTTACTGTCTAATGTAGCTTGAAGTTCATTTATATCGGAGATGTTGTGTTTATGAGATTTCAAAACTTTGTTCATTGCTTCGAGTTCAACTTTGTCAGCTTTACTTTTAATAGCATCTTCAAACGTTATTTTTGACTTAACTCTCAAAGTAAATCTTGGTTCAACTAATACACCTTTAACAGAGAAAGTAGAGGCATAAATTTCATCGTTATAACTAAATGTTTCTTGTGCTTTACCTGTGTCATAATGTACAGTACAGCTTATGTCATAACCTTTAGCACGAATGTATTTATATCTTCTTTCATTAACACCTTCCGTCTTCACTTCATCACTTCGTGTTAAATATCCATGGTAGTTCGTTATAATCTGTTCGTCTGATGTTATATAATGAACGTGGTTCTTGACTTTATCACTCAGAGCTAAAAGCTCATTTTTGTTTGCTTTTTCGGCTAATTTCTCATTAACATCATTCACTTCTAATTCAACTCTTCCGCCAGAACTCTTATTATCATTAATCTTTTTCATTAATTCGGTAATTACGTCATAAAGACTATATTCTGTTTTCGGTTTTGTAAATAATGAGTCAAAATTTCTTTTCATCATTACATCGCTGACATTAATGATATCACCAATTCCTTTTTCATTTATTCTCTTCATTAACTCTGCAATAATGACGAATATATAATCTGTTAATTTATTCTCTTCATCGAGGGTTATAGAATGTTTTGAAATTGAATCATTAACTCCTCTAAATAAATCAATAACTTCAGGATACACGTTTTTAATGTCTCGAATAACCCGACCAGTATCCTGTTGTTCATGTTCTTCGTTCCCGTCGTTACGTGGTTTTATATCTCTAACCATCATCAACGCAGCCATAACCGGAGGGTTTGTTGCTACCTGTTCGAAAATCTGACCGTTATGTATGGTATATCTAAATAATTTCTTTGTGTTTGTTAAAACATTTGAAACAAGTCTTTTAAAACCATCTACAAAATTTCCTGTTTCACCTAATGTTCTTGCAGCATTTACAAGCTCACCCATTCCCGCTTTTGACCCCAAAAACGTCCATATTGCATTTATTTCACTCTGTATAGTTGTCCATTCAGCAAAATTAATACCCGCATTCGCTAAGCTGAAAATGAAATTCAGTGGATCGAACTTAATTCCACCTTCTTTTTCAATTTCAACGAACTCACTAACATGAGATTTTAAGTATTCTTTCGTTAAAATTGTTTTCCCCGATGTTATGTCATTAACGAAACTATCACCGTCAAAAGTTAACGAATTCAATTTCGTCGTTGATGCTTTTATTTCATACACCGCTTTATTGATAGTTTTTGGCTCACCTTCTTTAGAAGCATATGAAACATTAATGAATGAATTATATGTATTCATGAATGAGTTAAAATCAATGATTTTCATTAATGAAGCCTTTAATGATTCGTTAACTGTTGAATCCCTTAAAGCAATTAATGAACTGTCATTAATGAAAGGTACACTACAAACCGTCGAGTTTGGATCAAATGCTGTAGTTGGTGCAGGAATATTAATGATATAAGTCATTAAATCATTAAGTGACGTAAATAATGTTGTCGTTTTTGATTTAATTTCTTTAGCATCTGTTATATATGGTAATTTTATTTCTGTAGTTTCTGAATTAAAGATATTCGCTAAAATGTTTGTAAACTGTTTTGAACAGCTGTGTAAACCGTTGAATCCGGAACTCT
Source organism: Trichomonas vaginalis G3 (assembly GCF_026262505.1). Classification (NCBI taxonomy): domain Eukaryota; phylum Parabasalia; order Trichomonadida; family Trichomonadidae; genus Trichomonas; species Trichomonas vaginalis. The sequence goes on along the minus strand of NC_067206.1, from coordinate 38,585,436 downwards.
TACGATTTCACCGTCCTTAATAAAAGGCATTGCACATGGTGTAGTGCTTGGATCAAATCTTTCGGGATTATAATTCAACATATATTCTAACGCTTCATGAACAGACTTATATACTGTTGTGTCGTTCTTCATGACAACTTCACCATTTACAATGAATGGCATAGTGCATGGAGTTAAAAATGGGGTCAAACTTTTCATAGTCCTTCCATGTTATGTATTTCTCGGTATTTCCATCACTGATACCAATATATTTGTCAGTAAGTGTGAGAGAGTATTGACCAAAATATAAACGTTTAGCTCTGTCAGCTTCATACGCATATGCAGCTATACTCATATTTTAATGAGAATAAAATGTTGTTCTATTTGCAAAGTACAGACCCAAACGAATACGGGACAGTAAAGCTACAAACAAACTTAGGTCTACAGAATGAGGCGCTTGCATTCAGAATGGTTGACTTCAATACTATCGCTTCATTCGTTATAACTGACGAAACAGATTTCATGGAGCTTGAAATAGATGGAAAGAAGCATGAAATAAGATTTCACAATAATGTAGAATATAAGATGGAAACATTAGCTGGAGTGTTAAATGCTCTCATAAATACTACAATAAACAAGGATAACGAAGAAAACTTAATGAATGTTAAACTTATTGCAGGAGTTTTGAAGTTCAGTTATGCGAAGGAGTTTAAGATACCAAGAATGAGTCATAGAGTACAACTTCTTTTGGGAGCATACCATATGACATTTCCTTTGAAAAGTGTTGACAAAACGATTGAGATGAAATCTGTTCCATACGTATGTTATGGTAATTGTTTGTACATTGAGTCAAAAATAGCTAATGTCACAGGTATTTCAGGAGTTAATAGTAAAGGTTCAGTAGAATATAAATCCTTCTGTTATGCAGTCAATTCAATGTTCATTCCAAACGTTCCTGTCATAGCAACTCATTTAGGTAAATGGGTTCGCATTAGTCCTCATAATTTGAAAGACATGCAATTCAGACTTGTTGACATTCAAGGAGAGCCTGTAGAACTGAAGGCACCAGTGCGAATGACTGTTGAAGTTGACTTTTTAGAAAATATTAAATGCAACAGCTTACAAGAGAACTCAGAGCTAAAAATATAAAGTATGAATGTTATGTATTAGGTCATGAACTTTGGTTGTTGCTGTTTGATGAAACAAATGAGTTAGTTATGTCAGTCAAGAGAACAGAAAAATATTGTGTTAGTGAAAACTGCACCAAGTCAATAAGATTAGGTTTGCATTATGAAGATGAATTCGATACTGTTGAAGAAGTTTTGGATAGATACTATAAGTTGCTTTAATTTACTAAAACATATTTCAAACAAAGTTTATAGTCAGTAGATAGTTTTGTATACTCGTTCGAATATTTATACTTAAACTCAACTCCTGTAGTTCCTGGTGTTTCAATGATGCGGATGTTACCTATTTTCATGATATATTGGTGTTGACCACAGCATTCGATTTCAGGGTCGAGATAGTCAATGACACATTGCTTTCCTGTTATTCGTGATATAACATTTTCAAGGTCCTCCTTTTTAGAATTATTTGGTTCTTACTTATAAGATTTATCAAAGCTTCTTATCGTCTTTGAGTAAAAATTGTTTGGTATAACTGAAGAAGGTAATGGTCTACGTTATCTGAAGGATTTGTTTGAACATTTATGTAAGGGTTGTCGTTGGCTTCTCTTGAAAGAATTTGGTCCAGTGGTGGATACTCTAACTTAACATCTGATGTAGCGTTAGCGTTTGAAGCTGTGTTTAAATCACGGATTTCAGCTCTGGTTCTGGCTCTTTCAAACACTCTGAACTATAGTTCTTTATGACAATATTGTTTGTCGTTCGTGAGTCAACATTTGATGTTGGTTCAATTGGAACATTAACGGCACCAGCTAAGATGGATTTGCTTCTCATTTCATATAGAATAAAAACCTTTATATGTATGAAATGAACAATATACTCGACAAGGGTTTGAATGTAAAGCTAACGAATGAAAATATTGTTGAATTCACTGAGACAGGTGCTGTGTATAAAGATGTAGAACTACTGAACAAAAGAGCAAAGGGAAGAAGCAGGAATATGAACAAAGGGTGGAAGCCTATAAAAATTTATGTCAATGATGGCTCAGGAGGTTCAAACATAAAGTATGCAGAAAGTTATAGAGTTTATCTCTCAAAGGTGAAAAGCCTTCATTTAAGAACAGCTATTCTAACGCATATCCTCAAAAGCTAACGGATGGGGAAGTGATGATATGAATGACAGCAAAAATATTAACAGAAATGGCGACAGAGATGCATGGAATTTGTTTACCATCAGTCAATTGAAGGTTAAACTTTAAAACAATGTTGGTCGTTCCCATGGAATATTTTTGACTTTAATGGTATTAGTCATGATATGAATCTCAAGGTATGAACGAGGAGAGATGAGAGACTTATATGCTTCCCAAATTTCTTCAAAAGGTAATGTTATACCTGACTGTTTCCAAATGAGTTCAATATCATAACGTGAGAAACCTTGAAAGATAACGAAGTCAGTTATGAGACGTTTTATGTTTAAAGCTAAAAACCTCCATGTTTGCATAAGTATTGCTACAGTTAAATGGTAATGTCTGACTTTAGTAATGATGTTAGCTAATGGTGAGTCTGGTTTTGACACTAAACCTTTTCCGGCGAAGTCGTCACAAACGAGCAGAGTGTTTGAAGGATACTTTTTGAAGGGGTATTTTGAAAGTTTTGACAGAATGTAGTTTGTAAGTCGTTTCATATCGTAAACTCCTGAGTATTGTCGTAAGTGGTGTTTGTCAATAATTCTTTCCATCTCTTCTGAAGTCTTTTGCATTCCTGACTGTATGAACTCTACGATGACATAATATTTCCTCTTACGTCGAATGTAACGTTGAAGAAATTCAATGAGTTCACTGTCTGGAACTTTAACGACAGAGGCTTGAACTTTTGACATAAATGTTTTCGCTGTTGAGTCCATAGAGTCTGAAGTTGCTGATATAATGATTTGGTCATAGTAAGAGTCGTTTCCTAAACGTTCTGTTATGAGTATATGACGAATGAGGTTAAATGTCTTACCTGAACCCATCTTTCCACAATAGAAATAAACACCATTTGAACAGAACTCATAGTCCTTACTGAAAGGAAGAATGAGAGAAGAGTTAAGTTTATCTGTGGTTTCATTCATGTCTTCATCTACGTCATGTATTAAATGCTTCATTTTATCTCCATTAAAAATGCAAGTCAGAAATATTCAGAACATAGCACCGAGTCTAACTGACAAGAGTATAAAGATATACTATGAACATGTTATGATGAAACCAACCAAAATTCAAGAAAGTCAGTATACTTATGAATATCCAAGACACTGGGTAGAGTATGTAGGAGGTGAGAAAGCTATTGAAATCAGACAGGTTCGAAGTATTCCAGCAGAAGAACAATATTATTGAAGAACTTTAATGTTTTGAGATATAATGATGAAACAAAGAAGCAAGATAGTTTCCCTGTTGCTGTGTATGTGAACTTAGATACAGGAGATGACATGAAAGTTTTTAATACAAAGCTTCAAACGGTAGTGAGAGAACAACTGACTGCGGAAGGGCATCCATTACCTTCAGAAGTTACCATAGCATATAATTTTGAAACAAATGCAATAGATTTTAAAGTCATCTCTGCAAAGAAGTCAGGTTTTACATTTAATGAAGCAGATGTATATTCGAATGAAAACTTCAAAGCTATTGCATGGTTAGATAATGACGATTGCTTTAAGAAAATCTTTAAATTCAGTGACTCAAAGATGTCAATAGATGACCTTCGTGGAATGTTACCATCGACGTTTACAGTTGAAGGTTCAGCAGGATTGCTTACAAGATTGTCAATTGGTGGCATTTGGTCTCGTGAGAACATTGTTATAAAATCCAGTATAAGTGAATTTGCTGAAGAATCTATATTATGTCTTTCAAACTACATGTATTCACCACCGAAGCATTATAGTATAACAAACTTTGTCAGTAAGTTTAACATAAGACTTGTCGAACCTTCTTCAATGAAAGATGTTGTGCTACCTAAAGATGGAAAGGATGGACTCATTATTGAGATGATTTTAATAGCATATTAAATGAGCTTGTTCTTGAAGGTCATTCATGATGAAATAACTGTTGTAGAAGATGTTAGCAATTGTTCAGACATTTTGAAGCGTATAGATGAGATAAGAAAGAAGTTAGATAGACCGCAAAGCGGTGAAGGCGAAGCCCGTGAGAACGCTTATGTTTCATTGACTTTCTCCAGTAACGAGAACTTTTATGAGATAATATTGAAGAGAGATGATTTTAATATGGGGTAAATGGTAGCTTGGGCAGCTTTAGGCGCAATGGGAACAAAAGCATTAGCATTTGGAGCAAAAGCACTTGGAGCTTATGACGCAGTAAATAAAATGAGTGGAGGAAGGGTTTCGAAGACATTAGATGCAAATAAAGGGAAGATTGGAGGCTGGGTTGCAAAGAAGTTAAGATTAAATAAAATAGGGCTCATAAATAAAGTATCCAATTTGGTTGCGACTGAGTCAGAAAATGCTTTAGGAAAGGACGATGAGTTTGCAAAACACGCAAAAGACTTTAATGACCAGATGAAAGGTGAAACAATGCATTTAAATAGAGTCGATGGAACTAAAGAAAATGTTTCTTCTCCACTAGTAGTTCTTCCGTATGGTCCCTATGGAATGTATGGAAACCCTTACGAAAGACCATTTGACCCATTGACTGGTGGAAGTAACTGGTATCATTACGGCCGAAGAAGAAAGACAGTCAAGTTGGAGACAGACGTGAAGAAAGCAACTAAAAAGAAACCAAGGAAGAGAGTTATAAAGCAATGAATTCAACAGGGTTAGAAATGAGGTTAGAAAACGTGTTAGATCTAACATTCTAACATAAACATTATTTTTGTGCTATGTTTTCATACGTGTGAGGGTGGTGATATCATTTATTTTTAAGTTTATTTTTTATTTTATTTTTATATAAATGACGAAAACTATTGAGATAACAAACTACAACGGTCATGAGTTCAAGAATTTGTTCTTCGTTCCTCGTGAAAATACATTCTATCAGATACGAGGGAGAAAGGGTAAAGTTAGTTTGAGCGTTTACGACAACAAACATAATGGGAGATATATAAAAGCAATAGATACAAACGGTAAGCGTGTTTCATTAGCTTTGTCAAAACTTACATACATTTATTTTGACAGTGATTTTGACTCTGACGATTGGAGTGACAGCAGCGATACTGAAGAATATGAACTATTGTGTGAAGCACAGCAATGGGAAGCGCTGCAATACTTTTGTAAATGAGAACATTAGTGGGAACGTTAGTGTGAACGTTTATTTTTTCATTAGTGAAGTTGTTAGCGAAGTCGTTAGTGAGGTGAAGTGGTTGGCGGCTTTGTAAAGTGTCAAATTCACAAGTATTGGGTAAGGTGGAACGCAGTGCCGCCGTACCCAAGACTTGTATACTAACTTAATTATGATATGGGGAGCCCAAGGTGGATCCTTCGATCCATCAGGTGGTCATGGTGCTTACTCAGAAGCAATTCTGATTCTTGATAAAATAAAAACACTTTACGCATATGTTGGAGCTAAAGGGATGTGCGGAAATTCAGAATTTACCACCGGACAGTTTGAAGGTGGCAAAAACAAGATTTGCTTAAAAAGTTCCTGCACTGGAGGAGCTGCGACATTCATATCGACTGATCCATATGGAAAACACATCCTCCTTGTCTCTGGTGCAGGAGGTGGCTCTGGGTATTATAAAAACGAGTTCTTTGGAGACGTTGGAGGCCCATTCGCTGGCGATGCTCTCGGAGATGCGACAAATTTGGACTCAGAAAATGCCAAAAAGGTTCGAGGCAAAGGAGCAACATCATCTCGTCCAGGAGATGGTGGAGTTTATGTTGGGGCCACTGGCTGGGATGCAATAAACGGAACAAAGCGAAAATATTTGAAAGGTGGTGATGCTGCTTGCAGCGCAGAGGGATCAGCTGGAGGAGGGGGATAGGGTTGTTAGATTCCCGACGATAGGTGTCTTGGAAGATTTGCCTGGTGTCATCATAGTGTCTTTAAATCAAAAATTTTATTTTGGAGTTAGTTTTATTGATTTTTCAATAAAAAACATTTCTAAAACAAGAAAATAAAACGATAAAATATTTATATTTTATATAAGGATCTTATATATTTAAAATAAATATCATTTTATTTTTTTCATTGGTGTCTGTCAAACCATAATACACTATTCAAAAATTCAATGTGTCTTGCGGTTTCAAAAGACACCTTCAAATTGAACGATAGCACAGACACTATTGAATTTTACCCATTGTATTTAGTTTTTACCCTTTTTATTTTTAAGAATTAATGACTGAAACAGCCGTTTTGCTATGACCTTAATCACTTTTATTTATTATTTTAAATATTATTTAATTTTATTATTTGAATAGGCCAACTTATATTTGAGAAGCTCAATTTGAGACCACTTAATACATTGAAATATCATAAATATTGAAATATTAAAAAGTGTATTTCAAAATATTGAAATTATAAAAATTTATAATACTGAAATTGAGACAAATTAATAAATTCAATGTGTTTTTTTTGAAATAACTCTCAAATATTATTTTTTTGTTTATTTAATGATGAATAAATATGATTGCTTTAGTCAATCATAAAAACTAATTTAAGTTTAAAATCATGAAAGGATAATTTGATCGTTTTTTAAAATACAATTATTTTTGATGATTTGCAAGAATCTTTGAAAAGAATATAATATAGGTTCTATTTTTGTAAAATTTATCCAAATCATGTATTACATAAATTACGATTAAAACGATGAAAGAACCAAAAAGTGTGTTTTGTGTTTTGTTGTTGCGTGTTGGATGCGGGATCCTGTTATTTCCGAAATCGACAAAAAATTTGGAAATTTAATTTCCGAAATCGAAATTATATTAATGTTTTTAATATTCTTATATCAAAAGGATTAAGGTTCATTAAGAGAAAAACAATTCTTCTTCTTCAATCTATTGGCGCATTTATTTCTACACGCCAATAAGGAAGGGAAAATTATAAGACACCATGGTGTCTTCAAAACGCTAATTTTTGATATTTTTAACAACCCTAGAGGGGGAAGTGGTTATTTCGGCGGTGGTGGTGGCGCAGATTTAGCAGGTGGTGGTGGTGGAAGTAGTTATGCATCACCCGATCTGTATAATGTTGTTTTGCTTGGTGGTGACAAAACTTTCAAATCACCACAAAATAAGATCGTCACCGGTCACTCCGGAAATGGATACATTCGAATCCAACCATCAGATCCATTCACCCTCGAAAGAAATGGAGTTGTTTGCAATTGCTCAAACCAAGTAAATAATAATTTTATCATCTATGCTTTTCGATATTTTATTTTTAACATCAATTGTCTTGCTTTATTTGTATAATTTTATAAAAAAGTAATATATTTTCTTCAAGTTTTCGAACTTTGTATTGAATACATTCTGACAAAATTAAAGTTAATTTAAGGTTTTTCGTCGTAATAAGGTTTTTATAATAAGGTTATTTGACATAAAACAATTGAATATTTTGTATCCCAGGAGTGAGCTCAAATTTTGATGAGATAGCTCTAAAATACTAGATATTTCATGCTTATTACAGTTAACTCCCTTTATTTCATTTATTCTAATCAAATTCCAATTGTATTCCCTAAATCCAGTTCAATTTTTATGCAACAATATAATTGTAAAAACATGTTCAAAAAATGCCGCATCATTAGATTTAAACAACGTCGGTTTCAATTTAAGATCAATATTCAAAATATATTGAACTCCCAACGCTAAAATAAATTGTCTTCAATAAATTTTACAACTGTAAATAAAATTACAGAGGTAATACTTCCAAAAGGAACATGGCTCTTGATGATTTGGGGTGCCCAAGGTGGTTCCTTCAACTCTGTAGCTGGCCATGGTGCATACTCAGAAGCAATTCTGAAACTTGATACACAAACTACGCTTTATGCTTATGTTGGTGCCAAAGGAAAGTGTGGAAACGAAAATTTTACCACTGAACAATATGAAGGTGGCAAAAATAAAGCCTGCAAGAATAGACAGTCCTGCACAGGAGGATCTGCTATATTTATTTCGAGTGATCCATATGGAAAACAAATTCTCTTGATATCCGGTGCAGGAGGTGGCTCAGGCTACTATACGAGTGAGTTCTTTGGCGGAGTTGGAGGCCCATACGCAGGTGATGCGCTGGGCGATTCCTTACATGTAGATCCAGAAGATGCTAAAAAAGTTCGAGGCAAAGGAGCAACATCATCGCGTCCAGGAGATGGTGGAGTTTACGTAGGTACAGTCGGCTATCTTGCAGTAAATGCATCCATGGGAAAATATCTAAAAGGTGGTAATGTTGCTTGCAGTGCAGATGCAGCGGCTGGTGGAGGGGGAAGTGGTTATTTCGGCGGTGGTGGTGGCGCAGATTTAGCAGGTGGTGGTGGTGGAAGTAGTTATGCATCACCCGATCTGTATAATGTTGTTTTGCTTGGTGGTGACAAAACTTTCAAATCACCACAAAATAAGATCGTCACCGGTCACTCCGGAAATGGATACATTCGAATCCAACCATCAGATCCATTCACCCTCGAAAGAAATGGAGTTGTTTGCAAACCTTCCAATATAGTCAACAACAACTTCATCATCTATGCTTTTCAATATTTTGTTTTTACCATGAATTGTCTTACTTTATTTGTTTAAAGAAAATCTTTTTCACCCCTAATCAATAATTTTAAGAAATTTGAGATAATTAATCCGTGAAGTTAAGAAGGAGATATCGCGGTTAAATTATGGAAAATCTTACACCAATTTACCCAAAGAGAAACACGATTTTCATGTAGAAATTTAATATAGGCAAAGGTTCAATAGTTGGTCACTCTTATTTCCAGACTGTGCTTGTAATTATTGAGAAAGGAAATTAATTTCTGAGACTTTGTTTGTAAGAAAGTAAACATTTGTAAACTTTCTGACACTAAATATGCGTACATTCTTGGTCTTTCAAAGTAGTCAATTTTCCCTTGATAGAAATGATAAATAAAATAAAATACCCAAAACAACCAGATTTGCCATTTTTTGAGGCGATTTTTTTAGCAACAAAGGGAGGACATTACAAATTCAAATCGATGAATTTTGATTTAACATCTAATAGCATCGACATCTGTCAAAGCACTCAATAACTGAGGGGTTTTACACTCATAACCGATTAAAAAAATGTTTGTCAAATTACAACTTTTTCAATTCAAATTTTCTGTCAATCTTTTTTTGCCTGTAGATAAATTTAAGAATGTGTTATAATAAAAATTTATAAATTTAAATTTATCATCAAAATTTTCATAATTTTTGTCATTATAAATGAAAGACTTATTCACATTTCTGTCGTTCAGCCGAATAAACGATTACCTTCACGAGCTGTTAAAATCAATCATATTGCATTACAACATATGGTGGTTTAACATGAAATTCGATCGAGAAGTTAAATTTTCGAAAGCTTACACAATTGATTATGTTCCTCAAGGATACGATTACCCTATTATAACATTCAAACTCAACATTCCAGCAGATGTCATTGACTATCTACGTAAATTAGATATTCCTCAAGATTGGGAATACAAAAGGCTTTGGATGCGTTTTCTTAATGATTTTATTCCATTTACTAGGGGAATTCAGTTGAATGACGAAGATTTTGATAACGTTGCAAAACGTGCTATTAGAAGTTTTCTTTTTTATTACGATTTTAATAGGGATACTTATACAGAGGAGAATCTCTGCATTTTGGGCATTGTTTGTGAAAAACTAATCTTGGCATTCCTGAAGAAACCAGAAATGAAAACACCAGAGAAGGTCATTTCCTTTTTCGAAGAATTATCAAAAGCATCACAAATCGAAAATACAATTGAATTTTGTTTCCATAATCCAGATTCAAAGGACTGTTACAAATACGATTATGCACAATTGGATGAAATTAATCCTGTAAAAGAATTCTTTAAATGTTGTGAACAAGGGATAAAATACGTGGATCCTCCTAACATTTGTATTCAATCATTTGACAATGATATCTATGCATTGAGGGAAAGGCGTAGAATATATTGCGAAAAACATCCATTTCGACAAAAACATCCAATACTCAAATTCTTATTCAATCTCTTTTTTGTGAAACTAACATACTTTTGCATTGACACAAAATTTCATATTAGTAGATTATTTAGATATATATTTCATAAGCGAAATATGAAACGATCTTAATAAATTGATAAGAATAAAAATATAGTAGTTATAAAAGGAATTAGACTTCATATATCAATACTTTTTCTCTGTAGATGTGGAACGTTTGCTTTTCGATCTCTTTCGATGAACTTGAAAATATAAGTTATTATCGCTGAGAATCCTTTCCGAAATAGGAGCTTTACGTTTAGGAGGATTGTCGGATGAATTTTGTTTTTTATTGTTTGATTTTGTTGTTATGGAAGATTTTTTCTTATTTTTTTCAGAATTTTGCTTGCTATTAACTGAAACTTGTTTTGACGGCCCAACAATAGCATTTGTAGTAGGAAGAATTCCCAATAACGAGCGCATTTTCGATAATTGTTTTTCAATATGATCAAGAAGATCCAGCTTATGTTCTAGATTACTAGACATTTGATTTGTAGAAGGATGGTTTTGATTTTCTGGTTCTAAATCTGTAGAGTCTGCAATATTTGAATTTTCGGAGCGAATTGGAGCATCTGAACCTTGATTTGTATCGGCATGCTCAAAATTAGTTTGAATTGGAGTGGATAAATTAAAATCTGGATGATTTAATGTTTCATTAAATAATGCCATAATTTTTTCTCTTTTTTCATTAATAAACTTAGTGATCATTGTATCTTTATCTGTTAGATCGATCGATTTGAGTATATCTGCATCATGAACTGGAATATTTTCGAACAATGAACTCGATTTTATGGAACCATATGGAGAAATCTCGTTCTTAGCCAAAGAAAGATCACTTACGTTGTATTGTTTGATAGAAAAAATTGTTTTCTCAAGTTCTTTTTGAAAGCAGTCAAGAATATAATTTTTGTAGCTATCAGTGATAACGGTTTTTATATGGCGCTCGATCTTCTGGTTATTTTTGATGGCGTTATATTTATCTAATTGGAGTTAGTATGGGTTAGTTAGGTATGGTGGCACTGCGCACCTACTTACCCATTATATGTGAATTTGACACTTTACAAAACCACTAACGTATATTTTACAACACAAACATAAACACTAACTTAACCTTAAATATTTACAAAGCCGCCAACCACTTCACTTCACTAACGAACTCATTAATGTAAAAATAAACGTTCTCACTATCGTTCTCACTAACGACTTCACTAATGTTCTCATAAATTTTCCTCAATATCTTCATCATCAGTGTTAACCCTATTGTAGTCATACTTGAAGCCATAAACTTTCTCTAACTTCTTAACGTACAATTTACATAACTTACCTTCGTCATCGTATGGTTTAATGATATAACTATTTCTATCTTTATACACAGTCAATGAAAAGTCAACTGGTCTCGGATGTATTTGAAAGAACATGTTATGCTCAGGAAGGAAGAATAAATGTTTAAATGTATGTTTGTTATATTTTTCGATTTGTATGAGTTGCTTTTGTTCTGTCATTTACATCCAAATAAAAATAAAATAAAAATAAAATAAAAAATAAACTTAAAAATTAATGATATCACCACCCTCACACGTATGAAAACATAGCACAAAAATAAATTTAGGTGAAGTGATGAAAACTCACCTCTTTTTTCACCTCTTTTTCACCCTGGTGAATTCATTGCTTTATAACTCTCTTCCTTTCTCCAACTCTTCTAGCTTCTTCTTAAGTTCAGCAATGTTGTCCTCATGAAGTTTAATCTTTCTCAAAATTCCTTCTTTATCTAATGGTTGCTTTATCTTTCTAAACTGAACTCTACCATCCTTCATAGTATGAATGTAAAAACCTTCGTTGGTGTTCTAGATCTGAAAACAATAGAAATAAAAGCAAGTATGGCGATATAGTTTATGAGTTCGTTGATGAAATATCTGACGAAGCTGTTGAAATAACAGATTATGGTAAGCATTCGTTTGAGTTCTACTACTATGTTGAGAATGAAGACGCATTCTATTATTATACAGGTCTTAACTATCGAAAACTTCATATAAACTTTACAAAAACAGGTGCTGCTTATGTTTGTATGATAGATACAGAAAACAAGAGTGTAATTTTATTCATAAACAAATTCAAACGCTTGTACGGCTTCATGTAGGACAAACATTATTTTTCAACACTAACGCCAACACTTAGGACAAACATTCATGACTAACATTACTGTATAACATAGACACTAACTTCATCGAAACTAAACGTATATGTTTTGTCATGATTTCATCGTATATGTTTTGTCATGATTTCATCGTAAATGTTTTGTCGAACTTAAACGTTAATGTTTTCACTGTTACCATGTTACCATGTGCTACCAGGTTAATTAACTTCTCTTAAAAATGATGACAACATGACATTTTGACAACAGTCCAGGAAATAAATTTTATCGTTTATGTTTACGTTAATGTTTTCATTAATGTTTACGTTTATGTTTACGTTTATGTTTACGTTAATGTTTTCATTAATGTTTACGTTTATGTTTACGTTTATGTTTACGTTAATGTTTTCATTAATGTTTACGTTTATGTTTACGTTAATGTTTACGTTTATGTTTACATTAATGTTTACGTTTATGTTTACGTTAATGTTTTCACTGTTACCATGTTACCATGTGCTACCAGGTTAATTAACTTCTCTTAAAAATGATGACAACATGACATTTAGACAACAGTCCAGGAAATTTGATGCAGTCCAAAAATAAAGTTAGTTTTAAAATTATTTTTATTTTTTTATTCCTATCTAAATGACAGCAACAAACAACAACAGCAACTATATCATTTCTGATGAAAAAGTTATTGATTCATTAGCTGAGGAATTAGTTGTGGCAGAAACTAAAACCCTCAACGAAAGAATTGGTGAAAATAAGATTGATTTACATAACTACCTCAAACACGATGGAGGAAGAGGAAGGAAAACTGGTGTGGCTTTATTAGTAAATAAAATTCCAAATTTAACTATTATAGATGTTGATATCAATAAATCGTACAATGATGAACTTAAAGAAACAGTTAGAAAAGACATTCTATCAAAACTTTCGGATAAAGATGTTATCGTTAAAACCGCTTCAGGAGGTCTTCACATTTATTGCAACACTAATTTCTTCTATGCAGTTTCGAACAGAATGATTAAATGCTATTCCTGCAATGATTATGATATTGATATAATGACTTCAATGGATGATTCAAAGCGTTCTTTAGTAGTTATGGCTGATTCAAGAGTTCGCAAGAATGCAACAGAACCAATCAATACATACTCATTCATTCGTGGAAGTTACGATTCAACATTAACTAGAACAGTGAATGATATATTAAATGATTTGAATATTAAGGTAAGAGTTGAACAAAAGAATGAAGAAATAAAGACTATCATGAATGAAAACAAAGATGTAAACATTGACGATAAACTTGCCCAGAGCATAGTTGATGGCATCAGTGATTTTGAAGTACATAATGACGGTGGAAACATGAATTTAGAAAAAGAAATAACATTATTCACACTGTTTCAAGCAATTAATTCGTTACCTAATCATTTGATTAATGAAGCATACGATAACGTTTATAACTTCTGCAGTTTAACAGAAAATGCAAAAAGTAATTTTGAAAAAGCACGTAGTAGATATGCACATTTAATGACTTCTCCATTTGTTTTGGTGAAGATTCTAAAACTATATCAAAAGGAATATTATGATGAATACGTTTTACCTTTATTACGTAAGCCAAAAATAACATTTGATATAAAACTTGATGACTCGTTTTTGATAACAGATATTAGACGCAAGGCTGAAAATCATCGGTATAAAAACAGTTCTGAAGTAATTGAGGATTTATCACGTGTAATCCGTTTTGTAGATTGTGGAAATAAATATTTCATTCAAAAGGACTATAATATCCACGACAAAATGAATCAAATATCATTCGTTCTTCAATCAAACATGAAAGAGTCACTCAAAATGATTAAATTATTTAAAGAAGAAGGTAAAACAATAACAGCATGGGATGTACTACTAAATCAATTATCCCCATTAACCGTTAAGGGTGTTTGCTTTAAATCTGATTCCCCGGATGTTTTCTCAACGTTTCAAGGTTATAAATACAACATTCTCGAAAAGCCTGATTACTCAAAAATTGAGATGTTTATGAATTTCATTAAAGAAGCCATTTGTGATAATAACGATGAAGTGTATAAATACCTACTCGGCTGGATTGCATCAATGATTCAACATCCTGGAATCAAGAATGAAACAGCAATTATTTTGAAAGGACTTCAGGGAACAGGTAAAAACAGATTTACAGACATTATTTCTGAACTTCTCGCCGGTTATTCATGCAAAAACATTACCGAAATAGGTGAGCTAACGGGTAATTTCAATTCAGTAGTTGAGAATAAAATGTTTCTTGTACTTAATGAACTCAAGAATGTAGGTGAAGATAGACTCGCAAACTTCAACGCTTTGAAATCAATTATAACGGATAATGAGATTAGAATTAATGAAAAGAATCAACCCAGAAGAACTGCTCAGAACGTTGCAAACTTCATTTTCGTAACTAATAACGTTTACCCTGTCAAAATTGAAGTTGGAGACAGAAGATACGTGGTTTTAAGAGTTAATGGTAAATTTAAGGGTCAATTTGATTACTTCAAGAATTTAATGGATTCATGCACAAAGGAATTTTATGATAACCTTTTAACATATTTTATGCAATATGACCTTTCATCATTTAATGTACGAATCATTCCGATGACTGAAGCCAAACAAGATTTAATTGAATTATCAACAAATCCTTTAGATGTATGGATAAATACACATTATGATGAATTGTGTGCAGGTATGACGTGTAAAAATGCTCTATTCTGCAAACCATCAGACATGAAAGACAAGAATTTCCAAATGAGTATTAAGGATAAATGTGATAGGAAACATAGAAGAATAGACGGTAAACAAACATGGTGTTATGTTTTGAAAGAAGAAATGAAAGGATTATATAAACAGGTTGAACCAAACGATAATGAGGATTCATTTACTGACGATGAAATACCTGTAAATGAAGCTTTATAAAGTATGATTGGAATTTATTTTTGCATTAATCCTGCTGTGTTGTCAAAATGTCATGTTGTCATCATTTTTAAAAGAAGTTAAATAACCTGGTAGCACATGGTAACATGGTAACACCATCAGTTATTCAAAAATAATTCATAAATGCCTTCCTCCTTTCGTACTTGTTGTCAAAATGTCATGTTGTCATCATTTTTAAAAGAAGTTAAATAACCTGGTAGCACATGGTAACATGGTAACACCATCAGTTATTCAAAAATAATTCATAAATGCCTTCCTCCTTTCGTACTTGTTGTCAAAATGTCATGTTGTCATCATTTTTAAAAGAAGTTAAATAACCTGGTAGCACATGGTAACATGGTAACACCATCAGTTATTCAAAAATATATTTTTGGTTAGTCTTCATATGGATATTTTACAACAATTCCCCAATGTATAAACTTTTCATACGCTTTTTCATAAGCTTTATATACCTTCAGAAATTTTGCATAATCTTTTACATGTTCTTCGTTCTCTTCTTCTGTCATGAGTTCCGAATATTCTAAATTCATGTTCTTTCATATGAGATAAAATTTTATAAAAAAAAATAAAATTAGCTTAGATTTTTTTATTCTTCCTCTTTGAAGTTGTCGAAACTTCTTCGTATATGTTTTGTCGAAACTTCTTCGTAAACTAAACGTAAATGTTTTGTCATGACTTCATCGTAAACACTTTGTCAAAACTTCATCGTAAACACTTTGTCAAAACTTCATCGTAAATGCTTTGTCGAAACTTCTTCGTATATGTTTTGTTATGATTTCATCGTAAACACTTTGTCAAAACTTCATCATAAACACTTTGTCAAAACTTCATCGTAAACACTTTGTCAAAACTTCATCGTAAACACTTTGTCAAAACTTCATCGTAAACACTTTGTCAAAACTTCATCGTATATGTTTTGTCAAAACTTCATCGTATATGTTTTGTCATGACTTCTTCGTAAATGTTTTGTCATGACTTCTTCGTATATGCTTTGTCGAAACTTCTTCGTAAACTAAACGTAAATGTTTTGTCATGACTTCATCGTATATGTTTTGTTATGACTTTGTCATGATTTCATCGTATAGGCTTTGTTATGACTTCATCGAACTTAAACGTAAATGTTTTGTCGAAACTTCTTCGTAAACACTTTGTCAAAACTTCTTCGTAAACACTTTGTCATGACTTCTTCGTAAATGTTTTGTCGAAACTTCTTCGTAAACACTTTGTCATGACTTCATCGTAAACTAAACGTAAATGTTTTGTCATGACTTCATCGTATATGTTTTGTTATGACTTTGTCATGATTTCATCGTATAGGCTTTGTTATGACTTCATCGAACTTAAACGTAAATGTTTTGTCGAAACTTCTTCGTAAACACTTTGTCAAAACTTCTTCGTAAACACTTTGTCGAAACTTCTTCGTAAACACTTTGTCGAAACTTCTTCGTAAACACTTTGTCAAAACTTCATCGTAAACTAAACGTAAATGTTTTGTCATGACTTCATCGTAAATGTTTTGTCAAAACTTCATCGAACTTAAACGTATATGTTTTGTCAAAACTTCATCGAACTTAAACGTATATGTTTTGTCATGATTTCATCGTATATGTTTTGTCGAAACTTCTTCGTAAACACTTTGTCAAAACTTCTTCGTAAACACTTTGTCAAAACTTCTTCGTAAACACTTTGTCAAAACTTCTTCGTAAACACTTTGTCAAAACTTCATCGAATTTAAACGTATATGTTTTGTCATGATTTCATCGTATATGTTTTGTTATGATTTCTTCGTATATGTTTTGTCAAAACTTCATCGTAAACACTTTGTCAAGACTTCTTCGTAAACAATTTGTCATGACTTCTTCGTATATGTTTTGTCAAAACTTCATCGAACTTAAACGTAAATGCTTTGTCGAAACTTCTTCGTAAACACTTTGTCAAAACTTCATCGTATATGTTTTGTCATGACTTCTTCGTAAATGTTTTGTCATGATTTCATCGTAAATGTTTTGTTATGACTTCATCGAACTTAAACGTAAATGTTTTGTCGAAACTTCTTCGTAAACACTTTGTCAAAACTTCTTCGTAAACACTTTGTCGAAACTTCTTCGTAAACACTTTGTCAAAACTTCTTCGTAAACACTTTGTCAAAACTTCTTCGTAAACACTTTCTCAAAACTTCATCGTATATGTTTTGTCAAAACTTCATCGTATATGTTTTGTCAAAACTTCATCGAACTTAAACGTATATGTTTTGTCAAAACTTCTTCGTAAACACTTTGTCATGATTTCTTCGTATATGTTTTGTCAAAACTTCTTCGTAAACACTTTGTCATGACTTCATCGTATATGTTTTGTCATGACTTCATCGAACTTAAACGTATATGTTTTGTCGAAACTTCTTCGTAAACACTTTGTCATGACTTCATCGTATATGTTTTGTCATGACTTCTTCGTAAATGTTTTGTCATGATTTCATCGTATAGGCTTTGTCATGATTTCATCGTATATGTTTTGTCATGATTTCTTCGTAAATACTTTGTCGAAACTTTTTCGTAAACACTTTGTCAAAACTTCATCGTAAACTAAACGTAAATGTTTTGTCAAAACTTCTTCGTAAATGTTTTGTCAAAACTTCTTCGTAAACACTTTGTCATGATTTCATCGTAAATGCTTCGTAAATGCTTCGTAAATGTTGCTGAATTCAGCATAAAAATATTTTTAGGTGAAGAGGTGAGATCTCACCTGTTTTTTCACCTCTTTTTTCACCCTGTTGAATTTACACCAAAAATATATTTTCTTTGAAAAGGTTAGATCTAACCATCTACGATAAAAATTATTTTAGTTAAAGTCCATCAAATATTTTTAGGATACTTTCACCAAATAATGTTTATATCAGATGAAACAGTAAAGTATTATATCTATTAAATCGTCTATGATGTAGATTGTGTATAGAATGAAATGAGGTTAGATCTAACCTTTTCAAAGAAAATATATTTTTGGTGTAAATTCAACAGGGTGAAAACAGAGGTGAAAAAACAGGTGAGATCTCACCTCTTCACCTAAAAATATTTTTATGCTGAATTCAGCAACATTTACGAAGCATTTACGAAGCATTTACGATGAAATCATGACAAAGTGTTTACGAAGAAGTTTTGACAAAACATTTACGAAGAAGTTTCGACAAAACATTTACGAAGAAATCATGACAAAACATTTACGTTTAGTTTACGATGAAGTTTTGACAAAACATATACGATGAAGTCATGACAAAGTGTTTACGAAGAAGTTTCGACAAAACATATACGTTTAAATTCGATGAAGTTTTGAGAAAAAATAAACAAAGAAGTCTTGACAAAGTGTTTACGAAGAAGTTTTGACAAAGTGTTTACGAAGAAATCATAACAAAACATATACGATGAAGTTTTGACAAAACATTTACGTTTAGTTTCGATGAAGTTTTGACAAAACATATACGATGAAGTCATGACAAAGTGTTTACGAAGAAGTTTCGACAAAACATATACGTTTAAATTCGATGAAGTTTTGAGAAAAAATAAACAAAGAAGTCTTGACAAAGTGTTTACGAAGAAGTTTTGACAAAGTGTTTACGAAGAAATCATAACAAAACATATACGATGAAGTTTTGACAAAACATTTACGTTTAGTTTCGATGAAGTTTTGACAAAACATATACGATGAAGTCATGACAAAGTGTTTACGAAGAAGTTTTGACAAAACATATACGAAGAAGTCATGACAAAGTGTTTACGAAGAAGTTTTGACAAAGTGTTTACGATGAAGTCATGACAAAGTGTTTACGAAGAAGTTTTGACAAAGTGTTTACGATGAAGTTTTGACAAAACATATACGAAGAAATCATAACAAAACATTTATGATGAAGTCATGACAAAACATTTACGAAGAAGTCATAACAAAACATTTACGATGAAATCATGACAAAACATATACGTTTAAGTTCGATGAAGTCATGACAAAACATATACGAAGAAATCATGACAAAGTGTTTACGAAGAAGTTTTGACAAAACATATACGAAGAAATCATGACAAAGTGTTTACGAAGAAGTTTTGACAAAACATATACGTTTAAGTTCGATGAAGTTTTGACAAAACATATACGATGAAGTTTTGACAAAACATATACGATGAAGTCTTGACAAAGTGTTTACGAAGAAGTTTCGACAAAGCATTTACGAAGAAATCATAACAAAACATATACGAAGAAATCATAACAAAACATATACGATGAAGTCATGACAAAGTGTTTACGAAGAAGTTTTGACAAAACATATACGAAGAAATCATGACAAAGTGTTTACGAAGAAGTTTTGACAAAGCATTTACGATGAAATCATGACAAAGTGTTTACGAAGAAGTTTTGACAAAACATTTACGAAGAAGTTTCGACAAAACATTTACGAAGAAATCATGACAAAACATTTACGTTTAGTTTACGATGAAGTTTTGACAAAACATATACGATGAAGTCATGACAAAGTGTTTACGAAGAAGTTTCGACAAAACATATACGTTTAAATTCGATGAAGTTTTGAGAAAAAATAAACAAAGAAGTCTTGACAAAGTGTTTACGAAGAAGTTTTGACAAAGTGTTTACGAAGAAATCATAACAAAACATATACGATGAAGTTTTGACAAAACATTTACGTTTAGTTTCGATGAAGTTTTGACAAAACATATACGATGAAGTCATGACAAAGTGTTTACGAAGAAGTTTCGACAAAACATATACGTTTAAATTCGATGAAGTTTTGAGAAAAAATAAACAAAGAAGTCTTGACAAAGTGTTTACGAAGAAGTTTTGACAAAGTGTTTACGAAGAAATCATTACAAAACATATACGATGAAGTTTTGACAAAACATTTACGTTTAGTTTCGATGAAGTTTTGACAAAACATATACGATGAAGTCATGACAAAGTGTTTACGAAGAAGTTTTGAGAAAGTGTTTACGAAGAAGTTTTGACAAAGTGTTTACGAAGAAGTTTTGACAAAGTGTTTACGAAGAAGTTTCGACAAAGTGTTTTCGAAGAAGTTTTGACAAAGTGTTTACGAAGAAGTTTCGACAAAACATTTACGTTTAAGTTCGATGAAGTCATAACAAAACATTTATGATGAAGTCATGACAAAACATTTACGAAGAAGTCATAACAAAACATTTACGATGAAATCATGACAAAACATATACGTTTAAGTTCGATGAAGTCATGACAAAACATATACGAAGAAATCATGACAAAGTGTTTACGAAGAAGTTTTGACAAAACATATACGAAGAAATCATGACAAAGTGTTTACGAAGAAGTTTTAACAAAACATATACGTTTAAGTTCGATGAAGTTTTGACAAAACATATACGAAGAAATCATGACAAAGTGTTTACGAAGAAGTTTTGACAAAGTGTTTACGATGAAGTTTTGACAAAACATATACGTTTAAGTTCGATGAAGTTTTGACAAAACATATACGATGAAGTCATGACAAAGTGTTTACGAAGAAGTTTCGACAAAACATATACGTTTAAGTTCGATGAAGTCATAACAAAACATTTACGATGAAGTCATGACAAAACATTTACGAAGAAGTCATAACAAAACATTTACGATGAAATCATGACAAAACATTTACGAAGAAGTCATGACAAAGTGTTTACGAAGAAGTTTTGACAAAGTGTTTACGATGAAGTTTTGACAAAACATATACGAAGAAATCATAACAAAACATATACGATGAAATCATGACAAAACATATACGTTTAAATTCGATGAAGTTTTGACAAAACATATACGATGAAGTCATGACAAAGTGTTTACGAAGAAGTTTTGACAAAGTGTTTACGAAGAAGTTTCGACAAAACATTTACGTTTAAGTTCGATGAAGTCATAACAAAACATTTACGATGAAATCATGACAAAACATATACGTTTAAGTTCGATGAAGTTTTGACAAAACATATACGTTTAAGTTCGATGAAGTCATAACAAAACATTTACGTTTAGTTTACGATGAAGTTTTGACAAAACATATACGATGAAGTTTTGACAAAACATATACGTTTAAGTTCGATGAAGTCATAACAAAACATTTACGTTTAGTTTACGATGAAGTTTTGACAAAACATATACGATGAAGTCATGACAAAGTGTTTACGAAGAAGTTTTGACAAAGTGTTTACGATGAAGTCATGACAAAGTGTTTACGAAGAAGTTTTGACAAAACATATACGATGAAGTCATGACAAAGTGTTTACGAAGAAGTTTTGACAAAGTGTTTACGATGAAGTTTTGACAAAGTGTTTACGATGAAGTCATGATAAAGTGTTTACGAAGAAGTTTTGACAAAGTGTTTACGATGAAGTTTTGACAAAACATATACGAAGAAATCATAACAAAACATATACGATGAAATCATGACAAAACATATACGTTTAAATTCGATGAAGTTTTGACAAAACATATACGATGAAGTCATGACAAAGTGTTTACGAAGAAGTTTTGACAAAGTGTTTACGATGAAGTCATGACAAAGTGTTTACGAAGAAGTTTGACAAAGTGTTTACGATGAAGTTTTGACAAAACATATACGAAAGAAATCATAACAAAACATATACGATGAATCATGACAAAACATATACGTTTAAATTCGATGAAGTTTTGACAAAACATATACGATGAAGTCATGACAAAGTGTTTACGAAGAAGTTTGACAAAGTGTTTACGATGAAGTCATGACAAAGTGTTTACGAAGAAGTTTGACAAAACATATACGATGAAGTCATGACAAAGTGTTTACGAAGAAGTTTTGACAAAGTGTTTACGATGAAGTCATGACAAAGTGTTTACGAAGAAGTTTTGACAAAACATATACGATGAAGTCATGACAAAGTGTTTACGAAGAAGTTTTGACAAAGTGTTTACGATGAAGTCATGACAAAGTGTTTACGAAGAAGTTTTGACAAAGTGTTTACGATGAAGTTTTGACAAAACATATACGAAGAAATCATAACAAAACATATACGATGAAATCATGACAAAACATATACGTTTAAATTCGATGAAGTTTTGACAAAACATATACGATGAAGTCATGACAAAGTGTTTACGAAGAAGTTTTGACAAAGTGTTTACGATGAAGTCATGACAAAGTGTTTACGATGAAGTTTTGACAAAACATATACGAAGAAATCATAACAAAACATATACGATGAAATCATGACAAAACATATACGTTTAAATTCGATGAAGTTTTGACAAAACATATACGATGAAGTCATGACAAAGTGTTACGAAGAAGTTTTGACAAAGTGTTTACGATGAAGTCATGACAAAGTGTTTACGAAGAAGTTTTGACAAAGTGTTTACGATGAAGTTTTGACAAAACATATACGAAGAAATCATAACAAAACATATACGATGAAATCATGACAAAACATATACGTTTAAATTCGATGAAGTTTTGACAAAACATATACGATGAAGTCATGACAAAGTGTTTACGAAGAAGTTTTGACAAAGTGTTTACGAAGAAGTCATGACAAAGTGTTTACGAAGAAGTTTTGACAAAACATATACGATGAAGTTTTGACAAAACATATACGAAGAAATCATAACAAAACATATACGATGAAATCATGACAAAACATATACGTTTAAATTCGATGAAGTTTTGACAAAACATATACGATGAAGTCATGACAAAGTGTTTACGAAGAAGTTTTGACAAAGTGTTTACGAAGAAGTCATGACAAAGTGTTTACGAAGAAGTTTTGACAAAACATATACGATGAAGTCATGACAAAGTGTTTACGAAGAAGTTTTGACAAAGTGTTTACGATGAAGTCATGACAAAGTGTTTACGAAGAAGTTTTGACAAAACATATACGATGAAGTCATGACAAAGTGTTTACGGAAGAAGTTTTGACAAAGTGTTTACGATGAAGTCATGACAAAGTGTTTACGAAGAAGTTTTGACAAAGTGTTTACGATGAAGTTTTGACAAAACATATACGAAGAAATCATAACAAAACATATACGATGAAATCATGACAAAACATATACGTTAAATTCGATGAAGTTTTGACAAAACATATACGATGAAGTCATGACAAAGTGTTTACGAAGAAGTTTTGACAAAGTGTTTACGATGAAGTCATGACAAAGTGTTTACGAAGAAGTTTTGACAAAACATATACGATGAAGTCATGACAAAGTGTTTACGAAGAAGTTTTGACAAAGTGTTTACGATGAAGTCATGACAAAGTGTTTACGAAGAAGTTTTGACAAAGTGTTTACGATGAAGTTTTGACAAAACATATACGTTTAAGTTCGATGAAGTCATAACAAAACATTTACGAAGAAGTCATAACAAAACATTTACGATGAAATCATGACAAAACATTTACGAAGAAGTCATGACAAAACATATACGATGAAGTTTTGACAAAGTGTTTACGATGAAGTTTTGACAAAACATATACGAAGAAATCATAACAAAACATATACGAAGAAATCATGACAAAACATATACGTTTAAATTCGATGAAGTTTTGACAAAACATATACGATGAAGTCATGACAAAGTGTTTACGAAGAAGTTTTGACAAAGTGTTTACGTTTAAGTTCGATGAAGTCATAACAAAACATTTACGATGAAATCATGACAAAACATATACGATGAAATCATGACAAAACATATACGTTTAAATTCGATGAAGTTTTGACAAAACATATACGATGAAGTCATGACAAAGTGTTTACGAAGAAGTTTCGACAAAAACATTTACGTTTAAGTTCGATGAAGTCATAAACAAAACATTTACGAGAAATCATGACAAAACATATACGTTTAAGTTCGATGAAGTTTTGACAAAACATATACGTTTAAGTTCGATGAAGTCATAACAAAACATTTACGTTTAGTTTACGATGAAGTTTTGACAAAACATATACGATGAAGTTTTGACAAAACATATACGTTTAAGTTCGATGAAGTCATAACAAAACATTTACGAAGAAGTCATAACAAAACATTTACGATGAAATCATGACAAAACATTTACGAAGAATCATGACAAAACATATACGAATTGAAGTTTGACAAAGTGTTTACGATGAAGTTTTGACAAAAACATATACGAAGAAATCATAACAAAACATATACGAAGAAATCATGACAAAACATATACGTTTAAATTCGATGAAGTTTTGACAAAACATTATACGATGAAGTCATGACAAAGTGTTTACGAAGAAGTTTTGACAAAGTGTTTACGTTTAAGTTCGATGAAGTCATAACAAAACATATACGAAGAAATTATAACAAAACATATACGATGAAATCATGACAAAACATATACGTTTAAATTCGATGAAGTTTTGACAAAACATATACGATGAAGTCATGACAAAGTGTTTACGAAGAAGTTTCGACAAAACATTTACGTTTAAGTTCGATGAAGTCATAACAAAACATTTACGATGAAATCATGACAAAACATATACGTTTAAGTTCGATGAAGTTTTGACAAAACATATACGTTTAAGTTCGATGAAGTCATAACAAAACATTTACGTTTAGTTTACGATGAAGTTTTGACAAACATATACGATGAAGTTTTGACAAAACATATACGTTTAAGTTCGATGAAGTCATAACAAAACATTTACGTTTAGTTTACGATGAAGTTTTGACAAAACATATACGATGAAGTCTTGACAAAGTGTTTACGAAGAAGTTTTGACAAAGTGTTTACGATGAAGTCATGACAAAGTGTTTACGAAGAAGTTTTGACAAAACATTATACGAAGAAGTCATCAAAGTTTTACGAAGAAGTTTTGACAAAGTGTTTACGATGAAGTTTTGACAAAGTGTTTACGATGAAGTTTTGACAAAGTGTTTACGAAGAAGTTTTGACAAAGTGTTTACGATGAAGTTTTGACAAAACATATACGAAGAAATCATAACAAAACATATACGATGAAATCATGACAAAACATATACGTTTAAATTCGATGAAGTTTTGACAAAACATATACGATGAAGTCATACAAAGTGTTTACGAAAAGTTTTGACAAAGTGTTTACGAAGAAGTTTCGACAAAACATTTACGTTTAAGTTCGATGAAGTCATAACAAACATTTACGATGAAATCATGACAAACATATACGTTTAAGTTCGATGAAGTTTTTGACAAAACATATACGTTTAAGTTCGATGAAGTCATAACAAAAACATTTACGTTTAGTTTACGATGAAGTTTTGACAAAACATATACGATGAAGTTTTGACAAAACATATACGTTTAAGTTCGATGAAGTCATAACAAAAATTTACGTTTAGTTTACGATGAAGTTTTGACAAACATATACGATGAAGTCTTGACAAAGTGTTTACGAAGAAGTTTTGACAAAGTGTTTACGATGAAGTCATGACAAAGTGTTTACGAAGAAGTTTTGACAAACATATACGAAGAAGTCATGACAAAGTTTACGAAGAAGTTTTGACAAGTGTTTACGATGAAGTTTTGACAAAGTGTTTACGATGAAGTTTTGACAAAGTGTTTACGAAGAAGTTTTGACAAAGTGTTTACGATGAAGTTTTGACAAAACATATACGAAAAATCATAACAAAAATATACGATGAAATCATGACAAACATATACGTTTAAATTCGATGAAGTTTTGACAAAACATATACGATGAAGTCATGACAAAGTGTTTACGAAGAAGTTTTGACAAAGTGTTTACGATGAAGTCATGACAAAGTGTTTACGAAGAAGTTTTGACAAAAATATACGATGAAGTCATGACAAAGTGTTTTACGAAGAAGTTTTGACAAAGTGTTTACGATGAAGTTTTGACAAAACATATACGAAGAAATCATAACAAAACATATACGAAGAAATCATGACAAAACATATACGTTTAAATTCGATGAAGTTTTGACAAAACATATACGATGAAGTCATGACAAAGTGTTTACGAAGAAGTTTCGACAAACCATTTACGAAGAAATCATAACAAAACATATACGAAGAAATCATAACAAAACATATACGATGAAGTCATGACAAAGTGTTTACGAAGAAGTTTTGACAAAACATATACGAAGAAATCATGACAAAGTGTTTACGAAGAAGTTTTGACAAAGTGTTTAGGATGAAGTCATGACAAAGTGTTTACGAAGAAGTTTTGACAAAGTGTTTACGATGAAGTTTTGACAAAACATATACGTTTAAGTTCGATGAAGTTTTGACAAAACATATACGATGAAGTCATGACAAAGTGTTTACGAAGAAGTTTCGACAAAACATATACGTTTAAGTTCGATGAAGTCATAACAAAACATTTACGATGAAGTCATGACAAAACATTTACGAAGAAGTCATAACAAAACATTTACGATGAAATCATGACAAAACATTTACGAAGAAGTCATGACAAAGTGTTTACGAAGAAGTTTTGACAAAGTGTTTACGATGAAGTTTTGACAAAACATATACGAAGAAATCATAACAAAACATATACGATGAAATCATGACAAAACATATACGTTTAAATTCGATGAAGTTTTGACAAAACATATACGATGAA
Organism: Trichomonas vaginalis G3; assembly: GCF_026262505.1. Taxonomy (NCBI): domain Eukaryota; phylum Parabasalia; order Trichomonadida; family Trichomonadidae; genus Trichomonas; species Trichomonas vaginalis. Next base: position 38,558,445 of record NC_067206.1, on the reverse strand, counting down.
GTCATGACAAGTGTTTACGAAGAAGTTTTGACAAAGTGTTTACGAAGAAGTTTCGACAAAACATTTACGTTTAAGTTTCGATGAAGTCATAACAAAACATTTACGATGAAATCATGACAAAAATATACGTTTAAGTTCGATGAAGTTTTGACAAAACATATACGTTTAAGTTCGATGAAGTCATAAAAAACATTTACGTTTAGTTTACGATGAAGTTTTCAAAAACATATACGATGAAGTCTTGACAAAGTGTTTACGGAGAAGTTTCGACAAAAGCATTTACGAAGAAATATAACAAAACATATACGAAGAAATCATGACAAAACATATATTTAAATTCGATGAAGTTTTGACAAAACATATACGATGAAGTCATGACAAAGTGTTTACGAAGAAGTTTTGAAAGTGTTTACGATGAAGTCATGACAAAGTGTTTACGAAGAAGTTTTGACAAAGTGTTTACGATGAAGTTTTGACAAAATATACGAAGAAATCATAAAAAAACATATACGATGAAATCATGACAAAACATATACGTTTAAATTCGATGAAGTTTTGAAAAATATACGATGAAGTCATGACAAAGTGTTTACGAAGAGTTTTGACAAAGTGTTTACGAAGAAGTCATGACAAAGTGTTTACGAAGAAGTTTTGACAAAGTGTTTACGAAGAAGTTTTGAAAAGTGTTTACGAAGAAGTTTTGACAAAGTGTTTACGATGAAGTCATGACAAAGTGTTTTACGAAGAAGTTTGACAAAACATATACGATGAAGTCATGACAAAGTGTTTACGAAGAAGTTTTGACAAAGTGTTTACGATGAAGTCATGACAAAGTGTTTACGAAGAAGTTTTGACAAAGTGTTTACGATGAAGTTTTGACAAAACATATACGAAGAAATCATAACAAAACATATACGAAGAAATCATGACAAAACATATACGTTTAAATTCGATTGAAGTTTGACAAAACATATACGATGAAGTCATGACAAAGTGTTTACGAAGAAGTTTTGACAAAGTGTTTACGATGAAGTCATGACAAAGTGTTTACGAAGAAGTTTGACAAAATATACGCGTGAAGTCATGAAAAGTGTTTTACGAAGAAGTCATGACAAAGTGTTTACGAAGAAGTTTTGACAAAACATATACGATGAAGTCATGACAAGTGTTTACGAAGAGTTTTGACAAAGTGTTTACGATGAGTCATGACAAAGTGTTTACGAAGAGTTTTGACAAAATATACGAAGAAGTCATGACAAAGTGTTTACGAAGAAGTTTTGACAAAACATATACGCTGAAGTCATGACAAGTGTTTACGAAGAAGTTTTGAAAAGTGTTTACGATGAAGTCATGACAAAGTGTTTACGAAGAAGTTTTGACAAAGTGTTTACGATGAAGTTTTGACAAATATACGTTTAAGTTCGATGAAGTCATAACAAAACATTTACGAAGAAGTCATAACAAAACATTTACGATGAAATCATGACAAAACATTTACGAAGAAGTCATGACAAAACATATACGATGAAGTTTTGACAAAGTGTTTACGATGAAGTTTTGACAAACATATCGAAGAAATCATAACAAAATATACGAGAAATCATGACAAAACATATACGTTTAAATTCGATGAAGTTTGACAAACATATACGATGAAGTCATGACAAAGTGTTTACGATGAAGTTTTGACAAAACATATACGTTTAAGTTCGATGAAGTCATAACAAAACATTTACGATGAAGTCATGACAAAACATTTACGAAGAAGTCATAACAAAACATTTACGATGAAATCATGACAAAACATTTACGAAGAAGTCATGACAAAGTGTTTACGAAGAAGTTTTGACAAGTGTTTACGATGAAGTTTTGACAAAACATATACGAAAAATCATAACAAAATATACGATGAAATCATGACAAAACTATACGTTTAAATTCGATGAAGTTTTGACAAAACATATACGATGAAGTCATGACAAAGTGTTTACGAAGAAGTTTTGACAAAGTGTTTACGAAGAAGTTTCGACAAAACATTTACGTTTAAGTTCGATGAAGTCATAACAAAACATTTACGATGAAATCATGACAAACATATACGTTTAAGTTCGATGAAGTTTTGACAAAACATATACGTTTAAGTTCGATGAAGTCATAACAAAACATTTACGTTTAGTTTACGATGAAGTTTTGACAAACTATACGATGAAGTCTTGACAAAGTGTTTACGGAGAAGTTTCGACAAAGCATTTACGAAGAAATCATAACAAAACATATACGAAGAAATCATGACAAAACATATACGTTTAATTCGATGAAGTTTTGACAAAACATATACGATGAAGTCATGACAAGTGTTTACGAAGAAGTTTTGACAAAGTGTTTACGATGAAGTCATGACAAAGTGTTTACGAAGAAGTTTTGACAAAGTGTTTACGATGAAGTTTTGACAAACATATACGAAGAAATCATAACAAAACATATACGATGAATCATGACAAACATATACGTTTAAATTCGATGAAGTTTTGACAAACATATACGATGAAGTCATGACAAAGTGTTTACGAAGAGTTTTGACAAAGTGTTTACGAAGAAGTCATGACAAAGTGTTTACGAAGAAGTTTTGACAAAGTGTTTACGAGAAGTTTTGACAAAGTGTTTACGATGAAGTCATGACAAAGTGTTTACGAAGAAGTTTTGACACATATACGAGAAGTCATGACAAGTGTTTACGAAGAAGTTTTGACAAAGTGTTTACGATGAAGTCATGACAAAGTGTTTACGAAGAAGTTTTGACAAAGGTGTTTAGATGAAGTTTTGACAAACATATACGAAGAAATCATAACAAACATATACGAAGAAATCATGACAAAACATATACGTTTAATTCGATGAAGTTTTGACAAAATATACGATGAAGTCATGACAAGTGTTTAAGAAGAGTTTTTGACAAAGTGTTTACGATGAGTCATGACAAAGTGTTTTACGAAGAAGTTTTGACAAACATATACGCTGAAGTCATGACAAAGTGTTTACGAAGAAGTCTGACAAAGTGTTTACGAAGAAGTTTTGACAAACATATACGATGAAGTCATGAAAAGTGTTTACGAAGAAGTTTTGACAAAAGTGTTTACGATGAAGTCATGACAAGTGTTTACGAAGAAGTTTTGACAAAAATATACGATGAAGTCATGACAAAGTGTTTACGAGAAGTTTTGAAAACATATACGCTGAGTCATGACAAAGTGTTTACGAAGAAGTTTTGACAATGTTTACGATGAAGTCATGACAAGTGTTTACGAAGAAGTTTTGACAAAGTGTTTACGATGAAGTTTTGACAAACATATACGTTTAAGTTCGATGAAGTCATAACAAAATTTACGAAGAAGTCATAACAAACATTTACGATGAATCATGACAAACATTTACGAAGAAGTCATGACAAACATATACGATGAAGTTTTTGACAAAGTGTTTACGATGAAGTTTTGACAAACATATACGAAGAAATCATAACAAAACATATACGAAGAAATCATGACAAAACATATACGTTTTAAATTCGATGAAGTTTTGACAAACATATACGATGAAGTCATGACAAAGTGTTTACGATGAAGTTTTGACAAAGTGTTTACGAAGAAGTTTCGACAAAACATTTACGTTTAAGTTCGATGAAGTTAACAAAACATTTACGATGAATCATGACAAAACATATAAGTTTAAGTTCGATGAAGTTTTGACAAACATATACGTTTAAGTTCGATGAAGTCATAACAAAACATTTACGTTTAGTTTACGATGAAGTTTTGACAAAACATATACGATGAAGTTTTTGACAAAAATCTAGTTTAAGTTCGATGAGTCATAACAAACTTTACGTTTAGTTACGATGAAGTTTTGACAAACATATACGATGAAGTCTTGACAAAGTGTTTACGAAGAAGTTTTGACAAAGTGTTTACGATGAAGTCATGACAAAGTGTTTACGAAGAAGTTTTGACAAAACATATACGAAGAAGTTTTGACAAAGTGTTTACGATGAAGTTTTGACAAAGTGTTTACGAAGAAGTTTTGACAAAGTGTTTACGATGAAGTTTTGACAAAACATATACGAAGAAATCATGACAAAACATATACGTTTAAATTCGATGAAGTTTTGACAAAACATATACGATGAAGTCATGACAAAGTGTTTACGAAGAAGTTTCGACAAAGCATTTACGAAGAAATCATAACAAAACATATACGAAGAAATCATGACAAAACATATACGTTTAAATTCGATGAAGTTTTGACAAAACATATACGATGAAGTCATGACAAAGTGTTTACGAAGAAGTTTGACAAAGTGTTACGATGAAGTCATGACAAAGTGTTTACGAAGAAGTTTTGACAAAACATATACGATGAAGTCATGACAAAGTGTTTACGAAGAAGTTTGACAAGTGTTTACGATGAATTTTGACAAAACATATACGAAGAAATCATAACAAAACATATACGATGAAATCATGACAAAACATATACGTTTAAATTCGATGAAGTTTTGACAAAACATATACGATGAAGTCTTGACAAAGTGTTTACGAAGAAGTTTCGACAAAGCATTTACGAAGAAATCATAACAAAACATATACGAAGAAATCATGACAAAACATATACGTTTAAATTCGATGAAGTTTTGACAAAACATATACGATGAAGTCATGACAAAGTGTTTACGATGAAGTTTTGACAAAGTGTTTACGAAGAAGTTTCGACAAAACATTTACGTTTAAGTTCGATGAAGTCATAACAAAAACATTTACGATGAAATCATGACAAAACATATACGTTTAAGTTCGATGAAGTTTTGACAAAACATATACGTTTAAGTTCGATGAAGTCATAACAAAACATTTACGTTTAGTTTACGATGAAGTTTTGACAAAACATATACGATGAAGTCTTGACAAAGTGTTTACGGAGAAGTTTCGACAAAGCATTTACGAAGAAATCATAACAAAACATATACGAAGAAATCATGACAAAACATATACGTTTAAATTCGATGAAGTTTTGACAAAACATATACGATGAAGTCATGACAAAGTGTTTACGAAGAAGTTTTGACAAAGTGTTTACGATGAAGTCATGACAAAGTGTTTACGAAGAAGTTTTGACAAAGTGTTTACGATGAAGTTTTGACAAAACATATACGAAGAAATCATAACAAAACATATACGATGAAATCATGACAAAACATATACGTTTAAATTCGATGAAGTTTTGACAAAACATATACGATGAAGTCATGACAAAGTGTTTACGAAGAAGTTTTGACAAAGTGTTTACGAAGAAGTCATGACAAAGTGTTTACGAAGAAGTTTTGACAAAACATATACGATGAAGTCATGACAAAGTGTTTACGAAGAAGTTTTGACAAAGTGTTTACGATGAAGTCATGACAAAGTGTTTACGAAGAAGTTTTGACAAAACATATACGATGAAGTCATGACAAAGTGTTTACGAAGAAGTTTTGACAAAGTGTTTACGATGAAGTCATGACAAAGTGTTTACGAAGAAGTTTTGACAAAGTGTTTACGATGAAGTTTTGACAAAACATATACGAAGAAATCATAACAAAACATATACGAAGAAATCATGACAAAACATATACGTTTAAATTCGATGAAGTTTTGACAAAACATATACGATGAAGTCATGACAAAGTGTTTACGAAGAAGTTTTGACAAAGTGTTTACGATGAAGTCATGACAAAGTGTTTACGAAGAAGTTTTGACAAAACATATACGCTGAAGTCATGACAAAGTGTTTACGAAGAAGTCATGACAAAGTGTTTACGAAGAAGTTTTGACAAAACATATACGATGAAGTCATGACAAAGTGTTTACGAAGAAGTTTTGACAAAGTGTTTACGATGAAGTCATGACAAAGTGTTTACGAAGAAGTTTTGACAAAACATATACGATGAAGTCATGACAAAGTGTTTACGAAGAAGTTTTGACAAAACATATACGCTGAAGTCATGACAAAGTGTTTACGAAGAAGTTTTGACAAAGTGTTTACGATGAAGTCATGACAAAGTGTTTACGAAGAAGTTTTGACAAAGTGTTTACGATGAAGTTTTGACAAAACATATACGTTTAAGTTCGATGAAGTCATAACAAAACATTTACGAAGAAGTCATAACAAAACATTTACGATGAAATCATGACAAAACATTTACGAAGAAGTCATGACAAAGTGTTTACGAAGAAGTTTTGACAAAGTGTTTACGATGAAGTTTTGACAAAACATATACGAAGAAATCATAACAAAACATATACGAAGAAATCATGACAAAACATATACGTTTAAATTCGATGAAGTTTTGACAAACATATACGATGAAGTCATGACAAAGTGTTTACGAAGAAGTTTTGACAAAGTGTTTACGTTTAAGTTCGATGAAGTCATAACAAAACATTTACGATGAAATCATGACAAAACATATACGTTTAAGTTCGATGAAGTTTTGACAAAACATATACGTTTAAGTTCGATGAAGTCATAACAAAACATTTACGTTAGTTTACGATGAAGTTTTGACAAAACATATACGATGAAGTTTTGACAAAACATATACGTTTAAGTTCGATGAAGTCATAACAAAACATTTACGTTTAGTTTACGATGAAGTTTTGACAAAACATATACGATGAAGTCTTGACAAGTGTACGAAGAAGTTTTGACAAAGTGTTTACGATGAAGTCATGACAAAGTGTTTACGAAGAAGTTTTGACAAAACATATACGAAGAAGTTTTGACAAAGTGTTTACGATGAAGTTTTGACAAAGTGTTTACGAAGAAGTTTTGACAAAGTGTTTACGATGAAGTTTTGACAAAACATATACGAAGAAATCATAACAAAACATATACGATGAAATCATGACAAAACATATACGTTTAAATTCGATGAAGTTTTGACAAACATATACGATGAAGTCATGACAAAGTGTTTACGAAGAAGTTTTGACAAAGTGTTACGATGAATCATGACAAAGTGTTTACGAAGAAGTTTTGACAAAACATATACGATGAAGTCATGACAAAGTGTTTACGAAGAAGTTTTGACAAAGTGTTTACGATGAAGTTTTGACAAAACATATACGAAGAAATCATAACAACATTACGATGAAATCATGACAAAACATATACGTTTAAATCGATGAAGTTTTTGACAAAACATATACGATGAAGTCATGACAAAGTGTTTACGAAGAAGTTTTTGACAAAGTGTTTACGATGAAGTCATGACAAAGTGTTTACGAAGAATTTTGACAAAGTGTTTACGATGAAGTTTTGACAAAACATATACGTTTAAGTTCGATGAAGTTTTGACAAAACATATACGATGAAGTTTTGACAAAGTGTTTACGAAGAAGTTTCGACAAAACATATACTTTAAGTTCGATGAAGTCATAACAAAACATTTACGATGAAGTCATGACAAAACATTTACGAAGAAGTCATAACAAAACATTTACGATGAAATCATGACAAAACATTTACGAAGAAGTCATGACAAAGTGTTTACGAAGAAGTTTTGACAAAGTGTTTACGAAGAAGTTTTGACAAAACATATACGAAGAAATCATAACAAACATATACGATAAATCATGACAAAACATATACGTTTAAATTCGATGAATTTTGACAAAACATATACGATGAAGTCATGACAAAGTGTTTACGAAGAAGTTTTGACAAAGTGTTTACGAAGAAGTCATGACAAAGTGTTTACGAAGAAGTTTTGACAAAACATATACGATGAAGTCATGACAAAGTGTTTACGAAGAAGTTTTGACAAAGTGTTTACGATGAATTTTTGACAAAACATATACGTTTAAGTTCGATGAAGTTTTGACAAAACATATACGATGAAGTTTTGACAAAGTGTTTACGAAGAAGTTTCGACAAAACATTTACGTTTAAGTTCGATAGTCATAACAAAACATTACGATGAAGTCATGACAAAACATTTACGAAGAAGTCATAACAAAACATTTACGATGAAATCATGACAAAACATTTACGAAGAAGTCATGACAAAGTGTTTACGAAGAAGTTTTGACAAAGTGTTTACGATGAAGTTTTGACAAAACATATACGAAAAATCATAACAAAACATATACGATGAAATCATGACAAAACATATACGTTTAAATTGGATTGAAGTTTGACAAAACATATACGATGAAGTCATGACAAGGTTTACGAAGAAGTTTTGACAAAGTGTTTACGAAGAAGTTTTGACAAAACATATACGATGAATCATGACAAAGTGTTTACGAAGAAGTTTTGACAAAGTGTTTACGATGAAGTCATGACAAAGTGTTTACGAAGAAGTTTTGACAAAACATATACGAAGAAATCATAACAAAACATATACGATGAAATCATGACAAAACATATACGTTTAAATTCGATGAAGTTTTGACAAAACATATACGATGAAGTCATGACAAAGTGTTTACGAAGAAGTTTTGACAAAGTGTTTACGATGAAGTCATGACAAAGTGTTTACGAAGAAGTTTTGACAAAACATATACGCTGAAGTCATGACAAAGTGTTTACGAAGAAGTTTTGACAAAGTGTTTACGATGAAGTCATGACAAAGTGTTTACGAAGAAGTTTTGACAAAGGTTTACGATGAAGTTTTGACAAAACAATACGTTTAAGTTCGATGAAGTCATAACAAAACATTTACGAAGAAGTCATAACAAAACATTTACGATGAAATCATGACAAAACATTTACGAAGAAGTCATGACAAAGTGTTTACGAAGAAGTTTTGACAAAGTGTTTACGATGAAGTTTTGACAAAACATATACGAAGAAATATAACAAAACATATACGAAGAATCATGACAAAACATATACGTTTAAATTCGATGAAGTTTTGACAAAACATATACGATGAAGTCATGACAAAGTGTTTACGAAGAAGTTTTGACAAAGTGTTTACGAAGAAGTTTCGACAAAACATTTACGTTTAAGTTCGATGAAGTCATAACAAAACATTTACGATGAAATCATGACAAAATATACGTTTAAGTTCGATGAAGTTTTGACAAAACATATACGTTTAAGTTCGATGAAGTCATAACAAAACATTACGTTTAGTTACGATGAAGTTTTGACAAACATATACGATGAAGTTTTGACAAAACATATACGTTAAGTTCGATGAAGTCATAACAAAACATTTACGTTTAGTTTACGATGAAGTTTTGACAAAACATATACGATGAAGTCTTGACAAGTGTTTACGAAGAAGTTTCGACAAAGTGTTTACGATGAAGTTTTGACAAAACATATACGATGAAGTCATGACAAAACATATACGTTTAAATTCGATGAAGTTTTGACAAAACATATACGATGAAGTCATGACAAAGTGTTTACGAAGAAGTTTTGACAAAGTGTTTACGAAGAAGTTTTGACAAAGTGTTTACGAAGAAGTTTTGACAAAGTGTTTACGATGAAGTTTTGACAAAACATATACGAAGAAATCATAACAAAACATATACGAAGAAATCATGACAAAACATATACGTTTAAATTCGATGAAGTTTTGACAAAACATATACGATGAAGTCATGACAAAGTGTTTACGAAGAAGTTTGACAAAGTGTTTACGATGAAGTCATGACAAAGTGTTTACGAAGAAGTTTGACAAAGTGTTTACGATGAAGTCATGACAAATGTTTACGAAGAAGTTTTGACAAAGTGTTTACGATGAAGTTTTGACAAAACATATACGAAGAAATCATAACAAAACATATACGATGAAATCATGACAAAACATATACGTTTAAATTCGATGAAGTTTTGACAAAACATATACGATGAAGTCATGACAAAGTGTTTACGAAGAAGTTTTGACAAAGTGTTTACGATGAAGTCATGACAAAGTGTTTACGAAGAAGTTTTGACAAAGTGTTTACGATGAAGTTTTGACAAAACATATACGTTTAAGTTCGATGAAGTTTTGACAAAACATATACGATGAAGTTTTGACAAAGTGTTTACGAAGAAGTTTCGACAAAACATATACGTTTAAGTTCGATGAAGTCATAACAAAACATTTACGATGAAGTCATGACAAAACATTTACGAAGAAGTCATAACAAAACATTTACGATGAAATCATGACAAAACATTTACGAAGAAGTCATGACAAAGTGTTTACGAAGAAGTTTTGACAAAGTGTTTACGATGAAGTTTTGACAAAACATATACGATGAAGTCATGACAAAACATATACGTTTAAATTCGATGAAGTTTTGACAAAACATATACGATGAAGTCATGACAAAGTGTTTACGAAGAAGTTTTGACAAAGTGTTTACGAAGAAGTTTTGACAAAGTGTTTACGATGAAGTTTTGACAAAACATATACGAAGAAATCATAACAAAACATATACGAAGAAATCATGACAAAACATATACGTTTAAATTCGATGAAGTTTTGACAAAACATATACGATGAAGTCATGACAAAGTGTTTACGAAGAAGTTTTGACAAAGTGTTTACGTTTAAGTTCGATGAAGTCATAACAAAACATTTACGATGAAATCATGACAAAACATATACGTTTAAGTTCGATGAAGTTTTGACAAAACATATACGTTTAAGTTCGATGAAGTCATAACAAAACATTTACGTTTAGTTTACGATGAAGTTTTGACAAAACATATACGATGAAGTTTTGACAAAACATATACGTTTAAGTTCGATGAAGTCATAACAAAACATTTACGTTTAGTTTACGATGAAGTTTTGACAAAACATATACGATGAAGTCTTGACAAAGTGTTTACGAAGAAGTTTCGACAAAGCATTTACGAAGAAATCATAACAAAACATATACGAAGAAATCATGACAAAACATATACGTTTAAATTCGATGAAGTTTTGACAAAACATATACGATGAAGTCATGACAAAGTGTTTACGAAGAAGTTTTGACAAAGTGTTACGATGAAGTCATGACAAAGTGTTTACGAAGAAGTTTTGACAAAGTGTTTACGATGAAGTTTTGACAAAACATATACGTTTAAGTTCGATGAAGTCATAACAAAACATATACGATGAAATCATGACAAAACATATACGTTTAAATTCGATGAAGTTTTGACAAAACATATACGATGAAGTCATGACAAAGTGTTTACGAAGAAGTTTTGACAAAGTGTTTACGATGAAGTCATGACAAAGTGTTTACGAAGAAGTTTTGACAAAGTGTTTACGATGAAGTCATGACAAAGTGTTTACGAAGAAGTTTTGACAAAACATATACGATGAAGTCATGACAAAGTGTTTACGAAGAAGTTTTGACAAAGTGTTTACGATGAAGTCATGACAAAGTGTTTACGAAGAAGTTTTGACAAAGTGTTTACGATGAAGTCATGACAAAGTGTTTACGAAGAAGTTTTGACAAAACATATACGATGAAGTCATGACAAAGTGTTTACGAAGAAGTTTTGACAAAGTGTTTACGATGAAGTCATGACAAAGTGTTTACGATGAAGTCATGACAAAGTGTTTACGAAGAAGTTTCGACAAAACATATACGAAGAAATCATAACAAAACATATACGATGAAATCATGACAAAACATATACGTTTAAATTCGATGAAGTTTTGACAAAACATATACGATGAAGTCATGACAAAGTGTTTACGAAGAAGTTTTGACAAAACATATACGCACAAGTCATGACAAAGTGTTTACGAAGAAGTTTTGACAAAGTGTTTACGATGAAGTCATGACAAAGTGTTTACGAAGAAGTTTTGACAAAGTGTTTACGATGAAGTTTTGACAAAACATATACGTTTAAGTTCGATGAAGTCATAACAAAACATATACGATGAAATCATGACAAAACATATACGTTTAAATTCGATGAAGTTTTGACAAAACATATACGATGAAGTCATGACAAAGTGTTTACGAAGAAGTTTTGACAAAGTGTTTACGATGAAGTCATGACAAAGTGTTTACGAAGAAGTTTTGACAAAGTGTTTACGATGAAGTCATGACAAAGTGTTTACGAAGAAGTTTTGACAAAGTGTTTACGATGAAGTCATGACAAAGTGTTTACGAAGAAGTTTTGACAAAACATATACGAAGAAGTCATGACAAAGTGTTTACGAAGAAGTTTTGACAAAGTGTTTACGATGAAGTCATGACAAAGTGTTTACGAAGAAGTTTCGACAAAGCATTTACGAAGAAATCATAACAAAACATATACGATGAAATCATGACAAAACATATACGTTTAAATTCGATGAAGTTTTGACAAAACATATACGATGAAGTCATGACAAAGTGTTTACGAAGAAGTTTTGACAAAGTGTTTACGATGAAGTCATGACAAAGTGTTTACGAAGAAGTTTTGACAAAACATATACGATGAAGTCATGACAAAGTGTTTACGAAGAAGTTTTGACAAAGTGTTTACGATGAAGTCATGACAAAGTGTTTACGATGAAGTCATGACAAAGTGTTTACGATGAAGTTTTGACAAAACATATACGTTTAAGTTCGATGAAGTCATAACAAAACATTTACGAAGAAGTCATAACAAAACATTTACGATGAAATCATGACAAAACATTTACGAAGAAGTCATGACAAAACATATACGATGAAGTTTTGACAAAGTGTTTACGATGAAGTTTTGACAAAACATATACGAAGAAATCATAACAAAACATATACGATGAAATCATGACAAAACATATACGTTTAAATTCGATGAAGTTTTGACAAAACATATACGATGAAGTCATGACAAAGTGTTTACGAAGAAGTTTTGACAAAGTGTTTACGAAGAAGTTTCGACAAAACATTTACGTTTAAGTTCGATGAAGTCATAACAAAACATTTACGATGAAATCATGACAAAACATATACGTTTAAGTTCGATGAAGTTTTGACAAAACATATACGTTTAAGTTCGATGAAGTCATAACAAAACATTTACGTTTAGTTTACGATGAAGTTTTGACAAAACATATACGATGAAGTTTTGACAAAACATATACGTTTAAGTTCGATGAAGTCATAACAAAACATTTACGTTTAGTTTACGATGAAGTTTTGACAAAACATATACGATGAAGTCTTGACAAAGTGTTTACGAAGAAGTTTTGACAAAGTGTTTACGATGAAGTTTTGACAAAACATATACGAAGAAATCATAACAAAACATATACGAAGAAATCATGACAAAACATATACGTTTAAATTCGATGAAGTTTTGACAAAACATATACGATGAAGTCATGACAAAGTGTTTACGAAGAAGTTTTGACAAAGTGTTTACGATGAAGTCATGACAAAGTGTTTACGAAGAAGTTTTGACAAAGTGTTTACGAAGAAGTTTTGACAAAGTGTTTACGATGAAGTCATGACAAAACATATACGTTTAAATTCGATGAAGTTTTGACAAAACATATACGATGAAGTCATGACAAAGTGTTTACGAAGAAGTTTTGACAAAGTGTTTACGATGAAGTCATGACAAAGTGTTTACGAAGAAGTTTTGACAAAGTGTTTACGATGAAGTCATGACAAAGTGTTTACGAAGAAGTTTTGACAAAGTGTTTACGATGAAGTCATGACAAAGTGTTTACGAAGAAGTTTTGACAAAACATATACGATGAAGTCATGACAAAGTGTTTACGAAGAAGTTTTGACAAAGTGTTTACGATGAAGTCATGACAAAGTGTTTACGATGAAGTCATGACAAAGTGTTTACGATGAAGTTTTTGACAAAACATATACGTTTAAGTTCGATGAAGTCATAACAAAACATTTACGAAGAAGTCATAACAAAACATTTACGATGAAATCATGACAAAACATTTACGAAGAAGTCATGACAAAACATATACGATGAAGTTTTGACAAAGTGTTTACGATGAAGTTTTGACAAAACATATACGAAGAAATCATAACAAAACATATACGATGAAATCATGACAAAACATATACGTTTAAATTCGATGAAGTTTTGACAAAACATATACGATGAAGTCATGACAAAGTGTTTACGAAGAAGTTTTGACAAAGTGTTTACGATGAAGTCATGACAAAGTGTTTACGAAGAAGTTTTGACAAAACATATACGATGAAGTCATGACAAAGTGTTTACGAAGAAGTTTTGACAAAGTGTTTACGATGAAGTCATGACAAAGTGTTTACGAAGAAGTCATGACAAAGTGTTTACGAAGAAGTTTTGACAAAACATATACGATGAAGTCATGACAAAGTGTTTACGAAGAAGTTTTGACAAAGTGTTTACGATGAAGTCATGACAAAGTGTTTACGATGAAGTCATGACAAAGTGTTTACGATGAAGTTTTGACAAAACATATACGTTTAAGTTCGATGAAGTCATAACAAAACATTTACGAAGAAGTCATAACAAAACATTTACGATGAAATCATGACAAAACATTTACGAAGAAGTCATGACAAAACATATACGATGAAGTTTTGACAAAGTGTTTACGATGAAGTTTTGACAAAACATATACGAAGAAATCATAACAAAACATATACGATGAAATCATGACAAAACATATACGTTTAAATTCGATGAAGTTTTGACAAAACATATACGATGAAGTCATGACAAAGTGTTTACGAAGAAGTTTTGACAAAGTGTTTACGAAGAAGTTTCGACAAAACATTTACGTTTAAGTTCGATGAAGTCATAACAAAACATTTACGATGAAATCATGACAAAACATATACGTTTAAGTTCGATGAAGTTTTGACAAAACATATACGTTTAAGTTCGATGAAGTCATAACAAAACATTTACGTTTAGTTTACGATGAAGTTTTGACAAAACATATACGTTTAAGTTCGATGAAGTCATAACAAAACATTTACGTTTAGTTTACGATGAAGTTTTGACAAAACATATACGATGAAGTCTTGACAAAGTGTTTACGAAGAAGTTTCGACAAAGCATATACGATGAAGTCTTGACAACGTGTTTACGAAGAAGTTTCGACAAAGCATTTACGAAGAAATCATAACAAAACATATACGAAGAAATCATGACAAAACATATACGTTTAAATTCGATGAAGTTTTGACAAAACATATACGATGAAGTCATGACAAAGTGTTTACGAAGAAGTTTTGACAAAGTGTTTACGAAGAAGTCATGACAAAGTGTTTACGAAGAAGTTTTGACAAAGTGTTTACGATGAAGTTTTGACAAAACATATACGAAGAAATCATAACAAAACATATACGATGAAATCATGACAAAACATAGACGTTTAAATTCGATGAAGTTTTGACAAAACATATACGATGAAGTCATGACAAAGTGTTTACGATGAAG
Organism: Trichomonas vaginalis G3; assembly: GCF_026262505.1. Taxonomy (NCBI): domain Eukaryota; phylum Parabasalia; order Trichomonadida; family Trichomonadidae; genus Trichomonas; species Trichomonas vaginalis. The sequence goes on along the minus strand of NC_067206.1, from coordinate 38,543,019 downwards.
TTTTGACAAAACATATACGATGAAGTCATGACAAAGTGTTTATGAAGAAGTTTTGACAAAGTGTTTACGATGAAGTCATGACAAAACATATACGAAGAAATCATAACAAAACATATACGATGAAATCATGACAAAACATATACGTTTAAATTCGATGAAGTTTTGACAAAACATATACGATGAAGTCATGACAAAGTGTTTACGAAGAAGTTTTGACAAAGTGTTTACGAAGAAGTCATGACAAAGTGTTTACGAAGAAGTTTTGACAAAGTGTTTACGATGAAGTTTTGACAAAACATATACGAAGAAATCATAACAAAACATATACGATGAAATCATGACAAAACATATACGTTTAAATTCGATGAAGTTTTGACAAAACATATACGATGAAGTCATGACAAAGTGTTTACGAAGAAGTTTTGACAAAGTGTTTACGATGAAGTCATGACAAAGTGTTTACGAAGAAGTCATGACAAAACATTTACGAAGAAGTTTCGACAAAGCATTTACGAAGAAATCATAACAAAACATATACGAAGAAATCATGACAAAACATATACGTTTAAATTCGATGAAGTTTTGACAAAACATATACGATGAAGTCATGACAAAGTGTTTACGAAGAAGTTTTGACAAAGTGTTTACGATGAAGTCATGACAAAGTGTTTACGAAGAAGTTTTGACAAAACATATACGATGAAGTCATGACAAAGTGTTTACGAAGAAGTTTTGACAAAGTGTTTACGATGAAGTCATGACAAAGTGTTTACGAAGAAGTTTTGACAAAGTGTTTACGATGAAGTTTTGACAAAACATATACGTTTAAATTCGATGAAGTTTTGACAAAACATATACGATGAAGTCATGACAAAGTGTTTACGAAGAAGTTTTGACAAAGTGTTTACGAAGAAGTCATGACAAAGTGTTTACGAAGAAGTTTTGACAAAGTGTTTACGATGAAGTTTTGACAAAACATATACGAAGAAATCATAACAAAACATATACGATGAAATCATGACAAAACATATACGTTTAAATTCGATGAAGTTTTGACAAAACATATACGATGAAGTCATGACAAAGTGTTTACGAAGAAGTTTTGACAAAGTGTTTACGAAGAAGTCATGACAAAGTGTTTACGAAGAAGTTTTGACAAAGTGTTTACGATGAAGTTTTGACAAAACATATACGAAGAAATCATAACAAAACATATACGATGAAATCATGACAAAACATATACGTTTAAATTCGATGAAGTTTTGACAAAACATATACGATGAAGTTTTGACAAAGTGTTTACGATGAAGTTTTGACAAAACATATACGATGAAGTCATGACAAAGTGTTTACGAAGAAGTTTTGACAAAACATATACGATGAAGTCATGACAAAGTGTTTACGAAGAAGTTTTGACAAAGTGTTTACGATGAAGTTTTGACAAAGTGTTTACGATGAAGTTTTGACAAAGTGTTTACGATGAAGTTTTGACAAAACATATACGTTTAAGTTCGATGAAGTTTTGACAAAACATATACGATGAAGTCATGACAAAGTGTTTACGAAGAAGTTTTGACAAAGTGTTTACGATGAAGTCATGACAAAGTGTTTACGAAGAAGTCATGACAAAACATTTACGAAGAAGTTTCGACAAAGCATTTACGAAGAAATCATAACAAAACATATACGAAGAAATCATGACAAAACATATACGTTTAAATTCGATGAAGTTTTGACAAAACATATACGATGAAGTCATGACAAAGTGTTTACGAAGAAGTTTTGACAAAGTGTTTACGATGAAGTCATGACAAAGTGTTTACGAAGAAGTTTTGACAAAGTGTTTACGATGAAGTTTTGACAAAACATATACGAAGAAATCATAACAAAACATATACGATGAAATCATGACAAAACATATACGTTTAAATTCGATGAAGTTTTGACAAAACATATACGATGAAGTCATGACAAAGTGTTTACGAAGAAGTTTTGACAAAGTGTTTACGAAGAAGTTTCGACAAAACATTTACGTTTAAGTTCGATGAAGTCATAACAAAACATTTACGATGAAATCATGACAAAACATATACGTTTAAGTTCGATGAAGTTTTGACAAAACATATACGTTTAAGTTCGATGAAGTCATAACAAAACATTTACGGTTAGTTTACGATGAAGTTTTGACAAAACATATACGTTTAAGTTCGATGAAGTCATAACAAAACATTTACGTTTAGTTTACGATGAAGTTTTGACAAAACATATACGATGAAGTCTTGACAAAGTGTTTACGAAGAAGTTTTGACAAAGTGTTTACGATGAAGTCATGACAAAACATTTACGAAGAAGTTTCGACAAAGCATTTACGAAGAAATCATAACAAAACATATACGAAGAAATCATGACAAAACATATACGTTTAAATTCGATGAAGTTTTGACAAAACATATACGATGAAGTCATGACAAAGTGTTTACGAAGAAGTTTTGACAAAGTGTTTACGATGAAGTCATGACAAAGTGTTTACGAAGAAGTTTTGACAAAGTGTTTACGATGAAGTTTTGACAAAACATATACGAAGAAATCATAACAAAACATATACGATGAAATCATGACAAAACATATACGTTTAAATTCGATGAAGTTTTGACAAAACATATACGATGAAGTCATGACAAAGTGTTTACGAAGAAGTTTTGACAAAGTGTTTACGAAGAAGTTTCGACAAAACATTTACGTTTAAGTTCGATGAAGTCATAACAAAACATTTACGATGAAATCATGACAAAACATATACGTTTAAGTTCGATGAAGTTTTGACAAAACATATACGTTTAAGTTCGATGAAGTCATAACAAAACATTTACGTTTAGTTTACGATGAAGTTTTGACAAAACATATACGTTTAAGTTCGATGAAGTCATAACAAAACATTTACGTTTAGTTTACGATGAAGTTTTGACAAAACATATACGATGAAGTCTTGACAAAGTGTTTACGAAGAAGTTTCGACAAAGTGTTTACGAAGAAGTTTCGACAAAGCATTTACGAAGAAATTTCGATAAAGCATTTACGAAGAAATCATAACACAACATATACGAAGAAATCATGACAAAACATATACGTTTAAATTCGATGAAGTTTTGACAAAACATATACGATGAAGTCATGACAAAGTGTTTACGAAGAAGTTTTGACAAAGTGTTTACGATGAAGTCATGACAAAGTGTTTACGAAGAAGTTTTGACAAAGTGTTTACGATGAAGTTTTGACAAAACATATACGAAGAAATCATAACAAAACATATACGATGAAATCATGACAAAACATATACGTTTAAATTCGATGAAGTTTTGACAAAACATATACGATGAAGTCATGACAAAGTGTTTACGAAGAAGTTTTGACAAAGTGTTTACGAAGAAGTCATGACAAAGTGTTTATGAAGAAGTTTTGACAAAGTGTTTACGATGAAGTCATGACAAAACATATACGAAGAAATCATAACAAAACATATACGATGAAATCATGACAAAACATATACGTTTAAATTCGATGAAGTTTTGACAAAACATATACGATGAAGTCATGACAAAGTGTTTACGAAGAAGTTTTGACAAAGTGTTTACGATGAAGTCATGACAAAGTGTTTATGAAGAAGTTTTGACAAAGTGTTTACGATGAAGTCATGACAAAACATATACGAAGAAATCATAACAAAACATATACGATGAAATCATGACAAAACATATACGTTTAAATTCGATGAAGTTTTGACAAAACATATACGATGAAGTCATGACAAAGTGTTTACGAAGAAGTTTTGACAAAGTGTTTACGATGAAGTCATGACAAAGTGTTTACGAAGAAGTTTTGACAAAGTGTTTACGATGAAGTCATGACAAAGTGTTTACGAAGAAGTTTTGACAAAACATATACGATGAAGTCATGACAAAGTGTTTACGAAGAAGTTTTGACAAAGTGTTTACGATGAAGTCATGACAAAGTGTTTACGATGAAGTCATGACAAAGTGTTTACGAAGAAGTTTTGACAAAGTGTTTACGATGAAGTCATGACAAAGTGTTTACGAAGAAGTCATGACAAAACATTTACGAAGAAGTTTCGACAAAGCATTTACGAAGAAATCATAACAAAACATATACGTTTAAATTCGATGAAGTTTTGACAAAACATATACGATGAAGTCATGACAAAGTGTTTACGAAGAAGTTTTGACAAAGTGTTTACGATGAAGTCATGACAAAGTGTTTACGAAGAAGTTTTGACAAAGTGTTTACGATGAAGTTTTGACAAAACATATACGAAGAAATCATAACAAAACATATACGATGAAATCATGACAAAACATATACGTTTAAATTCGATGAAGTTTTGACAAAACATATACGATGAAGTCATGACAAAGTGTTTACGAAGAAGTTTTGACAAAGTGTTTACGAAGAAGTTTTGACAAAGTGTTTACGATGAAGTCATGACAAAACATATACGAAGAAATCATAACAAAACATATACGATGAAATCATGACAAAACATATACGTTTAAATTCGATGAAGTTTTGACAAAACATATACGATGAAGTCATGACAAAGTGTTTACGAAGAAGTTTTGACAAAGTGTTTACGATGAAGTCATGACAAAGTGTTTACGAAGAAGTTTTGACAAAACATATACGATGAAGTCATGACAAAGTGTTTACGAAGAAGTTTTGACAAAGTGTTTACGATGAAGTCATGACAAAGTGTTTACGAAGAAGTTTTGACAAAACATATACGATGAAGTCATGACAAAGTGTTTACGAAGAAGTTTTGACAAAGTGTTTACGAAGAAGTTTTGACAAAGTGTTTACGAAGAAGTTTTGACAAAGTGTTTACGATGAAGTTTTGACAAAACATATACGATGAAGTTTTGACAAAGTGTTTACGAAGAAGTTTCGACAAAACATTTACGTTTAAGTTCGATGAAGTCATAACAAAACATTTACGATGAAGTCATGACAAAACATTTACGAAGAAGTCATAACAAAACATTTACGAAGAAGTCATGACAAAACATATACGATGAAGTTTTGACAAAGTGTTTACGATGAAGTTTTGACAAAACATATACGAAGAAATCATAACAAAACATATACGATGAAATCATGACAAAACATATACGTTTAAATTCGATGAAGTTTTGACAAAACATATACGATGAAGTCATGACAAAGTGTTTACGAAGAAGTTTTGACAAAGTGTTTACGAAGAAGTTTCGACAAAACATTTACGTTTAAGTTCGATGAAGTCATAACAAAACATTTACGATGAAATCATGACAAAACATATACGTTTAAGTTCGATGAAGTTTTGACAAAACATATACGTTTAAGTTCGATGAAGTCATAACAAAACATTTACGTTTAGTTTACGATGAAGTTTTGACAAAACATATACGATGAAGTTTTGACAAAACATATACGTTTAAGTTCGATGAAGTCATAACAAAACATTTACGTTTAGTTTACGATGAAGTTTTGACAAAACATATACGATGAAGTCTTGACAAAGTGTTTACGAAGAAGTTTCGACAAAGCATTTACGAAGAAATCATAACAAAACATATACGATGAAGTCATAACAAAACATTTACGTTTAGTTTACGATGAAGTTTTGACAAAACATATACGATGAAGTCATGACAAAGTGTTTACGAAGAAGTTTTGACAAAGTGTTTACGAAGAAGTTTTGACAAAGTGTTTACGAAGAAGTTTTGACAAAGTGTTTACGATGAAGTTTTGACAAAACATATACGTTTAAGTTCGATGAAGTTTTGACAAAACATATACGATGAAGTTTTGACAAAGTGTTTACGAAGAAGTTTCGACAAAACATTTACGTTTAAGTTCGATGAAGTCATAACAAAACATTTACGATGAAGTCATGACAAAACATTTACGAAGAAGTCATAACAAAACATTTACGAAGAAGTCATGACAAAACATATACGATGAAGTTTTGACAAAGTGTTTACGATGAAGTTTTGACAAAACATATACGATGAAGTCTTGACAAAGTGTTTACGAAGAAGTTTCGACAAAGCATTTACGAAGAAATCATAACAAAACATATACGAAGAAATCATGACAAAACATATACGTTTAAATTCGATGAAGTTTTGACAAAACATATACGATGAAGTCATGACAAAGTGTTTACGAAGAAGTTTTGACAAAGTGTTTACGAAGAAGTTTCGACAAAACATTTACGTTTAAGTTCGATGAAGTCATAACAAAACATTTACGATGAAATCATGACAAAACATATACGTTTAAGTTCGATGAAGTTTTGACAAAACATATACGTTTAAGTTCGATGAAGTCATAACAAAACATTTACGTTTAGTTTACGATGAAGTTTTGACAAAACATATACGATGAAGTTTTGACAAAACATATACGTTTAGTTTACGATGAAGTTTTGACAAAACATATACGATGAAGTCTTGACAAAGTGTTTACGAAGAAGTTTCGACAAAGTGTTTACGATGAAGTTTCGACAAAGCATTTACGAAGAAATCATAACAAAACATATACGAAGAAATCATGACAAAACATATACGTTTAAATTCGATGAAGTTTTGACAAAACATATACGATGAAGTCATGACAAAGTGTTTACGAAGAAGTTTTGACAAAGTGTTTACGATGAAGTTTTGACAAAGTGTTTACGATGAAGTTTTGACAAAGTGTTTACGATGAAGTTTTGACAAAACATATACGTTTAAGTTCGATGAAGTTTTGACAAAACATTTACGATGAAGTCATGACAAAACATATACGTTTAGTTTACGATGAAGTTTTGACAAAGTGTTTACGATGAAATCATGACAAAGCCTATACGATGAAATCATGACAAAACATTTACGATGCAGTCATGACAAAACATTTACGTTTAGTTTACGAAGAAGTTTTGACAAAGTGTTTACGAAGAAGTTTCGACAAAACATTTACGTTTAAGTTCGATGAAGTCATAACAAAGCCTATACGATGAAATCATGACAAAACATTTACGATGAAGTCATGACAAAACATTTACGTTTAGTTTACGATGAAGTCATGACAAAGTGTTTACGAAGAAGTTTTGACAAAGTGTTTACGAAGAAGTTTCGACAAAACATTTACGAAGAAGTCATGACAAAGTGTTTACGAAGAAGTTTTGACAAAGTGTTTACGAAGAAGTTTTGACAAAGTGTTTACGAAGAAGTTTTGACAAAGTGTTTACGAAGAAGTTTTGACAAAGTGTTTACGAAGAAGTTTCGACATAACATTTACGTTTAAGTTCGATGAAGTCATAACAAAGCCTATACGATGAAATCATGACAAAACATTTACGTTTAAGTTCGATGAAGTTTTGACAAAACATATACGATGAAGTCATGACAAAGTCATAACAAAACATATACGATGAAGTCATGACAAAACATTTACGTTTAGTTTACGAAGAAGTTTCGACAAAGCATATACGAAGAAGTCATGACAAAACATATACGATGAAGTTTTGACAAAGTGTTTATGATGAAGTTTTGACAAAGTGTTTACGATGAAATCATGACAAAACATTTACGATGAAATCATAACAAAACATATACGAAGAAGTTTCGACAAAGCATTTACGATGAAGTTTTGACAAAGTGTTTATGATGAAGTTTTGACAAAGTGTTTACGATGAAATCATGACAAAACATTTACGATGAAATCATAACAAAACATATACGAAGAAGTTTCGACAAAGCATTTACGATGAAGTTTTGACAAAGTGTTTACGATGAAGTCATGACAAAACATTTACGTTTAGTTTACGAAGAAGTTTCGACAAAACATATACGAAGAAGTTTCGACAACTTCAAAGAGGAAGAATAAAAAAATCTAAGCTAATTTTATTTTTTTTTTATAAAATTTTATCTCATATGAAAGAACATGAATTTAGAATATTCGGAACTCATGACAGAAGAAGAGAACGAAGAACATGTAAAAGATTATGCAAAATTTCTGAAGACATACAAAGCATTTAAACAATATCTAAATGCTTCTAAAGATTATGCAAAATTTCTGAAGGTATATAAAGCTTATGAAAAAGCGTATGAAAAGTTTATACATTGGGGAATTGTTGTAAAATATCCATATGAAGACTAACCAAAAATATATTTTTGAATAACTGATGGTGTTACCATGTTACCATGTGCTACCAGGTTATTTAACTTCTTTTAAAAATGATGACAACATGACATTTTGACAACAGGTACGAAAGGAGGAAGGCATTTATGAATTATTTTTGAATAACTGATGGTGTTACCATGTTACCATGTGCTACCAGGTTATTTAACTTCTTTTAAAAATGATGACAACATGACATTTTGACAACACAGCAGGATTAATGCAAAAATAAATTCCAATCATACTTTATAAAGCTTCATTTACAGGTATTTCATCGTCAGTAAATGAATCCTCATTATCGTTTGGTTCAACCTGTTTATATAATCCTTTCATTTCTTCTTTCAAAACATAACACCATGTTTGTTTACCGTCTATTCTTCTATGTTTCCTATCACATTTATCCTTAATACTCATTTGGAAATTCTTGTCTTTCATGTCTGATGGTTTGCAGAATAGAGCATTTTTACACGTCATACCTGCACACAATTCATCATAATGTGTATTTATCCATACATCTAAAGGATTTGTTGATAATTCAATTAAATCTTGTTTGGCTTCAGTCATCGGAATGATTCGTACATTAAATGATGAAAGGTCATATTGCATAAAATATGTTAAAAGGTTATCATAAAATTCCTTTGTGCATGAATCCATTAAATTCTTGAAGTAATCAAATTGACCCTTAAATTTACCATTAACTCTTAAAACCACGTATCTTCTGTCTCCAACTTCAATTTTGACAGGGTAAACGTTATTAGTTACGAAAATGAAGTTTGCAACGTTCTGAGCAGTTCTTCTGGGTTGATTCTTTTCATTAATTCTAATCTCATTATCCGTTATAATTGATTTCAAAGCGTTGAAGTTTGCGAGTCTATCTTCACCTACATTCTTGAGTTCATTAAGTACAAGAAACATTTTATTCTCAACTACTGAATTGAAATTACCCGTTAGCTCACCTATTTCGGTAATGTTTTTGCATGAATAACCGGCGAGAAGTTCAGAAATAATGTCTGTAAATCTGTTTTTACCTGTTCCCTGAAGTCCTTTCAAAATAATTGCTGTTTCATTCTTGATTCCAGGATGTTGAATCATTGATGCAATCCAGCCGAGTAGGTATTTATACACTTCATCGTTATTATCACAAATGGCTTCTTTAATGAAATTCATAAACATCTCAATTTTTGAGTAATCAGGCTTTTCGAGAATGTTGTATTTATAACCTTGAAACGTTGAGAAAACATCCGGGGAATCAGATTTAAAGCAAACACCCTTAACGGTTAATGGGGATAATTGATTTAGTAGTACATCCCATGCTGTTATTGTTTTACCTTCTTCTTTAAATAATTTAATCATTTTGAGTGACTCTTTCATGTTTGATTGAAGAACGAATGATATTTGATTCATTTTGTCGTGGATATTATAGTCCTTTTGAATGAAATATTTATTTCCACAATCTACAAAACGGATTACACGTGATAAATCCTCAATTACTTCAGAACTGTTTTTATACCGATGATTTTCAGCCTTGCGTCTAATATCTGTTATCAAAAACGAGTCATCAAGTTTTATATCAAATGTTATTTTTGGCTTACGTAATAAAGGTAAAACGTATTCATCATAATATTCCTTTTGATATAGTTTTAGAATCTTCACCAAAACAAATGGAGAAGTCATTAAATGTGCATATCTACTACGTGCTTTTTCAAAATTACTTTTTGCATTTTCTGTTAAACTGCAGAAGTTATAAACGTTATCGTATGCTTCATTAATCAAATGATTAGGTAACGAATTAATTGCTTGAAACAGTGTGAATAATGTTATTTCTTTTTCTAAATTCATGTTTCCACCGTCATTATGTACTTCAAAATCACTGATGCCATCAACTATGCTCTGGGCAAGTTTATCGTCAATGTTTACATCTTTGTTTTCATTCATGATAGTCTTTATTTCTTCATTCTTTTGTTCAACTCTTACCTTAATATTCAAATCATTTAATATATCATTCACTGTTCTAGTTAATGTTGAATCGTAACTTCCACGAATGAATGAGTATGTATTGATTGGTTCTGTTGCATTCTTGCGAACTCTTGAATCAGCCATAACTACTAAAGAACGCTTTGAATCATCCATTGAAGTCATTATATCAATATCATAATCATTGCAGGAATAGCATTTAATCATTCTGTTCGAAACTGCATAGAAGAAATTAGTGTTGCAATAAATGTGAAGACCTCCTGAAGCGGTTTTAACGATAACATCTTTATCCGAAAGTTTTGATAGAATGTCTTTTCTAACTGTTTCTTTAAGTTCATCATTGTACGATTTATTGATATCAACATCTATAATAGTTAAATTTGGAATTTTATTTACTAATAAAGCCACACCAGTTTTCCTTCCTCTTCCTCCATCGTGTTTGAGGTAGTTATGTAAATCAATCTTATTTTCACCAATTCTTTCGTTGAGGGTTTTAGTTTCTGCCACAACTAATTCCTCAGCTAATGAATCAATAACTTTTTCATCAGAAATGATATAGTTGCTGTTGTTGTTTGTTGCTGTCATTTATATAGGAATAAAAAAATAAAAATAATTTTAAAACTAACTTTATTTTTGGACTGCATCAAATTTCCTGGACTGTTGTCTAAATGTCATGTTGTCATCATTTTTAAGAGAAGTTAATTAACCTGGTAGCACATGGTAACATGGTAACAGTGAAAACATTAACGTAAACATAAACGTAAACATTAACGTAAACATAAACGTAAACATTAATGTAAACATAAACGTAAACATTAACGTAAACATAAACGTAAACATTAACGTAAACATTAATGAAAACATTAACGTAAACATAAACGATAAAATTTATTTCCTGGACTGTTGTCAAAATGTCATGTTGTCATCATTTTTAAGAGAAGTTAATTAACCTGGTAGCACATGGTAACATGGTAACAGTGAAAACATTAACGTTTAAGTTCGACAAAGCATTTACGATGAAATCATGACAAAACATTTACGATGAAGTCATGACAAAACATTTACGTTTAGTTTCGATGAAGTTAGTGTCTATGTTATACAGTAATGTTAGTCATGAATGTTTGTCCTAAGTGTTGGCGTTAGTGTTGAAAAATAATGTTTGTCCTACATGAAGCCGTACAAGCGTTTGAATTTGTTTATGAATAAAATTACACTCTTGTTTTCTGTATCTATCATACAAACATAAGCAGCACCTGTTTTTGTAAAGTTTATATGAAGTTTTCGATAGTTAAGACCTGTATAATAATAGAATGCGTCTTCATTCTCAACATAGTAGTAGAACTCAAACGAATGCTTACCATAATCTGTTATTTCAACAGCTTCGTCAGATATTTCATCAACGAACTCATAAACTATATCGCCATACTTGCTTTTATTTCTATTGTTTTCAGATCTAGAACACCAACGAAGGTTTTTACATTCATACTATGAAGGATGGTAGAGTTCAGTTTAGAAAGATAAAGCAACCATTAGATAAAGAAGGAATTTTGAGAAAGATTAAACTTCATGAGGACAACATTGCTGAACTTAAGAAGAAGCTAGAAGAGTTGGAGAAAGGAAGAGAGTTATAAAGCAATGAATTCACCAGGGTGAAAAAGAGGTGAAAAAGGAGGTGAGTTTTCATCACTTCACCTAAATTTATTTTTGTGCTATGTTTTCATACGTGTGAGGGTGGTGATATCATTAATTTTTAAGTTTATTTTTATTTTATTTTTATTTTATTTTTATTTGGATGTAATGACAGAACAAAAGCAACTCATACAAATCGAAAATATAACAAACATACATTTAAACATTTATTCTTCCTTCCTGAGGCATAACATGTTCTTTCAAATACATCCGAGACCAGTTGACTTTTCATTGACTGTGTATAAGATAGAAATAGTTATATCATTAAACCATACGATGACGAAGGTAAGTTATGTAAATTGTACGTTAAGAAGTTAGAGAAAGTTTATGGCTTCAAGTATGACTACAATAGGGTTAACACTGATGATGAAGATATTGAGGAAAATTTATGAGAACATTAGTGAAGTCGTTAGTGAGAACGATAGTGAGAACGTTTATTTTTACATTAATGAGTTCGTTAGTGAAGTGAAGTGGTTGGCGGCTTTGTAAATATTTAAGGTTAAGTTAGTGTATGTGTTTGTGTTGTAAAATATACGTTAGTGGTTTTGTAAAGTGTCAAATTCACATATAATGGGTAAGTAGGTGCGCAGTGCCACCATACCCAACTAACCCATACTAACTATTGGATTTGAGATATCTTCTTAATAGCTTCATAAATGTTTGGATGTTTTAACGAAGAAAATTCTGAATGCATACTCTCGAGGCAATCATTAGTGAATATTGCAGTTGCATTATTATATTGAGATATTAAATTGTAGTGCGGCAACCAAACTTTGTTGAAATAATCAATATAATCTTTGATCGAATCAACTTTATTTTGATTAATTATATGCATTGTAAGTACAAATTCTTCATGAGACATGAATGGAGTAATAGAATATAGCTTAAATAAAGAATTTTGTAAAGTATTGAAATTTTTTGTATAAAGTGCTACAAGTTTCCTGTGTAAAGCTTGTTTGAAATGAAATAGGCATCCAATTATACAGACTTTAGGGAAAATTTGTTGAAGTGCCTCTATCATTCCCTTTTCAAAATCACAATGAATTTGAATTAGCTTTGAAAATTGAATACCCTTGACAGTAAAAATATATTCAAATGCCTTCTTATAAGATTCAAATGTGCGGTTTTTCATGAATATAAATAAAAGTGGTAGATATTGATTTGTTGAAGGTTCACAAATCATAATTGTTAGCATCTGTCCTTTTTGAAAATGTTTTGGTGTAATTTTAAAAGTTCCATCGCAAAATAAATCTGTGGCTTCTTTTGCAAATTGAATTGCCTTCTCAAAACCAAAAAACATCGTCTCACAATTTGCTTGAAAATCATGGCCAATGAAAAACTGCTCGCCATTTATTAAACAAAAATTAGCAATTTCATCTGTAATAAACAGAAATTCATCAAAAGTGACAGCTCTCAATTTTTTGACATTTGTAAATTCTAAATTGAATGAGAAAAATGAAATAATACTAAGCATAATACAATATTCTAGATTTAATTATAATTAGGAAAAAGTTAGTTTTGAGAATACTTTTCATAGGCATATAGAATGAAATCTTCTGAAAAATAATATCACATAAACTCATATTATTTTTTAATATATAACTATTTTATATAAAAATCAAATTCAATGATCTTAAAAGCGAAGGATAAACCTCAAAATTTACGAATATAATGAGTGGGAATATAATGCTTATCTATCATAAAACCATATGAAATATCAATTTTTGCTTTACGCCTAATTTTTGACGACAATTAGCAAAAAATGTTAAATGTTAACACTCAGTCCATTTGAATATGAAAAATAAAATTGACTTTGATTAAATGTTTTTATTTATCATGCAATTCTTCTTGCGACCAAAGATTTGAATAAAATTTCAAAAAATAAGATAGCTTAAAAAATAATATACGGTAGTGTTTACTAATAGATGAATAGTATATAAATTCTATTAAAATGGATTTGATCCAAAAAAATATAAAACCAAAAATAATTGTTATAATTTAAATGAAGAAGTAATTTAAAACGATTTTATTTATGATCAAATTTTATATATTTTTTGGATCAAATCCATTTTAATAGAATTTATATACTATTCATCTATTAGTAAACACTACCGTATATTATTTTTTAAGCTATCTTATTTTTTGAAATTTTATTCAAATCTTTGGTCGCAAGAAGAATTGCATGATAAATAAAAACATTTAATCAAAGTCAATTTTATTTTTCATATTCAAATGGACTGAGTGTTAACATTTAACATTTTTTGCTAATTGTCGTCAAAAATTAGGCGTAAAGCAAAAATTGATATTTCATATGGTTTTATGATAGATAAGCATTATATTCCCACTCATTATATTCGTAAATTTTGAGGTTTATCCTTCGCTTTTAAGATCATTGAATTTGATTTTTATATAAAATAGTTATATATTAGAAAATAATATGAGTTTATGTGATATTATTTTTCAGAAGATTTTGTGTTCTTCTTCAAAATTCTATTTTTTTATTAAAAAGAATCTTTACAAAATATACATTTACTTTAATTAATATTTAAAAACGTGCTTTATCAAAAGTTCCAAAAATTCAATATTTTAGCTTTTCTGAGGTGTCACTTTTGATGAATTTCTGTTTACAACACATCGTCTGTAATTTTTTCTCCAACAGAAAATTTTCTGGACTTATTATAAACTTCCCTGACCAATGAATCTTTAATTAATGGGTTTTCATCAGTACCAACAGCAAGTTCTGTCATAAATTTTTTAATCTGCTGAAAAGTGCCGTTGTCTTCAGAAAATTTTGCCATTGCCTTATTGTATATTTCTGTCAGAGTCATTGATTTATGAAGATCATTTTTTTCATTTTGTAACTTTTTAAATTGTCTGCATTCGGGTATATGTTCCTTTTGTAAATCTTCGGAAACTGAACTGTTCTCAATTTTAACTAAATAACGTGCTTGACAAGAATGATCGATGCAACGGTAGTAACGTTCAATATTATTTGAATTAATAATATTTGTATGATCATGCGAATAAAGCATATCTTTGCGAACAATTGTATCAGGATATTTTCCAGTAACTGCGGGAATATTTTTAACTGCAATATAACTAAAATATCTTCTGACAGCTTTAGATTCATTTTCGGCGTATTTAATATTAAAATATTGAAGAACTTGTTTGATTATATTCGTTTTTTCATCTCTCGATGTTGATTTTTGGTATTTATCAGATTGTTCCCTGATAAATATTTTATTTCGTCTGTAAAGTTTGCTCTTTTTTGATTAAATATAGATGATTTTCCATTAAAAAATGAAATGATGCAAAATTTCGAAAACCGTTCGAAAATTGAATCAAAAATGAAAAGTAATACTTAAATGAGTAATTCTTTGAGATATTGGTCTTAGATTGAATGTAGCGTCATTCTTATATAGAATATATATTCATATCATCGGAAATATGATAAAAAGCATATAATAAATGTCAAAAAGTGAACAAATAAGCAAAGATGTTTTTTAAAAAACAATGAAAGTAATACTTAAATGAGGAATTCTTTGAGATATTGGTCTTAGATTGAATGTAGCGTCACAAATTTCACAAATATAATTTACTATACAATTTTATTCATTTTTTTAAAATGGCTGACGACAGTCTGTATCAACTAACTCAACTAGTCAAGCATAATGATTATTCTTCGGATTCATTAAATCAACTTTATCAATGCATAAGTACAATGACAGAAAGATCAATTGGATGCTTGAATTGGGATAAATTTTTCAAAAAAAATTACAGTGACTGATGAAGTTCTTTTACATTTTTTAGCATCCGTTTTTAAACATTGAAAAGATATCAGAATGTTTCAAGGATTCTATTTTTTATCACAATATTAATCTTGAAAAATTCAGTAATTTAACTGAAACAGAACAACAAACAATTTTAAATTCCTACAAAGCGGATAAATTTACATATTACATAATGTGCTCACAAATTGTAAAATCAAACTGGAACAATTTATCCCAAACTTTAGTTAATATTGCAAATCAATATTTGCCATTTTTAGATGAAGAAAAGCAAATATATATATTTACTGAAATAACTGGCAATTATCAAAATTTTGAAATTTCAGTTGCAAACTTGTTACTTTTTTATGAAAACAATGAAGAAAAATTAAGCAACTGTTTTAATTTAACATTGTTCCAGCAAATTTATTCCAAAAATGGAATCGAGCAAATGATATTTTTTGCTGCAAATACAATTTGTTGCAATAACACTTCTATCAATTTTTACAATCTCCTTGAAATTGAAGAAATGAATCCATTTGATTTTTTTATTTCTCAATTCAATATAAAGAGATATTAAATTGCGATGATTTTCCAATGTAATAAACAGAAATTCATCAAAAGTGACAGCTCTCAATTTTTTGACATTTGTAAATTCTAAATTGAATGAGAAAAATGAAATAATACTAAGCATAATACAATATTCTAGATTTAATTATAATTAGGAAAAGTTAGTTTTGAGAATACTTTTCATAGGCATATAGAATGAAATCTTCTGAAAAATAATATCACATAAACTCATATTATTTTCTAATATATAACTATTTTATATAAAAATCAAATTCAATGATCTTAAAAGCGAAGGATAAACCTCAAAATTTACGAATATAATGAGTGGGAATATAATGCTTATCTATCATAAAACCATATGAAATATCAATTTTTGCTTTACGCCTAATTTTTGACGACAATTAGCAAAAAATGTTAAATGTTAACACTCAGTCCATTTGAATATGAAAAATAAAATTGACTTTGATTAAATGTTTTTATTTATCATGCAATTCTTCTTGCGACCAAAGATTTGAATAAAATTTCAAAAAATAAGATAGCTTAAAAAATAATATACGGTAGTGTTTACTAATAGATGAATAGTATATAAATTCTATTAAAATGGATTTGATCCAAAAAATATATAAAATTTGATCATAAATAAAATCGTTTTAAATTACTTCTTCATTTAAATTATAACAATTATTTTTGGTTTTATATTTTTTTGGATCAAATCCATTTTAATAGAATTTATATACTATTCATCTATTAGTAAACACTACCGTAAAAAAAAAAAAAAAAAAAAAAAAAGGTAGTGGGGCTTCCAGGCACTTCGTGCCTTCTAGCCCTGAAGATGTTTAGTATAAATGAAGTTTTTATTCGGAAAATTGTTAGTCTTCTTGGTCGAAAACATTATATAATGTTTCACTTTTCACAAATTATATATGTTTTCATGTTTTGTCAAGACTTCTTCGTAAATGTTTTGTCAAGACTTCTTCGTAAAATCAGACAAAATATAATGTTTAGGGTAGAAGGTTAGATATAACCTCTTTTCTAACCTCTTTTCTACCCTCTTGAATTTGTCAAGATTTCTTCGTAAATGTTTTGTCAAGACTTCTTCGTAAAGACTTTGTCAAGACTTCTTCGTAAAGACTTTGTTGAGATTTCTTCATGAAATTTACACCAAAAATAATGTTTAGGGTAGAAGGTTAGATATAACCTCTTTTCTAACCTCTTTTCTACCCTCTTGAATTTTCATGAAATTTACACCAAAAATATATTTTAGGGTAGAAGGTTAGATATAACCTCTTTTCTAACCTCTTTTCTACCCTCTTGAATTTTCATGAAATTTACACCAAAAATATATTTTAGGTGAAGAGGTGAGATATAACCTGTTTTTTTCACCTAATTTTTCACCTCTTGAATTTTCATGAAATTTACACCAAAAATATACTACTAGGGTCATTTACGAAGAAATCTCAACAAAGTCTTTACGAAGAAATCTCAACAAAACATAGACAAGAAAGTTCATGAGAAATTAGATGAAGAAGTCTTAACAAAGTCTTTACGAAGAAATTCATGAAAATTCAAGAGGGTAGAAAAGAGGTTAGAAAAGAGGTTATATCTAACCTTCTACCCTAAAATATATTTTTGGGTCATTTACACTCATTTACGAAGAAATCTCAACAAAGTCTTTACGAAGAAGTCACAATAAAACATCTGTCAAAAACCGCTTTTTAACTTCACTTAAAATGCCACGTAAGCTACGTAAGAATATACGTAAGAGGAAGAGAGCATTGAAACATCCAATAGTAAAACTGACACCACAACAACAGTTGCAACAACAAATGCTGAATGACCCCACTATGTTGCAACAAATGTCAAGCAATCCTATGCTTTTAAACCGAGTCATTGGTGCACAGAGTGGAGGTTTAAGAGCGGCACTTTTAGCGAAAATGGCAGGCTATGGTGGAGCTGCAGACGGAACAGCTTATAACCCTCAAAGTCAAATGAATTTGAGTTCACTCAAAAATCAAATAACAGATGTCAAAAAGTCAAACATAGACATACAGAAACAAATAAGCGAAAACGAAAAAAAACTAGAATATGACAGACACACAAAGAAACTCAATGAGTTAAACGTAGAGAAAAAGAAGAAAGAAGAACAACTGAAAGAACTAAGTACAGAGGGAATATGCGAAAAAAGTGTCAGAAAAAGCAGCAGAAGTAGCAAAAATGGAACAAGATGTCATAAATTTGAAAAACCATACTACTCAATATAAAATACTGAAAGATGAGAGATAAAACAAAAAGCCCTGAAGACATATATGGATAGCGATGAGTATAAAAAAGAAGTTGAAGCAAATGTAAAGGCAGAAAAACTTTTACAGTTGCAAAAACCAAACCGTACAGTATGAAAACTTAGCACAAGAAAGTAAAAATAACGACGCAGCCATGCAAAAGGCAATGAAAAGTGCAGAATATATAAAAGCTAACAATGACTGGTTAGATGCCCAAGCCAACGCTAAAGCAGCCCAACTCATAGGGTCAATAAGGACAAAAATACAAGCGGATGAAGATAGTTCAAATGAAGCTTTAACAAATGCTGACTTTAAGAACGCTTTCGAAGCTCTTCATAGTAAGGTAAACAAGTGAACGACTTCTCATCTGGAAAGAAACTGAAGTCTGAAGGTTTCGACAAAGAGTTAAAAGAAGTAGCACAAAATATGACGAAAATAACAGATGCAGCAACGAGACAGGCAGTTCAAAGTGCCTATGACGCCGTTAGAGCAACTGTTGTGAAAAGTCAAGAAAAAGAGTTACAACAGACCAAAACAGACCTAGTAAATGCTTTCTTAAAAACGAAAAGTCAGGTAGGACATTACGCTGCAGATGGAACATATGTGCCAGCTGGTGGAACTTATATACCACCAAACCCTCCAAGAGAAGCACCTGCACCAGGACTACCTAGAACATTTACATCGTCACATGGACACAGACACAGGCATGCACAACAACCAGCACAACAACCACCTCCACAACCAGCACAACAACCAACACAACAACCAACAGTTCAAAACACTGCACCACAACCAGCACAACAACAACCACAAACAGAGCAAGGACATAAAAGAAGTAGAGAACAAGGAAACCAAGAATTCTTAAAAATGCTTAAAGAAGACTATGGTTACCCAGATAGTATTGACTTTAGTGACAGATATAAAGAAGCTATTAGAAAGTTCAAGGATGGAAATACTGACCCGAACCTATTTAGCTTTATGGCTCTGCACCAAAGGGGATATAATTTCAAACCTGGAAAATACAAGCTCGCTAAGGGATATGATTTAATAGCATATCATCCAAATGACATGAACGAATTTACTCCGAGATATTTGATGTCAGAGCTAAATGACAATTTAACTCTCTTCATGAAACGCGTAAAAAATAGAGACGGAACGAAAGAAGAAAGGTTTATGAGTCCGGATGACTTAGAAAGGGAACTTGTTGAAAACGGTCTCGGAATATATGAAATGCCAGCAGATGAGGTACAAGAAACTCCACAGGAAGAACTAGTTCAGATACAACCAGACATGGAAGAAATAGTTCAGCAACAAAAGCTAGAAGAGCCTGAAGGAAACGAACAAGTCCTTCCTTTGGAAACTAACTTCACAGAACTAGATGAAGATTTGGAACAGCCGAAAAATCTTGACCCTCAACAAGAGTATGCGGAGAATATGGAATATTTCCAAGAGTCTAAAAAAAATTCGGCTGACATAGTAGAAGAATATCGAAAAATGTTTGCCGACATACAAAAGACTCCAACATCAGATGAAAATATCCAGCATAGAATGGAAGAACTGAAAAAAAATGTACACAAATACAACAACCCTTTTTACTTACGAGCATTTAACGTTCAATCTTCGGATGAACTCGGTGAAGATAAAAGGTTAAATTTCAAGAAAACATATAGAAATGAAACATTGTTTAAAGTTCATTCAGAACCTAACCAAGATGGAAACAAACCTACTTTTGTTTCTGCAGACGATGGAACTACAATGAGATGGGGTCATAAAGCTAACCCGGATAGGTGGTTCATAAACTTACAACCTCAATTCCAAGAAGTTGTAGACGCAATGGAAGTCAATGGTGAACCAGATATAGCTGGTATTTTCAGCGCGGCTTTAATGCCATTGAAAGATATGAAAGATGCAGATATTTTGGACCAGTATGAAATGAACATGGCTGATGGAAATATAACACCTGACGTTCTAGAACATTTATCTCAAAGAACTACACAGAACCATAGAGATGGTATATTTGGTGAAGAGTTTAGAAAGAAAGTTAGGGAGATAGAAGGAAGAGAACCTATTGTACATGACCTTGCAAACGAAAGTTTACAAAATGTCATAAAAACTTACTTTGCAGACAATGAACCGAGAAGGGATGAATATTTAAGAAAACTCAAATGGACAGTACCAAATGAAATGTTAGTATTGAAAAACATGTTCCTTGACAAAATAAAACCAACTACAGAAATAAACGACGCAAGACTGAAAGATTGGGTAGAAGCCTTCCCATTCACAAAAGATATAGTTGGTAACATGGAAAGAAAACCAGAATGGCTACAAAAACATATTTGGAAACGAGCTTATTCCATATGGACAGGCACTGTTTGAAGAGCTTGAACCAGAAACTCAGGAAAGAGTCATGCAAACAATACGCGAAGACTCAAATACAGACTATGACAAACTCTTTCTAGGATATAGGTTACCTGAGATGGGCGACCAGAGCCAAAAGGCAAAAAGGACATGGGAAATTTGCAACATACTAGATGAACATAATGCAAAGATGCAACAACTTCAAGCAGAGGGCAATGAAGGAAAAAGAAGAGTTAAAAACTCAGTCAGGAAGAAAGTAAAGCTTGGTCGGAGTGGGTTCTATTATGACATATAAATCCAACTATTCTATATTTTTACTCATATGAAATGTACGCCGCTCAGAATATAACGCCAACAGTTTTGGATGCCTATGAATGGAAATGTTTCCGAATGGTATAACGAATGCGACAATGCCATTAGAAGGTCAGAAATAGTTCCTGGAACTTACGAATATACAACTGCTGTTTCTTATGGAAATGTAGGTGAGTTTGGAGAAGGTTCTTCAACAACAGTAGATATTGCTTGCGACAGGTTTCATATTATTTCTATTGACAACTCTTTCTTATACGTGGAACAAGACATTGAAATAAAACCTTCTGCCAAGTTGTCTGACAAGAAAGGTTGCAATGGAATTTTCTATGTCGGATACCAATATGCTCCAGAAGTTTTCATGGGATATAAGATATATTCTAACTCTGACTTAGTTCAAACAGTAACATGGGCAAACTATGAATGGTTCGCTTTGAGAAACTCAGTACAACCACAAGCTAGAGAACAAACAGACCAGTATGCAACTATTGAGAAAATAAGAAGACTTGACCCTAACGTTCCAGGAGTTTATGTTAACCTTTCTGGACAAACTGCAGCAGCAGTAACCAAAGTAAAATTGAAACTTAGAGTTCCTTTGTCATCTTTCCTCATCTTCAGGTTTTTTAAGATACTTGCCAAACTGGGCAGGAAAAATTTCTATCGAACTTACTCCAAGCAAAAATAACTTAGTCATTGCACCAACACAAGACCCATTCACTCTTACAGAAGTAGTGGGAACAAATAAAATGTCATTCGCCGACTTTTGCAAAAACAAAGTTGACTTAGACTTTGGTTTCTCAAACCTCAACACTGAAGTAAACTATTATTTCAATGCTGCTGGAGATGCTTGGGACCCAGTTAAGTTCACATGCGAAAAGTTTGAATGCAAGAGAATAGAAAGCAGACTTGCAGTCTATATGTTGGACCCAGATATTTCAAATGCTTTAGCTGCCAAATATATTGCAGTTCCACTTATGTTCCCTATACACCAAATATCTGTCAAAGACTTTGCAGGTGAAGTTTGGAAACCAAAATCCAGGAACCGCAGGTGCAAGAACAGATATTGCCTTTAACAACTGCAATGAAACATGCAGATACTATGTTTGTACTGTTCAGACGAACTATAAATGACTATTCTTGCTTCTACAACCCTGGTATTAAATACCATATAAACATAGATGGCAAATATTATCCAAGAGAAGAATATTCTACAGTTGAGGATATGAGGTCATACAACTTGACATTAGATGCTATGAACTTTAACAACAACTTCACAACAACCATTAACCCTGAAATGCAAAGTTCTATTATGCCATATGTGAAAGTATGGACTCATACAGGAGCTCAAAACACTCAATATACAAATGGAGACCGTTCAAACTTTTGGCTTGGCATTCCATTTGCTGACTCAGAAGACTTTATGGGTGGTATTTCAACTGTTGGTACAGTTCAAATACAATATACTGGTGACAGAGACGGTCCAAATGAATTGAAAGCAAAGAAGTTTACAAAACCAATAGCACTTTTCACGGAAGATGCTCTTTTGAAGATTCGTTCGATGAAACCTGCTGGGGCTCCTCAGATTGGCATAACGACAGCTTCCATCGAGCAGATTTTGGCAGCAGGTCAGTAAGTTGTTCTTGAACTGACTTCTCTCCGTCAAATATTGACAGTACGCCAGTTTTGACATAAAATTGTATTATAAACTTACCTTTAGAAATATCGGTCAGTTTTGTTGTTATATTTTTGTCTGCTTCAAGAACTTTCACCATTTCAGTTATACCAACTTTCTTTGCTTTATGAAAATATTTTGGTTCAGCAAAGACTGCTATTCTATAACATTTTCCATTGTTTGTGTAAAGAACTATTCTGTCAATGTATTTGTATTGTTTGTGTGTGTAAACTTTGTTTGCTTCAATTCGAAGAGATACTCAATACGTCCATCTTTTTATTCTAAGTAAAATGTCATTTCCGAAAAATAGAAGCGTAAGTGTTTCAAAAGGTTTAATGGCGGTGGCAGATGTGAAGTTAAATTCACCAACTCAAACAAACAGTCAAAGTGTTGTTGTCAATGTCAAAGAAAGAGATGTTGAAGTGGGGAAACCATACGAAGACGAAGATGGTATAACAATTGTTCCTGTAAAAGAACAACCAACATATCCTGAAGTTAGCAGAGACTTAAGTTCTGTTGCAGATATTCGAAATGACTACCAACAACTTAAAGACAAACTTAAAACTCAGGAGAAGATTTGTCAAGCTTTGGGTATAATGTTAAACTTGGTCGAACACAACCCTGTAAAAGTGAACTCATATGTCATCGCACCTCATGAAGTTTTGAAAGAACTATTGAAACTTTTGACAGAGGCAGACGATATAAACATCAAAGAAATAGAACCCGACATTGCTTGCTGTGGTGTTTCATATAATGTCATTGACAAGATATACGTTATGAAAGGAGGTGAAACGTTGAACTTAAAATATAGTTTCCCAGACGTCATAAAAATATTTGACGACCACAACATTTCATTAAAATTTACTTGCTAAGTAAATGGCAGAAGACATAGTGGTTTATACTATTACGACTAAAAACCCTGAGTCATATAATTCTATAACAACAAACTTACAAAGTCCTCAAGGACGATATTGTAAACTGACCTTAAACACGATGACGACTAAAGCCTGTTTTGCTCTTTTGACACCAGAAGACTTTGTTGTTGTGAATGGTAAAAAATACTTCTTTGAAGATACTTACTCAGATATACCACCAACAGGTTTTGTTGACTTATTTAATACTTTAAGGACGGATGTAACATGTGCTGCAACTAGAGCAGGTTTCATTATGTTTGGATGTCCGACTGAGTTTACTATAAACGATATGAGCTATAATACAAAACTTATATCTGGTTTTTACTACCAACAGTTTCCTATAACAGGAAAAGGTGTCATACAAGGTTTGTCTGTTCCATTGACTTTAAGTACACCTATTTTATATATTGTTTCAAACTTAGGTTCAAAGTGCTATTCGAATATCGACAGAAACTACTATGACCAAAAGATACTCATGCGTATAAACAACACTTCTCTGCTGGTTTGCCTATTGTTCATTCGAATGCAGAGTTTTCAGCTTTAGTAAACTCAAACACTTTGGCAAACATAAACTTAACCTTAGTTGACGCAAACTTTGTTCCTGTAAAACTTTTATGTCCTATGTATTTGTCAATGACGGCAGAAAGTTTCGAATTGGAAGATGCAACTGGTGAAAGTATTGTACTACAAGAACAACTTCAACAACAAATAGCTCAAGAACAACAAATGCAACAAATGGAACAAATGCAACAACAAGCTCAAGAATAAAAAAATATTTTTTTTTATTTTTATAAAAATGTACAGAATAGACGTTTCAGATTTTTATGACTTCCAAGCGTTCAGAAATATGTGTCCATTTAGAGACTATAACAAAGCAGTCGAGAATTTGAAACGTTTAGTCATTTATGTTGACTCTGCCCCAGAATGTTATGTTATGAAAGAATGGGATGTTGTCTTTAACAAACCAAGAGCAACCATAGTTTCAGAACAAGAATGTAGACAGAAACTTAAGAAAATAAAAGTCGTACAAGTTGGTATGAAGATGTTAGATGCTTGGGATATCTTATTGTCAAAGTTAGAAGATTTTTCAGTTCGTGGTATAAAGTTCTATACACCATCTCCAAACTTCTATTCTATCTTCACTGGATATAAATACGAACAAGTAGAATGGAAAGAAAATATTATAGAAGCTTGGTTAGACCATGTCAAAGAAATTATATGCAATGGAAACGAAAGAGTCTATGAGTATATCTTATGTTGGTTTGCAAACATCTTACAACATCCAAGTGCTAAAAATGAAACTGCTCTCATCATAATAGGAAAACAAGGAACTGGTAAGAACACTTTCTTTACAGATATCTTATGCAAACTGTTAGAGGGCTATTCGAACCCTAATATGACAAACTTAGAAAACATCTGCGGTAAATTTAACTCTTCAATAGAGAATATGAAACTTATAGTATGTAACGAACTTCAAAGTATAGATACAACAAAGGTTTTAAACTCAGATGCTTTGAAGAGTCTTATAACAGACAAAGTTGGAGTTGTTGAAAGAAAGTATAAAGACCAAAGAGTTTGTGAAAATGTTGCAAACTTCATTATGGTTTCAAACAATGTTGTTCCGATGAAGTTAGAAAGTTCTGACAGAAGATATGTAGTTGTCAGAACGTCAGATTCTCATATGCAAGATACAGAATATTTTGACGACTTAGCAGAAACTTTGACACCTAACTTTTACAACCACTTGTTCTCATATTTCATGACATTAGATATTTCTAACTTCAATCCAAGACAAATTCCACATACCGAAGAAAGACAAACATTGTTAGAAGCAAACAAGAGTGTATATGAACTGTTTATAGATGAGACTAACTTTGAGTGTTTAGATGAAAGGTCATTGTACGATTCATATAAACAATATTGTCAAGAGTATGGTTATATGGCAGCTTCTAAACGTACATTCTTGGCAAATGTCAAAAATCTTTTAGACATACAGAACGGCGTATATACAAAGAAAAATTTTTCTGAGTAAATTTAAAAAAAATATTTTTTTATCCGATAGAAAAGATGACGAAATATATTTCAGTCAACAAGTACATGACAGAAGTCAAAGAAGAACTAGACCCATTCATATATTTGAATGTTTACTTCTACCATTTTGAAAAGTCTACATTTGACAAAGTTTGGAACATCGAACCTGTTAAGTTTGCTATTGTGACTAAAAATGGTGCGAAATTTGAAGACTTAGACATAGAAGGTTTGTTAGCAGTCAAAGAAAATTTTGACAGAAGGTTCTCAAACCTTAAAGAAGGCAAAGCATACAAACTTGTTATACCTTATGAACCAAAGAAAGCAGACGACTATGAATATTATGAGTCTAAGATAGTTGAAGTTCAAGGTAAATTAGGTAAAAAGATTTTAGAGTCTAAGCCAGTGTTTGCCCCTAAAGAGGAAGAGAACATTGACATTGACCCAGAAATGTTCTAAAAATAAAATTTTATTTTTACATGTCAAATTTCTTTTTCTCTGGAACTGGTTCAGGTTCTTTCTTCTCTTCTTCTACTTTCTTTTCTTTCTTCTCTCTTCTTCTTCTTCTTTTCTGGTGGAGTTATGTCAAATTTCTCAGAACCATATTTATGTAAAAGTTCTTTGTCCTTTAATAGCTCTTCTATTCTGTTTCCTATTTCATCTTCAAGAACAGCGCATGTGTCTTCTTTGCATTCTAAGAACTTTTGTTGGACTTCATCTCTCCAAGAGGCGTCATCTCTGTCAACAAGTCTGTCATTGACAAACTTAAAGACTTCTCTGCCTAATGTTTTATGGTTCTTGTCATATTCCCAGAAACAGAACTTTAGAACAAATTCACCTTTCTTGTTTACACTATGTAAGATTTTATGGTCGACAGATGTTTTGCTGTCGAAAAGTTTGTCTCGAATATAGATAGCGAAATCGCTAGACATTTTCAAAAAGATAAAAATTTTAATTTTTCTAAAAATATGTTAGAAAAAAAGTTTGCTGACATTGACAAGAAATTTGAGAATGTTTTGAAGAAGAACAAGAGAAAGTTAGAAAATGCTCAGATAAAACCCATACATGACAAGTTCTTATTTGCTCAGAATGGTATAACAGGTCTAATTGCACCACCTGGGTCGGGTAAGACTTTCACTTATCTTAAAATGGCTGCACAACAACAAGAACTAGATGAGAAGAACCCATTCTATGAGTTAGTAGTCATTTGTAGTACTTCTGGTCAATTTGACCAAACCGTAAATTCGTTCAAAGATATTATAAAAAAGTCTAAGTTAGTATGTATAAAAGACTCTGAGTTGTTAGATTGGATAAAGAAGTACCAAAGAAGAGTTTTGAAGTATAATGCTATAAATGAGTATATAAACTCGAAGTTTAAAGACCCAAATGAGGAAATGCAGAGAATATTAGAGAAGAAACACTTCAGAAACAAACAGAAAGAGATAGAATACATTTCGAAGAAATTGCAATCTTACGATTGGAAAACGTACCCTCATAGATGTCTTCTTATCTTAGATGACTTTGCTTCTCATCCTTTGTTAAAGAACAGAGAACAAGATATGTGTCGAATTCTTAAGAAGCTCAGACACTTTAACATCTCAGTTGTCATTTGTGTACAGACAGCAAAGAGTTTAAGTAAGGATGTTAAAAGAATACTTACTGACATTATACTCTTCCCTGGATTGTCCGAAGACGATTTCATGGAACTTATGAAAGAGTCCATGGCAGGTAAGTTTGACAGACATGAACTATGGGAGAAGTACAAAGTCATACAAGACCCTCATACTTCTTTCAGAATTCATACCTACGCGAACAAAGTTCAAATTGTAAAAAGTCAAGCTTGAAAAATAATGTTTAGTCGTAGTAAGTCTGTTGTGGTGCTGGGGCTGTCGGTTCTTCTGGCTGTGGAACGGGTTCAGTAGGTGGGACGTCGGACATTCGTTTGTGTCTTAACCGTCTTTGTTCTGAAACAATATAATATTGTCTTGAAAAAGTACAATATTGTCTTGAAAAAGTACAACATTGTCTTGAAAAAGTACAACATTGTCTTGAAAAAGTACAACATTGTCTTGAAAAAGTACAACATTGTTCTGAAAAAGTTCAAGACTTGTTCTGAAAAAGTACAGCCGTACTCAAATTTGAGAGACATTGTACTGAATTTATACAACATTGTTCTGAAAAAGTACAATATTGTACTGAATTTATACAACATTGTTCTGAAAAAGTACAACATTGTCTTGAAAAAGTACAACATTGTCTTGAAAAAGTACAACATTGTCTTGAAAAAGTACAACATTGTTCTGAAAAAGTTCAAGACTTGTTCTGAAAAAGTACAGCCGTACTCAAATTTGAGAGACATTGTACTGAATTTATACAACATTGTTCTGAATTTATACAACATTGTTCTGAAAAAGTACAATATTGTACTGAATTTATACAACATTGTCTTGAAAAAGTACAATATTGTACTGAATTTATACAACATTGTCTTGAAAAAGTACAATATTGTACTGACTCAGTATGGAGCTTGACCCCTTAGACGAAGCAATTTATCTAATTGAAATTAACGAGCTTGTTAAAGACTTCCTCAGGCAGAATGTAAAAGGCAAGCTTGAAAAATAAAGATTGAAATTTACCCTACTTGTTTGAAGTTGTCAAAATACTCTGTTATTTTTTCCTTTAACAATGGCAAATCTTCTTTGAAGGTAAGTATTGTACAACCTTTCATATCATAGTGTGTTTGAGGTAACGTATCTTGAACTATCTGTTTAACATCTTCATTCGGTGTCATTGAAATCGGTAAGTTTTCGCGATAGAACCAATTTCTGTCAGATTTGTAAATCTTAGCAAGGTCGTAAAAGCTTTTGTTGTTTCTTCTGACTAAATGCAACATAACCATATCTCTGTCTTCTTCATTTTCCATCTCTTCAGTGTAAATCATATACTTATAGTTCTTTTCCTTTCCTTTTGGTACCGAACGTGGTATTCTTTTCTGTATGTTTTTGTCTTCTTTCATCATATCTTCTCTCTGCTTTGTACAAAGTTCGTCAAGAAGTTTACAAACATACCAAGCATAACGAGGTGAAGCCCACATTGCTATTGAACTAACTAGGAACTTATGAACATATATACCTTTTAGATGTGATGGTAAGTTTTGTCTGTCTTGGTACATCTTTTTAAGTTCTACATGTTCAAACTCACTGAGGAGTTCATGAGTGCTATTTAATTCAAACCAATCTTGTGGTTTCATAGTATCTGGAGCAAAACATGCTGTCAAAATACTTTGCATTTGGTACATATCGTCTTTGACCGAACGAATGAGACGGAGTTGTTTGTTAAACTGAACCCACTCATATTCTTCATTTATAGCTTCATGGACTATAACTGTTTGTGTTCTCTGTTGTTGTCATATCTGTCCTTACATACAAAATAAAAAAATAAATAAAATAAAATTAGCGTTATTTTTTCTATCTTAAGGAAATTCATGAAATTTGGTCATTTTTCAGCAAAAATATATTTTAGGGTAGAAGGTTAGATATAACCTGTTTTCTAACCTCTTTTCTACCCTCGTGAATTTTCATGAATTTTCATGATTTCATCGTAAATGTTTTGTCAAGACTTCTTCATATATTTTTGTCAAGACTTCTTCATATATGTTTTGTCGAAACTTCTTCATATATGTTTTGTCGAAACTTCTTCTTCGTAATGAGCGTAAATGACCAAAAAATATATTTTAGGGTAGATGGTTAGATATAACCTGTTTTCTAACCTCTTTTCTACCCCAGTTATTTTATAAGCGTTTTACATGGTAAACGTTATTTTTACATGTATTTTTCAGCAACTTCGTCAAATAATTTTATAGCTTTATCTATCTCATCTACTTCAAACGTTTCTTTACCTTTTATGGGAGCACCATACATTTTCTCAAACTTTTCAAGTAGTTCTGTTTCAGCAGCTCTCATATCGTTAACCAACACAACCTTGACTCTATTGACTGTACTGTCATATCTTAGAGTTATATTATATGTCCTTCCTATCTTATATCTTTTTGTGTTGAAGTCCTTCGGTTTCTGAACGATGTAAAGTAAGCCTTCACTGCAACGTTCTGAGTCGAACGAACCATATGTTATGAAATTATATCCAACAACTGGGTCTAACCATAACAAAACTATTGGTATAAGACTTTTGTCGATGAGATATGCTGTAGTTCCATAGAATCTTACCGATATCATAAGCTCAGGATTTCTTGTCAAAATTTTCTGAGTAGAAGCAATTCTAACCCAGTCCTTTGCTTTCTTTCCAGATGGAGATAAAATGTCTGACAAAGAATATTTGTTGTATTTCTTTGAGTATCTTACGTTTAAATCACCTATTCTAACCACTTTGGTGTCATTGTCTATCTTTCCAACTGTTTCAAACTCATTGTTTGACATTTCTGTCTTTAAGTCAGCATAGTCGTTTCGCATACGTTCTATCTCTTTGACGGAGTAGTTATATTTCCTCATTGCTGCTTTACATTTTGAACATTGTGGGTTCATTTTAGCATTGTACATTGAAATCTTACCTGCTAGTATGACTAAGGCGTCAATGGTTTTCTTTAACTCAAAAGTTGCGGGTTTTATCTGTTCATTCCATACTTTACCTCTTCTATCTTTATCTCTTATCTGCCATACACATTTTGCAACTAACGAAACAAAGTTGTCGTAGGTCTTAAATTCTTCGGATTTGTAAAGGTCAATGTCCATGACTTTGTGGTTGCAATGAAATCCAAGGAATTCATAGTTTACCTTTCGTATGAACTTCTTTATTTCTACTGAGTCAGTCAGTCTGACTTCTATTTCGTCAAATTCGGGAATGGTTAGTTTTTGTTGTTGTATTTCAGGAAGTTTAGGTAGATGGTCAATAATATCCTGCATTTCATAAAGATACTGTTCATTTGTTTCATCTTTCGCACTACAGTCTAAATTACTTGTTAAAAGTTCTTGCTTTATCTTCTGGATTTTTGTTTCGAAAGTATATGAAGAAGGAATGAAGCTTTTCATCTCTACTAACATTGAAGTTGGGTTCATGACTAAAGAGTTTGGTGCTGTAGTTGTTTGAATTGTTGTTGTGCCGATTGTTGACATTTTTATTTTTTTATACAAAATAAAAAAAATAAATAAAATAAAGTTAGTTTTATTTTTTATTTCGGGAAAATTCATGAAAATTCAAGAGGGTAGAAAAGAGGGTAGAAAAGAGGGTAGAGCTACCCTTCTACCCTAAAATATATTTTTGGGTCCTTTACACTCATTACGATGAAGAAGTCTTGACAAAACATTTACGTTCATGTTTGACAAAACATTTATGAAGAAGTCTTGACAAAACATTTACGATGAAATTCATGAAAATTCAAGAGGGTAGAAAAGAGGGTAGAAAAGAGGGTAGAGCTACCCTTCTACCCTAAAATATATTTTTGGTGTAAATTTCAATAAAAATAAATGGTTCATTTACTCACAATATTTTTGTACAAAACGACCCCAAACTTTTAACCTCTCTTCTGCAGCTTCTAATGCTATCTTGGCGAGTTCATATTCTCTAAATTCTCTCTTTAAATCTTCTTGTTCCCATTGGTCTAGTTCGTATGGCGAGTCTCTATAACCAGAACATATCTCACGTTCATGTTCTATTTGTTTTTCATGCATTTTTCTAACTTCTTCTTCGAACAAAGGTTTAGCATTTTCTACTGTATCTTCGAGTTCTTCTTCTTCATCTAACTTCTCATGAACTTTCTTGTCTATGGAGTCCAGAATTTTTCCAACTGCTATGCAATATTTTGGTGAAGCCCACATTGCTATATAGTTTACAAGTCTTGGGTCTACATACATTCCTCTAACCTGTTTGATTTCATCCGGAATTCCTGCATGAACTTTGTATAAAAAGCAACCGTCGGAATTCCGGCGGTTGGTATATTCTTCACAAAATGCCGTATAATACTCTTCCCAGGACTTATTTTCCAACAACTTTCTAAAGTCTTTCCTAAACTGCTGACACATATTTGTTACATTTATATAACCATCCTTGTCTCTACGTAAGACTTCAATACCGTTGTAAGTGCCTTTTGTGAATGTTTCGCCATTAGATTTCGTGAACGTTTTTGCTTCGACTGACATACTGTTCTTACAATAAAAATAAAAAAAATATTTTTTGGTGGGACGTCGGACATTCGTTTGTGGCTTAACCGTCGGACATTCGTTTGTGGCTTAACCGTCGACCCCCTCAGTAAACATCTCATTTTAACTCACTTTTTTTCTATCTTAAGGAAATTCATGAAAATTCACCTGTTGAACTTTGTATAAAAAGCAACCCGCGGAATTCCGCGGGTTGGTATATTCTTCACAAAATGCTTGTTTTGAGGTCGAGCCACTTTTGGCTCCACCGTATTCTTTCAACCAAAAACTCATTTTTCAATACTTTTTCAGCACTTTTCCGTAGTTATATATGAAAGACAATTCGAGATAAAAGTCATAGTACAATGGTATAATATGCTGCACACCGTTTGTTGTGAACCAAACTTGAAAGTCAGAGAAACTGTTACTAGGTGGTTCGTAGAATTTAGAGGTAAGGTCATAAAAGTCCTTACCGATACAAAGAAAACTATTGTTGCTTGAACTAAAACTTGCATGACACATGACATTTTGAGGGTCAAACACGTTTCTATAAACTGTCAAATCTGTTGGTGGGCGTATAAACCAGAACGGACCGTCAGGTGGTAATGGTTCGTTCTGGTTTAGTAACCGAAGAAATTGTGCCCAAGAACGTTTGTCTACTTGCCAAAATAAAAACTGTGTACTTCTTGGAGGGTTAATTTCAATCCTTTGAAATGAAACGGTGGAATTCATCTTGTTGTATTCTAGTTTCAGATAGTATGTTCCATTTAGTAAAGAGTCGTATTTTTCTTGAAATTCCCAATAATATTTGTTCATTTGAGTTTGAAAGTCATTTAGAGTTTTCTCAAGACTTTCGTCTGAACGAACTGTAAAGATTCTCATTTCGTCAAATTTGTCTATTAGACCATCAGAACCTTCATATTGCCCATGAAAATATACTGCGAACATAAATGCGTTAGTTCTTTTTGAAAACAAAACTCTTCTAAATCCTATTGCCTTTGCTTCTGAAGGACTTTGAAGCCAACGAATTGGATAGTCAAACTTGTAAGCACCGGATGAAATTTCTTCATCTGATATTGCCCTACCGGCATTTGTGAAGA
Source organism: Trichomonas vaginalis G3 (assembly GCF_026262505.1). NCBI lineage: Eukaryota > Parabasalia > Trichomonadida > Trichomonadidae > Trichomonas > Trichomonas vaginalis. The sequence goes on along the minus strand of NC_067206.1, from coordinate 38,509,996 downwards.
TATAGTCTAACGGTTTTGTATCTGCTACTTTTGTTCTTTGTTTTTCAACCTGAAACATTTAATATATGTAAAAATATATTGTTTTAAAATTGTATGCCATTTCATATTTCTCATCTAACAAACATGTTGTCTGACTGCTTGAGGGTTAGGTTGGTACCATTCAAACTTTACACTTGCAATTCCTTCAATTGCATTCAAAATGTCTGAGTCGGAGTCAACCATTTGTTCTCTCTTTGTAGTCTTGAAAGCGTCAAGAAGTTGTGCGGCTGTTGTGACATTGCCATGTGCATAGTAAATGTGACCGTCCAAATCTGTACGGTTAGTCTGAGATTGTATCCTTTCTTATTTCCGTCTTGTATGCAGCAAGTACTCCCATGAAGCCTTCTTTGTTCTTTCCTTCGTCAAAGTTTACTGTAAAGGTTCGACCAGATGTAATTTGACTTCTAACTTCACGGTACTTTTCATATGCATATCTTGTTCTTTCCATGGGAGCATGTTTGTCTTCACCTTTTCCTTTTTTCCTTCTCAAAGGATGCAATTGTTCGTCATGTTTCCAATAGAATCTGGCAAAGCCGTCGTGTCCTTCAACTTGCGGTTCAGAAACATTGAAAGGCATGTCCATAAGACGTTCTTCTTCTAACCTCTCTAGTCTGTTTGGATAGTTTGCGCGCGCTGTTTCCAAGTCCATTTCGTAGGTCAGACCAGACAATTTGTCATAGACTTTTATGGGTCTTCCCTTCCTATATTTAAACTTCTTTGAAACTCTCCAGCCATATCTTTCTAACTCTGCTTTTATTCTAGCAGACCTTCTGTCCATTCTATGCGGGGGCATTTTTATAAAAATAAAAAAAATATTTTTTTTCTTTACTTTACGTAACCGCCTGCTGCCAAAAGTCTTTGACGCCAACCCATACCAGCTAATGAAGGTTGACTTGGTTTAGTTTGGAAACTAACCTTTGGTTTTGGTTTATCTTCAGTTTTTGGCTCACCTTCTTCTATCGGTTTTTCGTCACTTTTTGGTTCACCTGACTTTACCTCACTTGCTTGAACAGTTGTGTCGTCAACATCTTCATAAATATCATATGCCATCTGTTTTTGTTTTCCTTTCAACTTTTTGTGTTTGTTGTAAAGTTTAGAATATTTCGACTCTAAGTCAATGAGATGTTCTATAATGAACTGTTGGTCAGTGAAGTAAACTTTCCCATCTGTTGTCTCGAAAGCTCCTTCAGACTTCAATATTTTATTTGTGAGAGTCTGTTTCTTTTTTGAGATACTAGCCGTTCCATTTCTATGAAAAGTGACTTTATAGTTAGGGTTTGTATTTCCAGACCTGGCACTTTCTATTATTGAATTTTTCTCTTCATCTGTAAGTTCTTTGACAGGTTTTGACAATGGTTCTGAACTTTTTGTTTGTGGTGTCAAATCTACCGTTTCAACTTCTTCGGTCATTTCATCTCAGTAAAAAATTTTAGTTTGGTTTGTTTTCAACTGGTTGTTTAGGTTTTTTAAGTCGGTCTAAAACTTCTTGAGGTATAGGAAGAACTTGACAAACACGTGGTTGTGTAACTGCTGGAAGCCGACAAAGCCATCTTGAACCCATTTGTCTCAATGCTGTATTGTTCATTTCATCTCAGTAAAAAAATTTACATTCCCCACGTTTGAGGCGGTTGCGGTTGGTTGTTGTTTACCCACTGTTGTGCATGGTTATATCCTCTGTTAAAGAATCTTTCACCTTGGTCCATATAGTGCCCTGCTTGGTTATAGTAGTCATTTGCTTTGTTATAGTAGTTTCCTGCTTGTCTTCCTACATTGTCCATCCATCCTTGAACTTTTCCTCTTGTTTCAGGATTTGGAATAAGATTTGTTGCATCTCGTGCTACCTCCCAACCTTTCTGTACAGTTTGTATAATAGGCTGTGCTTTCTCTTTCAGTATACCTAATGTACTCAAAATCTTCCTTCCAATTCCAAATGCACCTCTGGCTATTGTTCCCACTGCGGGCAAAAATCTGGATGCAACTCCTGCTAATGCGCCAAATAAACCCATTTCTTATAGGGTAAAAATGACGAATCCAAACAAGGACCCCTATGTTTCTAAAGCGACAAAGAAAGCACTCATGATAAAAATCTTTAGTTCAACACCAAATGCTTGGTTTATGGATATCTTGGAAAACATTCCGAGGTATAGAGAAGATGGACCACCATACTGGCTAATATTTGTCGGTCAAAACACAAGATACTGTGAAGCCATACCATTACAGTCCAAAATATTTTAGATGTGAAAACTGCTTTGACAATATTCGTTGACAAATACCATCCAACAAAACTGACATCTGACTGTGAAAGTTCTTTCAAATCAGACGATATTAAAAACTATCTGCGTTCAAAAAATGTAAACCAATATTTCATTGTCGACCAAAACCATTCTGCTCTTGGTGTCATTGACAGTTGTATAAAAATCTTAAGAGACTTAAACCAACCACAAGGTGGTGAAGCAAATGAAATGTCATATGACGACAAGTATAGACACTTCTCCATGGCAAAGATGAGACAAGTTTTAAATATTTACAATAGCCGTAAACAAAAAGGTTTGGGAAACCACTCCCCCGAAGAAATGAAAAACAACCCTGACTTAGAGAAAGACTATATATTTAATAGTTTAGTCAAAAGAGACAAACAAGAAAGAATGCCAGGCTTCAAACTTAAGAAAGGTGACAAAGTAAAAATAGAAATACCTAAACGCGACCCATATGAAAATACTATTGACTATGACAACAATGGGAACTCGACAGGTACTCACGTTCGTGTTCGTAAAAATAGAAGAAAGTATACAAGAGAATATTATGAAGTTTTAGGCAAACATGGCAAAATGTACAGACTGCAAGCAGAAGATAAAACTACTATTGTCAGACCTCGTTTCAAACTTGTCAAAGTTCAAGGTGGTATACTTTCAAAGACAGTTCCTAACAAATATAAGACAACTCCTGACGAATATGCTAAAGAAGTTGAAAATGACGACTAAGCAATTCTATACCATGCGTAAACTGTCATGTAAGGTGGCATGTAGTCTTTACTTTGTCCCGTTGTTTGCGTATATCCTGAAACGAAATGTGTATGGTTTCCTTCTCCCTGAGTGTCACTCCAGTAACAATTTATAGCAAACTTAACGTCGTCTTTAACATCATATCCTTTACCTTTTGTCATTCCTGTCCAATCCCAATATCTATGCTTATGCCAACCTGCTTCAGCTGTAGTTAAATTTATGTAATGACTGTGTGCAGGTAAGTTTTCACCTGAAATCGTTTTACTTCCACCTGTTTCCTTTGAAGAGTTTGCACAATACAAAAACCTGTCGACTATTTGAGTCCAAGTTCCGAGACCAAGTACTACTTCTGGTCTGGTAGAGTTCATTGACGTGTAAATAGAACCTATAGGATATATTGTTTGAAGTATTTCTGTCTTTAATGTTTGAAGCTCTGTTTTGTCTGCTTTTTTATATAACTTTTCTTCAAGTTCATTTACGTCAGAGATGCTATGTCTATGATATTTTTGTGGGTATGTTCCTTCTGTCCATGCGAAAATACGTTCTTTTGTTGCATCTACATATCCTTTTATCCATGTCGAGTCTGCTTTTGTATTCCTTAACTCTGTAACACCTTTCTCAAGCTCTTTCAACTGTTGTCCATCTTCCATTAAACCTCTGGTATGACTTGAAACCGTTTGTGCCAACATATCTACAGTTTCTTTGTCGGCTTTAAGGTCTAAACATCCTGAAACCCACCCTGTATTGGCTTTACCTTCTAAAATCTTCGATGTCCGTTCATTATACCATTCAACCATTTTTTTAATTTCTTCATCTTTTTCATCCACATATTCCTTATCTGCCTTCTTCACTAACACACTAGCCATAAGTCCCTTATCTACTTTCTCCTCTAACTCACTGTTGACATATGTTTTGTCAGCTTTCTTTTCAAGGCTAACGTTTAAGTCTGTTATTTCAGATATAGAATGTGTATGTCCAACGTCACTTTTCCTGTTTAAGGTTTCTTGTAAGTTTGTAATATTTGCAATGGTATGTGTATGAGTCTTTTTAGAATATTCTTTGTCAGCTCTTGTCACTTCACTTGACATTTTATTGTCAACATATGTTTTGTCTGCTAGTTCAGGATGAGTATGTTCTTTCGTTGCATATGTTGCATCTGCTCTGTCATGTTCTTCTTGAACTTTTTCAATGACATACTCTTTGTCAGCTTTGTTGTCAACATCTGCTTTCAAAAGAAGTTCTTTTATAGGCTTCTCGTTTAAAGTTCCTTTTGTTGGATTTACACAGACAGTATGGTTCTTACTGTCTTGAAACAGAAACTCATCTGTCATTGGGTTTATCGTCAGTTTTAAGTTTCCTTCTTTCAATGACTCAGATATCTTAGAATAGTTTGAAAAGTTTGTTGTGTTCTTATTTAGAGCTTGCAAAATGAGTTGTCGGTTGTGTTGTATTTCTCTCATAGACGCTGTTTCTTTCGACATTTTTATTCTAGATAAAATATGCTTTCAATAGAAAAGAAAATTCAAGAGTTGCTACAACTAAACCATTAGATGAACTTTTTACGAATGTCGGTCAAAAGTTTGAGACAGAGACCGTAAAGCATGAAGGCTATCGTTTTGACTACCCATTAAGATGGCTAAGAGACCCATCTGTCACAAAAGCTATTGGCTTTCGTAGAATGAAGTTTGTGTCTGTAGAAGATAAAAGTTTTCCATTTATTGTAAGGTTTCATATAGATTATATATCTGAAGGGAAACGAAAAATGTGGGAAGAAATTGAGCTAATACAAGTTGACCTTTCATCTTCTCTACAGACTGCGTTAAAAATATAGAAGATAAAATAAATTCATGTTATGCAAAATATGCTGATGAATATGCAAATACCGAGAGCACACTTTATGTGAGAATTGTATATGACAAACAAAATTCACAAGTGTCATTTCAAATCTACGAAGACAATCCAAAGAAAGACGAACAAATATATACAGAATTCACTGCAATGTCATGGTATTATTTGCAAAGAATGTTAAATCAGAAAGTCGAACTTCCTTTAGCAAATATTTACAGTCGATATGCAAGAGATGAACCATATTTATTTAAAGATGTTTTCGACTCAGATGCTATTATAGTTCATGCTTCATTTTCTGGTGCACAAAACTCTTTTTTATGCTTGGCAAATGACTTTTACGAAAAACCTACAAAGCTATACGAACCACCAAGTGGAAGTATTTCAGACTTTCAAGTATGGTTTACTACAGATGGAAGAAAGAGAAATAATTCCATTATACCACGCGTTTTACTTAGAACTTAGTTTCATATACAACTACTATCGAACGGTAAAAATATAATTTTAATACGGTTGAGGTGTTGGATTTGGTTGCCAACTTGACTGTGGTGCAGGTTCAGGCTGTTGTATAACAGGAGCTTGTTCTTCTGGTTCAGGGTCTTTAGGTATAATACCAACGAACTGACCTACTCTTTTACCAATATTTTTGACTCCGTTCCAAATTCCTCTTCCTACGGTTTTTATTCCATTCCATATACCTCTTCCAACATTTCGAAAGAAGTTTCCAATACTACTGAAGAAACCCATTTTACTATATGTAAAAATCTAATGTCCACCTAGTCTCTTACGTTTCCTGTTGAGTTCCATAGCATTCTTTAACTGGAGCTCATACATTCTATTTCTCCTCTGGTAGAAAACATACTCTGGGTCAACTCCTGTGTTCGCGTCATCTGCATAGAGTTGTTTATATCCCACTTCAGGGTTTGTATAAAACTCTTTCCATCTCATATTTGCATACCATGGTGGTAAGCCTAACGCAGCGTCATTTGACATGGCAGTTTGCATTTGTACATCTGTTGGCACTTGACCATAGTTTGCCATTGCAGTTTGTATTCTAACTTCATTTGGAATATTCTCTGGGTTTGGTTGTCCAGGTTGCTGTGCATTCGCTAAGTTCTGTGCGTCCATTTAATATTAGATAAAAATATCTCTTACGAGTACATATGCTGAACATTTGCAGGCATTGGTTCATCTTCATATTCTCTATATCTTTCTGCCACGTCAAATAAGTAAATGACACAATGGAAAAAACCTAAAACAAGTAGTCCTATTTCAAACCACATTTACTTACTAGTAAAATTTCTTTGTTATGACACTTTCTCCAGTTTATAGGACCTCTCTCATATTCTATCTTATCGTATCTAAACTCATAGTCATGTATGTCCTCTAACCATCTCATGACACTTTCCAAACCACTTTTATCGGATGTAAAGTAAAAGCATGGATGGTTATGTAAAACGTCTAAAGTTTCTAAAGAGTCTCTCAAAGTCCAGTCTACTTGGTATTGAAAATCCCATGTGTTATAGAACGGCGGGTCCACTATAAAGAAAACATTTTCCTTGTCTTTATATTTTTCATACAACTCTGTCCAATGACATCTCACAAACTCTATACCCTCAATATATTTTTCTATGTTCTCTTTGAAAACATTTGTATAGTTAAGATATAAAACTTTTGACATAAGTGTTTCAATGTCATGAACTCTTATAGCACCACTATATAATAGTCTAGCAGATATACTATCCCAGTCAATATACTCTGCCTTTTTCAAAACCTCTCTGACAGTATTTTTCTTATCTAATGGTATACGTTCCATCTTACCTATAGGTATCTTTTCTTTTAACTCTTTCAATATTTTGTTTGTGTCTGGTATATGTTTGAGACGGTTCATATAGTTGTCGAAGTCATTGCATATAATCTTTGAGTCAGGAAATATTGTATGGCACAAATGAGATATATAGAAACTTCCACCGAACAAGTCTACAAATGTTAGACCATTCGGTAGTTTCTTAAGTTCTCTCAATAGAATATCTTTACATCTACTCTTATTTCCAAAGAAGGGTAACGGTGGTTTTGTAAAATTCATTTTATATATATAATAAAAATGTTTTTTCCTGAAAAGTGACAGATGTTTTATTGTGACTTCTTCGTAAAGACTTTGTTGAGATTTCTTCGTAAATGAGCGTAAATGACCCAAAAATATATTTTAGGGTAGAAGGTTAGATATAACCTCTTTTCTAACCTCTTTTCTACCCTCTTGAATTTTCATGAATTTCTTCGTAAAGACTTTGTTAAGACTTCTTCATCTAATTTCTCATGAACTTTCTTGTCTATGTTTTGTTGAGATTTCATCGTAAAGACTTTGTTGAGATTTCTTCGTAAATGACCCTAGTAGTATATTTTTGGTGTAAATTTCATGAAAATTCAAGAGGGTAGAAAAGAGGTTAGAAAAGAGGTTATATCTAACCTTCTACCCTAAACATTATTTTTGTCTGATTTTACGAAGAAGTCTTGACAAAACATTTACGAAGAAGTCTTGACAAAACATTTACGAAGAAGTCTTGACAAAACATTTACGAAGAAGTCTTGACAAAACATTTACGAAGAAGTCTTGACAAAACATTTACGAAGAAATCTTGACAAATTCAAGAGGGTAGAAAAGAGGTTAGAAAAGAGGTTATATCTAACCTTCTACCCTAAACATTATTTTTATTGAATTCTGTATAATATTCTGAGTAATATGACAGATGTTTATATAACACTTTCTCCGGTTTATAGGACCTCTCTCATATTCTATCTTGTCATATCAAAACTCATAGTCATGTTTGTCCTCTAAGACTTCATTTATACTAAACATCTTCAGGGCTAGAAGGCACGAAGTGCCTGGAAGCCCCACTACCTTTTTTTTTTTTTTTTTTTTTTTACCGTATATTATTTTTTAAGCTATCTTATTTTTTGAAATTTTATTCAAATCTTTGGTCGCAAGAAGAATTGCATGATAAATAAAAACATTTAATCAAAGTCAATTTTATTTTTCATATTCAAATGGACTGAGTGTTAACATTTAACATTTTTTGCTAATTGTCGTCAAAAATTAGGCGTAAAGCAAAAATTGATATTTCATATGGTTTTATGATAGATAAGCATTATATTCCCACTCATTATATTCGTAAATTTTGAGGTTTATCCTTCGCTTTTAAGATCATTGAATTTGATTTTTATATAAAATAGTTATATATTAGAAAATAATATGAGTTTATGTGATGTTTTGCTTTGATTTATGATTAATTTTATTAAAGTATCTCGATATGTATCTTGAACAAGATCGTTTCTTGAAGAACTCCAAGATTTTTAAGAGACTTCTTATGAAATTTGATAGATGATAAGAACCACCATTTACGCAAAATGGTTTATTGAATATAAAATAATTCTGTAGTGATCCATTTTCATTATACTATTTTTAGTCAAATCCTCAAAAGAATGCATTCAAATCTATTATTTAACTGAGAAACCGGATATTACATAATACACCATAATTATGTAAGCTGAAAATATTATGGGTTCATTCAAAAGCTCCAATTATACTTAAATTTGAAATTCAAATTATGATTAGTGATAATTACACATATTTGAAATTAAATTTGATATGTAAATCATAACATGATGATTAATTGATAAAAATTATGGAAATTAAAACGTAATTCACAAATCTTTTTATTCTTTTAGTAACTTTTCAAACTAAGATCATAACATTCATATTTGGATCCTGCTGATTCAGTTTATCTTATTTATTTTGAAATCTGTCGTTTAGATCTTCGTGGGATCACCTTTACTTGAATAAAAAGTATAAAAGTGAAGTTTTTATTCATTTTAATATTAGATTTAAACGAAAACTTGTTTCATATTAATATCTTAGTCGAGATATGAGATTTTATTCGTATTTGTTAGCATTCACTGGACAATCTAATCAAAAAAAAGTCACCTCGCATGGCTCGGAGAGCCCACTAAAGGCCAGCTTCGAAATGCTAAAAAGTTCACTTTTCCAAAGGAAATACTTCGCATGTGAAGGCCGGAGTAAGGCAGTCCTTTTCTATGGCCAGAGCGGAATCAAAATCTCACAAGTTGCTAAAAGTAGGATTTTTCCGGAAATGCAATACCTTTACAGTCTAGCTGCTATCATATGGTGGTTAGACTGCACAAGTATTGCACTTCATAATAAATTTCGAATACGTTATTACCCTCATACACCTTATTACTTCTCCTTGTTCTCCAAGAGGCCAAGGGTTCTACAATTACTCGAATGGGGAAAATTTTTTCCGAAGTCTCTCATTCAATGAGAAACCTCGGAAGAACTTTGCTTCAATGTACTCTACTTGTAATCCTTGGTTAATTAATAGTCTAGCAAAGCAAATTTCATCCGAAGTCTCTCACTGAATGAGAGGCATCGGAAGAAATTTGCCTTTCTAGACTATTATTACTATTCTCTGGTCACCAAGTGGCTGAGAATTCTGTAATTGATCGAATAGGATAGAATCCTTCCGAAGTCTCTCATATGATGGGAAACATCGGAAGGATTCTATCCCAAGGTAAAATGCTTGTAGCCTATGACTCTTTGTAGTGTAGGAAATGTAAGTTTCTTTCGAATAGAGCAAAATTCTTCTGAAGTCTCTCACTAAATGAGAAACTTCAGAAGAATTTTGCTCTCAGGTAATGTATGTGCGACTATTAGCAAAGAAATCTACTTAAATTTCGTTTATGGCGAAGTTCTCAGACGCCTCTCAAATGATGAGGGAAATTCAGAGAACTTCGCCATAATTTGTTGCAATTGTGATTCCCTGGCACATTGTAGGCCTGAGAATGAGAAAAGAGTTTATGGAATGGGCAGGTAAGATTTGCATACTCATTGAATCCTTATGTTACTTAGTTAATTCAATAATTATTAATCAAATATCTGTTTCTACCATTGTTGTAGATTCTATACATAATACACTATCTCATTCCTATAGGAAGAACTTAGTGAAATTGTTGCATGCTAAGTTCGGTCAAAATGTAAACCTCTCAATTTTATCGTCGGGGGAAGTAACTCAATTCCTTCAAAATTATTCTTTAAATATTGAATTTAAAGTTATTTAATTTGGATTATAAATAAATAGGCTAATACAATATTTAAAAATGAGAAAAAATAACTTTTCAAAGAACTTTTCATAATCTCAAAGAAAATTTTTTATTCAATAATTATATAAATTAATTAACATTCATAATGAAATTGGATTTTTTTTATAAAAAATTGGTCCTACTTAACTTTTTGAGAGAATTTGGCTTTCTCGTAAACGAAAAAGGGGATTTGACTCCGTCAAATCCCCGCTCACAAAAAGTGGACTTTACATGTCAAATTTTATATGCATGTAATGTCCACTTTTATGAGTTTTAGGAAGGAATTGGAAGCCATGAGTTACTGACATTGCATCAGTATCTCATAGCCTCCAATTCCTTCAAAAAATGGGAGAAACTTTGTCCGAATAGTTTAACATTCGGACAAAGTTTCTCCCATTTTAAGAAGGAATTGGAGGGTAAGAGATATACCATATGAATGTATATCTCTTACCCTCCAATTCCTTCTAGAAAGTGTCCAAACTTTGGGTTAATTGCAAAGTATTAACCCAAAGTTTGGACACTTTCAAGTGGAGATGGAAGGCTTTGGGGTATATATTAATACAATATACCTCAAAGCCTTCCATCTCCACTACAAATGTGAGAAACTTTGTCCGAATAGTTTAACATTCGGACAAAGTTTCTCCCATCTTTCAATGTAATTGCTACCTGTGAGGTACTGACTTGAAGTCAGTGCTTCACAGGTAGCAATATCCAAAAATTTAAAAACATTTTATCAGTTCGTTAGAGAACTAGAGCCTCCTAGGTACTGAACCAGAATCAGTGCCTAGGGGACTCTAGTGATCTATATAAATCTGAGAAACTTTGAGGAAATTGTTCGACATTTCCTCAAAGTTTCTCAGCAATTTAGCGAGGAATGTTCGTTATCGTGTAGATATTTATAATATATACATGATAACAAACATTCCCCGCTAAAAGATGTAAAATCTTATAAGAAATAATTGCAAAAGAATAACAAATTGCAACAAATTTTATATGAAACTGAACCTTATGAGGTAGTGATTCAAGATCACCGCCTCATAAGATTCAGTTTCAATCTCAAGTATCTCAAAAGTAAGGCTCTATTTTTTGCCATGTAAAGTGTCACTTTTTCTATCCAAATGATAAGTTATTCAGAGAAAGTTTCCCAGCTATCAAGAGGGAATTGTTCCTTATGAGGTATATATTCATACTGTATACCTCATAAGGAACAATTCCCTCCTTAAAACGAGAAAACTTGTTCGAAATTGTTTATCATTTCGAACAAGTTTTCTCGTTTTTAATAAGAAACTAAAGGCTATGAGGCACTGATTATATATTAGTGCCTCACAGCCTTTAGTTTCTAATAGATAGCTGGGAAACTTTCTCCAAATGATAAGTTATTCAGAGAAAGTTTCCCAGCTATCAAGAGGGAATTGTTCCTTATGAGGTATATAGTTATAATGTATACCTCATAAGGAACAATTCCCTCATTAAAATCGTAGATATTTTTTACTTATTACTCATGCTTTCAAAATCACAATCCTCTGAAAAGTTATTTTTTATTAAGAATTTAGAATTTTGATAAATACCTTTTTTCAATTTGATATAATACTTATATATTTTCAAAAAGACATTTTGAAAAGATATCTCAAAAGTTCTCTGAAAACCTATTTTTGATTAATTTTGAGAAATATCCGTATTAAATTAATCAATAAATTCATTCAACACTACTTTAATTTTTAAATTCAAAAAATTATATGTGCTTCTTAAAATGTCTCACAAAAATTTTATTATAAAATTATATACAATATTAAAAATCCCACAACATTTTTTACTTTACATAATCGTACTTCCTCGACGATTAATTTCCCCTCAATTCCTATCGTTGACCGAACTTAGCATGCAACAAAATCTCTTCCATATTGTGAAAATGCATTTCAAATTTGGAAAAATTAACCTTATTTTCATTGGACGGCCTCTTTCTTACGTCATGAATCACTCATTACCTCAAACATATGAAATAATTTAAACTATCGTTATCTATATTTTCATTGTCGCTCATTGGTTGGATCCCCATGTTGATCACTGATGACTGACTTCGAAAGCTTCTCAATTTGCGACAATTATATGGTACAAATAAGGGTTTCGTTTTGCGAAAAAAACGTACAATACGCAATTTCGCTAAAAAAACATTTAGCTAGCAATTTCGACCTTTGACTCCACTCAAGACGTCACTTTTTTAATTTTGCGGTATCATATTTTTGGAAAATCTTTATGAATATTATATAAAAAGTCTCTTTAATATCTATATTTCATATTTTTATCGATTTTTAAAGTTTTTGCGAAAAGTATTCAATTATTTTTGCTATTTGGTCGGGTAAATGTCAGATTTGCGACATTTTCTGATATGATATTCAGATTCTACGTTGATAATAATGCTTATAGAAAAAAAAAAAAAAAAAAAAAAAAAGGTAGTGGGGCTTCCAGGCACTTCGTGCCTTCTAGCCCTGAAGATGTTTAGTATAAATGAAGTCTTAGAGGACAAACATGACTATGAGTTTTGATATGACAAGATAGAATATGAGAGAGGTCCTATAAACCGGAGAAAGTGTTATATAAACATCTGTCATATTACTCAGAATATTATACAGAATTCAATAAAATAAGTTTAGGGTAGAAGGTTAGATATAACTCTTTTCTAACCTCTTTTCTACCCTCTTGAATTTGTCAAGATTTCTTCGTAAATGTTTTGTCAAGACTTCTTCGTAAATGTTTTGTCAAGACTTCTTCGTAAATGTTTTGTCAAGACTTCTTCGTAAATGTTTTTGTCATTCTCGTAAATGTTTTGTCAAGACTTCTTCGTAAATGTTTTGTCAAGACTTCTTCGTAAATGTTTTGTCAAGACTTCTTCGTAAATGTTTTGTCAAGACTTCTTCGTAAATGTTTTGTCAAGACTTCTTCGTAAAATCAGACAAAAATAATGTTTAGGGTAGAAGGTTAGATATAACCTCTTTTCTAACCTCTTTTCTACCCTCTTGAATTTTCATGAAATTTACACCAAAAATATACTACTAGGGTCATTTACGAAGAAATCTCAACAAAGTCTTTACGATGAAATCTCAACAAAACATAGACAAGAAAGTTATGAGAAATTAGATGAAGAAGTCTTAACAAAGTCTTTACGAAGAAATTCATGAAAATTCAAGAGGGTAGAAAAGAGGTTAGAAAAGAGGTTATATCTAACCTTCTACCCTAAAATATATTTTTGGTCATTTACGCTCATTTACGAAGAAATCTCAACAAAGTCTTTACGAAGAAGTCACAATAAACATCTGTCAAAAACCGCTTTTCTGTCACTTTTCAGGAAAAAAACATTTTTATTATTATATATAAATGAATTTTACAAAACCACCGTTACCCTTCTTTGGAAATAAGAGTAGATGTAAAGATATTCTATTGAGAGAACTTAAGAAACTACCGAATGGTCTAACATTTGTAGATTTGTTCGGTGGAAGTTTCTATATATCCCATCTGTGCCATACAATATTCCAGACTCAAAGATTATATGCAATGACTTCGACAACTATATGGACCGTCTCAAACATATACCAGACACAAACAATATATTGAAAGAGTTAAAAGAAAAGATACCTATAGGTAAGATGGAACGTATACCATTAGATAAGAAAAATACTGTCAGAGAGGTTTTGAAAAAAGCAGAATATATAGACTGGGATAGTATATCTGCTAGACTATTATATAGTGGTGCTATAAGAGTTCATGACATTGAAACACTTATGTCAAAAGTTTTATATCTTAACTATACAAATGTTTTCAAAGAGGACATAGAAAAATATATTGAGGGTATAGAGTTTGTGAGATGTCATTGGACAGATTTGTATGAAAAATATAAAGACAAGGAAAATGTTTTCTTTATAGTAGACCCGCCGTTCTATAACACATGGGATTTTCAATACCAAGTAGACTGGACTTTGAGAGACTCTTTAGAAACTTTAGACGTTTTACATAACCATCCATGCTTTTACTTTACATCCGATAAAAGTGGTTTTGGAAAGTGTCATGAGATGGTTAGAGGACATACATGACTATGAGTTTAGATACGATAAGATAGAATATGAGAGAGGTCCTATAAACTGGAGAAAGTGTCATAACAAAGAAATTTTACTAGTAAGTAAATGTGGTTTGAAATCGGATTGTTAGTTTTAGGTTTTTTCCATTGTGTCATTTATTTATTTGACGTGGCAGAAAAGTACAGAGAATATGAAGATGAACCAATGCCTGCAAATGTTCAGTATATGTACTCGTAAGAGATATTTTTATCTAATATTAAATGGACGCACAGAACTTAGCAAATGCACAGCAACCTGGACAACCAAACCCAGAGAATATTCCAAATGAAGTTAGAATACAAACTGCAATGGCAAACTATGGTCAAGTGCCAACAGATGTACAAATGCAAACTGCCATGTCAAATGACGCTGCGTTAGGCTTACCACCATGGTATGCAAATATGAGATGGAAAGAGTTTTATACAAACCCCGAAGTGGGATATAAACAACTCTATGCAGATGACGCGAACACAGGAGTTGACCCAGAATATGTTTTCTACCAGAGGAGAAACAGAATGTATGAGCTCCAGTTAAAGAATGCTATGGAACTCAACAGGAAACGTAAGAGACTAGGCGGACATTAGATTTTTACATATAGTAAAATGGGTTTCTTTGGAAGAATAGGAAACTTCTTTCGAAATGTTGAAGAGGTATATGGAATGGAATAAAATCTGTCGGAAGAGGAATTTGGAACGGAGTCAAAAATATTGGTAAAAGAGTAGGTCAGTTTGTTGGTATTATACCTAAAGACCCTGAACCAGAAGAACAAGCTCCTGTTATACAACAGCCTGAACCTGCACCACAGTCTAGTTGGCAACCAAATCCAACACCTCAACCGTATTAAAAAATTATATTTTTACCGTTCGATAGTAGTTGTATATGAAACTAAGTTCTAAGTAAAACGCATGGTATAATGGAACTATTCTCTTTCTTCCATCTGTTGTAAACCATACTTGAAAGTCTGAAATACTTCCACTTGGTGGTTCATATAGCTTTGTAGGTTTTTCGTAAAAGTCATTTGCCAAGCATAAAAAAGAGTTTTGTGCACCAGAAAATGAAGCATGAACTATAATAGCAGCTGGGTCGAAAACATCTTTAAATAAATATGGTTCATCTCTTGCATATCGACTGTAAATATTTGCTAAAGGAAGTTCGACTTTCTGATTTAACATTCTTTGCAAATAATACCATGACATTGCAGTGAATTCTGTATATATTTGTTCGTCTTTCTTTGGATTGTCTTCGTAGATTTGAAATGACACTTGTGAATTTTTGTTTGTCATATACAATTCTCACATAAAGTGTGCTCTCGGTATTTGCATATTCATCAGCATATTTTGCATAACATGAATTTTTTTATCTTCTATATTTTTTAACGCAGTCTGTAGAGAAGATGAAAGGTCAACTTGTATTAGCTCAATTTCTTCCCACATTTTTCGTTTCCCTTCAGATATATAATCTATATGAAACCTTACAATAAATGGAAAACTTTTATCTTCTACAGACACAAACTTCATTCTACGAAAGCCAATAGCTTTTGTGACAGATGGGTCTCTTAGCCATCTCAATGGGTAGTCAAAACGATAGCCTTCATGCTTTACGGTCTCTGTCTCAAACTTTTGACCGACATTAGTAAAAAGTTCATCTAATGGTTTAGTTGTAGCAACTCTTGAATTTTCTTTTTCTATTGGAAGCATATTTTATCTAGAATAAAAATGTCGAAAGAAACAGCGTCTATGAGAGAAATACAACACAACCGACAACTCATTTTGCAAGCTCTAAATAAGAACACAACAAACTTTTCAAACTATTCTAAGATATCTGAGTCATTGAAAGAAGGAAACTTAAAACTGACGATAAACCCAATGACAGATGAGTTTCTGTTTCAAGACAGTAAGAACCATACTGTTTGTATAAATCCAACAAAAAGAACTTTAAACGAGAAACCTATAGATGAACTTCTTTTGAAAGCAGATATTGACAACAAAGCTGACAAAGAGTATGTAGATGCAACAAGAGACTATATTCTCGCATGGACAGATAGAACATACCCACAAAAAACCATACACATAACATCTATGACGTAGATGAACTACCAGCAATGTTAGATGACAAAGCGGATAAAACATATGTTGACAATAAAATGTCAAGTGAAGTGACAAGAGCTGACAAAGAATATTCTAAAAAGACTCATACACATACCATTGCAAATATTACAAACTTACAAGAAACCTTAAACAGGAAAAGTGACGTTGGACATACACACGATTTCTTCGCAACTGTTGCTATAGAAAATATTGAAGGAACGGTTGAAGAAACTGGTGGGGATGTATTAAATTGGAAACCTCCTAACTTTCCACAAGGTTTAACATCGGATGAAGACATAACAACGATGAGATACATTAGATGTAGAAATGTCTATGTCATGGAGGATGAAAACAAAGTTAAATTCACTGCTCAAGATTTATATGATAAAAAAGCTGACAAAACAGAGCTTCAAACGTTAAAGACAGAAATACTTCAAACAGTATATCCTATAGGTTCTATTTACACGTCAATGAACTCTACCAGACCAGAAGTAGTACTTGGTTTTGGAACTTGGACTCAAATAGTCGACAGGTTTTTGTATTGTGCAAACTCTTCAAAGGAAACAGGTGGAAGTAAAACGATTTCAGGTGCAAATTTACCTGCGCACAGTCACTACGTAAGTTTAACTACATCTGAAGCAGGTTTGCATAGTCATAGATTTTGGGATTGGTCAGGAATGACAAAAGGTAAAGGATATGATGTTAAAGAGGACGTTAAGTTTGCTATAAATTGTTACTGGAGTAACACTGAGGTAGGAGGAAGCCATACACATCGCGTTTCAGGATATACGCAAACAACGGGACAAAGTAAAGACTACATGCCACCTTACATGACAGTTTACGCATGGTATAGAAATGCTTAGTCGTCATTTTCAACTTCTTTAGCATATTCGTCAGGAGTTGTCTTATATTTGTTAGGAACTGTCTTTGAAAGTATACCACCTTGAACTTTGACAAGTTTGAAACGAGGTCTGACAATAGTCGTTTTATCTTCTGCTTGCAGTGTGTACATTTTGCCATGTTTGCCTAAAACTTCATAATATTCTCTTGTATACTTTTCTTCTATTTTTACGAACACGAATGCGAGTACCTGTCGAGTTCCCATTGTTGTCATAGTCAATAGTATTTTCATATGGGTCGCGTTTAGGTATTTCTATTTTTACTTTGTCACCTTTCTGAAGTTTGAAGCCCGGCATTCTTTCTTGTTTGTCTCTTTTGACTAAACTATTAAATATATAGTCTTTCTCTAAGTCGGGGTTGTTTTTCATTTCTTCAGGGGAGTGGTTTCCCAAACCTTTTTGTTTACGGTTATTGTAAATATTTAAAACTTGTCTCATCTTTGCCATGGAGAAGTGTCTATATTTGTCGTCATATGACATTTCATTTGCTTCACCACCTTGTGGTTGGTTTAAGTCTCTTAACATTTTTATACAACCGTCAATGACACCAAGAGCAGAATGGTTTTGGTCGACAATGAAATATTGGTTTACATTTTTTGAACGCAGATAGTTTTTTACATCATCTGATTTGAAAGAACTTTCACAGTCAGATGTCAGTTTTGTTGGATGGTATTTGTCAACGAATATTGTCAAAGCTGCTAAGATATCTAAAATATTTTTGGACTGTAATGGTATGGCTTCACAGTATCTTGTGTTTTGACCGACAAATATTAGCCAGTATGGTGGTCCATCTTCTCTATACCTCGGAATGTTTTCCAAGATATCCATAAACCAAGCATTTGGTGTTGAACTAAAGATTTTTACCATGAGTGCTTTCTTTGTTGCTTTAGAAACATACGGGTCCTTGTTTGAATTCGTCATTTTTAACCCATAAGAAATGGGTTTATTTGGCGCATTAGCAGGAGTCGCATCTAGATTTTTGCCCGCAGTGGGAACACTAGCCAGAGGTGCATTTGGAATTGGAAGGAAGATTTTGAGTACATTAGGTATACTGAAAGAGAAAGCACAACCTATTATACAAACTGTACAGAAAGGTTGGGATGTAGCACGAGATGCAGCAAATCTTATTCCAAATCCTGAAACAAGAGGAAAAGTTCAAGGATGGATGGACAATGTAGGAAGACAAGCAGGAAACTACTATAACAAAGCAAATGACTACTATAACCAAGCAGGACACTATATGGACCAAGGTGAAAGATTCTTTAACAGAGGATATAACCATGCACAACAATGGGTAAACAATAACCAACCTCAACCGCCTCAAACGTGGGGAATGTAAAGTTTTTTACTGAGATGAAATGAACAATACAGCATTGAGACAAATGGGTTCAAGATGGATTTGTCGACTTCCAGCAGTTACACAACGTGTTTGTCAAGTTCTTCCTATACCTCAGGAAGTTTTAGACCGACTTAAAAAACAACAACAACCAGTTGAAAACAAACCAAACTAAAATTTTTTACTGAGATGAAATGACCGAAGAAGTTGAAACGGTAGATTTGACACCACAAACAAAAAGTTCAGAACCATTGTCAAAACCTGTCAAAGAACTTACAGATGAAGAGAAAAATTCAATAATAGAAAGTGCCAGGTCTGGAAATACAAACCCTAACTATAAAGTCACTTTTCATAGAAATGGAACGGCTAGTATCTCAAAAAAGAAACAGACTCTCACAAATAAAATATTGAAGTCTGAAGGAGCTTTCGAGACAACAGATGGAAAAGTTTACTTCACTGACCAACAGTTCATTATAGAACATCTCATTGACTTAGAGTCGAAATATTCTAAACTTTACAACAAACACAAAAAGTTGAAAGGAAAACAAAAACAAATGGCATATGATATTTATGAAGATGTTGAACGACACAACTGTTCCTGCAAGTGAAGTAAAGTCAGAGGAACCGAAAAGTGACGAAAAACCGATAGAAGAAGAAAACCAAAAACTGAAGATAAACCAAAACCAAAGTTTAGTTTCCAAACTAAACCAAGTCAACCTTCATTAGCTGGTATGGGTTGGCGTCAAAGACTTATGGCAGCAGGCGGTTATGTTAAGTAAAGAAAAAAATATTTTTTTATTTTTATAAAAATGTACGCTGAGTTTGTTGGAGAAGACCGTTGGGAAACTTGTTTGTTAGATGAGAAATATGAAATTCACTGTTGTGAGTCATTTGAAGTCAGAAACAAAAAGACAAAAAGAGTTTTAAGCGGATGGGAGGGAAATAAAGGATATGCTATTATGAGGATGGGTGGAAAAAACTATTTTAAACATGTTGTCATTGCAACTCATTTTATACCGAATCCTAACAATTTACCTTTTGTAGACCATATAAACCGTATAAGAAACGACAATAGACTTGAAAATTTACGTTGGGTTACTCGTTCTGAAAACAATAAGAACAAAGGCAAATTTGGAGATATAGTATTCGAATTTGTCGACGAACTAGAAGATGAAGCAATTGAAATTACAGACTATGGCAAGCATACGTTTGAGTTTTACTACTATAGCGAAGAACAAGACTCTTTCTACTTTTATACCGGTGTAAACTATAGAAAATTACAAGTATGTTTTACTAAGGCGGGCTATGCTCATGTAAACGCTAGAGATACAGATGGAAAATACGTTCAAATACTTCTTAACAAATTCAAGAAGCTATATGGCATACCATTTTAAAACAGTATATTTTTACATATATTAAATGCTTCGGGTTGAAAAACAAAGAACAAAAGTAGCAGATACAAAACAAACATTTTATGAGCTTACAAAGGGTGTTATGAATGAATTCAGCAACATACATCCTGACCTCGTTCATTTTGTTGCTAAATTCAGTAAAAATATATTTTAGGTGAAGAGGTGAGATTTCACCTCTTTTTTCACCTGTTTTTTCACCCTCATGAATTTTCATGAATTTTGTGCTGAATTCGACAAAAATGAGTTTTTGGTTGAAAGAATACGGTGGAGCCAAAAGTGGCTCGACCTCAAAACAAGCATTTTGTGAAGAATATACCAACCCGCGGAATTCGGCGGGTTGCTTTTTATACAAAGTTCAACAGGTGAATGTTCATGAATTTCCTTAAGATAGAAAAAAAAGTGAGTTAAAATGAGATGTTTACTGAACTGGCTGAATGCCGCCTTCTGTAGTTATGTAGAATGGTTGACCAGAGAAGTGGAACAGTGCTCTGAGAATTTGTATAATTCGTGGAATTGGACTCTCTCTGTTTGGTATTTTTATCCAAGGACGCTTGGCAAAGAACTTAACAAGAGCTTCTCTTTTGGCGTCCTTTATGTCGTCGAAAGGAGTGTTTTCTGGTATTTGAATTGGAATTCCGGTTTCAATTTCGATTTTCAGCGCACCTCTTCCAGACAACCAGAAGCCGAGGGACTTGTTGGCTTTGTCCTTGCCCAAATACTGCTTAACAACTTCATTTATCTCTATAAGGTAAATTGCCTCATCTAATGGCTCGATGTTGTCCATTGTACTTTTTCAGAACAATACTTGTACTGTTTCAGAACAATACTTGTACTTTTTCAGAACAAGACTTGTACTTTTTCAGAACAAGACTTGTACTTTTTCAGAACAATACTTGTACTTTTTCAGAACAATACTTGTACTTTTTCAGAACAAGACTTGTACTTTTTCAGAACAAATTTCCCGTAAAAGCTCTCAATTTGTGAGAAAAATTTTCTGTTTCAGAACAAGACTTGTACTTTTTCAGAACAATACTTGTACTGTTTCAGAACAATACTTGTACTTTTTCAGAACAAGACTTGCACTGCTTCAGAACAATATTTGTACTGTTTCAGAACAATATTTGTACTGTTTCAAGACAATATTTGTACTGTTTCAAGACAATATTTGTACTGTTTCAAGACAATATTTGTACTGTTTCAAGACAATATTTGCACTGTTTCAAGACAATGTCCGACGTCCCACCAAAAAATATTTTTTTTATTTTTATTGTAAGAACAGTATGACAGTCGAAGCAAAAACGTTCACGAACAAATCTAATGGCGAAACATTCACAAAAGGCACTTACAACGGTATTGAAGTCTTACGTAGAGACAAGGATGGTTATATAAATGTAACAAATATGTGTCAGCAGTTTAGGAAAGACTTTAGAAAGTTGTTGGAAAATAAGTCCTGGGAAGAGTATTATACGGCATTTTGTGAAGAATATACCAACCGCCGGAATTCCGACGGTTGCTTTTTATACAAAGTTCATGCAGGAATTCCGGATGAAATCAAACAGGTTAGAGGAATGTATGTAGACCCAAGACTTGTAAACTATATAGCAATGTGGGCTTCACCAAAATATTGCATAGCAGTTGGAAAAATTCTGGACTCCATAGACAAGAAAGTTCATGAGAAGTTAGATGAAGAAGAAGAACTCGAAGATACAGTAGAAAATGCTAAACCTTTGTTCGAAGAAGAAGTTAGAAAAATGCATGAAAAACAAATAGAACATGAACGTGAGATATGTTCTGGTTATAGAGACTCTCCATACGAACTAGACCAATGGGAACAAGAAGATTTAAAGAGAGAATTTAGAGAATATGAACTCGCTAAGATAGCATTAGAAGCTGCAGAAAGAAGTTAAAAGCTTGGGGTTGTTTTGTACAAAAATATTGTGAGTAAATGAACCATTTATTTTTATTGAAATTTACACCAAAAATATATTTTAGGGTAGAAGGTTAGATATAACCTGTTTTCTAACCTCTTTTCTACCCTCTTGAATTTTCATGAATTTCATCGTAAATGTTTTGTCAAGACTTCTTCATAAATGTTTTGTCAAACATGAACGTAAATGTTTTGTCAAGACTTCTTCATCGTAATGAGTGTAAAGGACCCAAAAATATATTTTAGGGTAGAAGGGTAGCTCTACCCTCTTTTCTACCCTCTTTTCTACCCTCTTGAATTTTCATGAATTTTCCCGAAATAAAAAATAAAACTAACTTTAACTAACTTTATTTTATTTATTTTGTATAAAAAAATAAAAATGTCAACAATCGGCACAACAACAATTCAAACAACAACAGCACCAAACTCTTTAGTCATGAACCCAACTTCAATGTTAGTAGAGATGAAAAGCTTCATTCCTTCTTCATATACTTTCGAAACAAAAATCCAGAAGATAAAGCAAGAACTTTTAACAAGTAATTTAGACTGTAGTGCGAAAGATGAAACAAATGAACAGTATCTTTATGAAATGCAGGATATTATTGACCATCTACCTAAACTTCCTGAAATACAACAACAAAAACTAACCATTCCCGAATTTGACGAAATAGAAGTCAGACTGACTGGACTCAGTAGAATAAAGAAGTTCATACGAAAGGTAAACTATGAATTCCTTGGATTTCATTGCAACCACAAAGTCATGGACATTGACCTTTACAAATCCGAAGAATTTAAGACCTACGACAACTTTGTTTCGTTAGTTGCAAAATGTGTATGGCAGATAAGAGATAAAGATAGAAGAGGTAAAGTATGGAATGAACAGATAAAACCCGCAACTTTTGAGTTAAAGAAAACCATTGACGCCTTAGTCATACTAGCAGGTAAGATTTCAATGTACAATGCTAAAATGAACCCACAATGTTCAAAATGTAAAGCAGCAATGAGGAAATATAACTACTCCGTCAAAGAGATAGAAAGAATGAGAAACGACTATGCAGATTTAAAGAAAGAAATGACAAACAATGAGTTTGAAACAGTTGGAAAGATAGACAATGACACCAAAGTGGTTAGAATAGGTGATTTAAACGTAAGATACTCAAAGAAATACAACAAATATCTTTGTCAGACATTTTATCTCCATCTGGAAAGAAAGCAAAGGACTGGGTTAGAATTGCTTCTACTCAGAAAATTTTGACAAGAAATCCTGAGCTTATGATATCGGTAAGATTCTATGGAACTACAGCATATCTCATCGACAAAAGTCTTATACCAATAGTTTTGTTATGGTTAGACCCAGTTGTTGGATATAATTTCATAACATATGGTTCGTTCGACTCAGAACGTTGCAGTGAAGGCTTACTTTACATCGTTCAGAAACCGAAGGACTTCAATACAAAGAGATATAAGATAGGAAGAACATTTAATATAACTCAAAGATATGACAGTACAGTCAATAGAGTCAAGGTTGTGTTGGTTAACGATATGAGAGCTGCAGAAACAGAACTACTTGAAAAGTTTGAGAAAATGTATGGTGCTCCCATAAAAGGTAAAGAAACGTTTGAAGTAGATGAGATAGATAAAGCTATAAAATTATTTGACGAAGTTGCTGAAAAATACATGTAAAAATAACGTTTACCATGTAAAACGCTTATAAAATAACTGGGGTAGAAAAGAGGTTAGAAAACAGGTTATATCTAACCATCTACCCTAAAATATATTTTTTGGTCATTTACGCTCATTACGAAGAAGAAGTTTCGACAAAACATATATGAAGAAGTTTCGACAAAACATATATGAAGAAGTCTTGACAAAACATATATGAAGAAGTCTTGACAAAACATTTACGATGAAATCATGAAAATTCATGAAAATTCACGAGGGTAGAAAAGAGGTTAGAAAACAGGTTATATCTAACCTTCTACCCTAAAATATATTTTTGCTGAAAAATGACCAAATTTCATGAATTTCCTTAAGATAGAAAAAATAACGCTAATTTTATTTTTATTTATTTTTTTATTTTGTATGTAAGGACAGATATGACAACAACAGAGAACACAACAACAGTTATAGTCCATGAAGCCATAGATGAAGAATACGAGTACATACAGTTTAACAAACAACTCCGTCTCATTCGTTCGGTCAAAGATGACATGTACCAAATGCAAAGTATTTTGACAGCATGTGCTACACCAGATACTAAGAAACCACAAGACTGGTTTGAATTAAATAGCACTCATGAACTCCTCAGTGAGTTTGAACATGTAGAACTTAAAAAGATGTACCAAGACAGACAAAACTTACCATCGTATCTAAAAGGTATATATGTTCATAAGTTCCTAGTTAGTTCAATAGCAATGTGGGCTTCACCTCGTTATGCATGGTATATTTACAGACTTCTTGACGAAGTTGCTGAAAAATACATGTAAAGCGTTTATTTTTGGTCTTTTATACAAGATAGAAAAAATAAAGTTAATTTTATTTTTTTTATTTTTTTATTTTGTATGTAAAGACAGATATGTCAACAACAGAGAACACAACAACAGTTATAGTCCATGAAGCTATAAATGAAGAATATGAGTACATACAATATAACAAACAGTTACGTCTCATTCGTTCGGTCAAAGACGATATGTACCAAATGCAAAGTATTTTGAATACTCTTCGTTCTACAAAGCAAGCACGTCATTGGTTTGAAAACCAACAGACAAAAGAACTTTTAGAAGAATTTCCTCATATGTTTGCGAGTGGTAGAAAACCGCGGAACGAGATTCCGTACGAAAATCGTAAAAATTTGCCAAATAGTTTGAAAGGATATTATGTTCATAGACTTCTTGTAAATGCTGTTGCAATGTGGGCTTCGCCTCGTTACGCTTGTTATATTTTCATGATGTTAGATGAAATTCATAGACAAGAACGTGAAGAGCTAGAGAACAAGCTTGAAGCAAAAGACAAAAGCCTTCAGAAAAGAATACCACGTTCGGTACCAAAAGGAAAGGAAAAGAACTATAAGTATATGATTTACACTGAAGAGATGGAAAATGAAGAAGACAGAGATATGGTTATGTTGCATTTAGTCAGAAGAAACAACAAAAGCTTTTACGACCTTGCTAAGATTTACAAATCTGACAGAAATTGGTTCTATCGCGAAAACTTACCGATTTCAATGACACCAAATGAAGATGTTAAACAGATAGTTCAAGATACGTTACCTCAAACACACTATGATATGAAAGGTTGTACAATACTTACCTTCAAAGAAGATTTGCCGCTACTGAAGGAAAAAATAACAGAGTATTTTGACAACTTCAAACAAGTAGAGTAGATGAACCATTTATTTTTCAAGCTTGACCTTTACATTCTGCCTGAGGAAGTCTTTAACAAGCTCGTTAATTTCAATTAGATAAATTGCTTCGTCTAGGGGGTCAAGCTCCATACTGAGTCAGTACAATATTGTACTTTTTCAAGACAATGTTGTACTTTTTCAAGACAATGTTGTACTTTTTCAAGACAATATTGTACTTTTTCAGAACAATGTTGTACTTTTTCAGAACAATGTTGTATAAATTCAGTACAATGTCTCTCAAATTTGAGTACAGCTGTACTTTTTCAGAACAAGTCTTGTACTTTTTCAGAACAAGTCTTGTACTTTTTCAGAACAATGTTGTACTTTTTCAAGACAATGTTGTACTTTTTCAAGACAATGTTGTACTTTTTCAAGACAATATTGTACTTATTCAGTACAATGTTGTATAAATTCAGTACAATGTCTCTCAAATTTGAGTACAGCTGTACTTTTTCAGAACAAGTCTTGAACTTTTTCAAGACAATGTTGTACTTTTTCAGAACAATGTTGTACTTTTTCAAGACAATGTTGTACTTTTTCAAGACAATGTTGTACTTTTTCAAGACAATGTTGTACTTTTTCAAGACAATATTGTACTTTTTCAAGACAATATTGTACTTTTTCAGAACAAAGACGGTTAAGACACAAACGAATGTCCGACGTACCACCAACCGAGTCCATTCCACAGCCAGAAGAACCGACAGCCCCAGCACCACAACAGACTTACTAAGACTAAACTCTTTATTTTTATTGACTTTTTACAATTTGAACTTTGTTCGCGTAGATGTGAATTCTGAAAGAAGTATGAGGGTCTTGTATGACTTTGTACTTCTCCCATAGTTCATGTCTGTCAAACTTACCTGCCATGGACTCTTTCATAAGTTCCATGAAATCGTCTTCGGACAATCCAGGGAAAAGTACAATGTCAGTAAGTATTCTCTTTACATCCTTACTTAAACTCTTGGCTGTCTGTACACAAATGACAACTGAAATGTTAAAGTGTCTGAGCTTCTTAAGAATTCGACACATGTCTTGTTCTCTGTTCTTTAACAAAGGATGAGAAGCAAAGTCATCTAAGATAAGAAGACATCTATGAGGGTAAGTCTTCCAATCGTACGATTGCAATTTCTTCGAAATGTATTCTATCTCTTTCTGTTTGTTTCTGAAGTGTTTCTTCTCTAATATTCTCTGCATTTCCTCATTTGGGTCTTTAAACTTCGAATTTATATACTCATTTATAGCATTGTACTTCAAAACTCTTCTTTGGTACTTCTTTATCCAATCTAACAACTCAGAGTCTTTTATACATACTAACTTAGACTTCTTTATAATATCTTTGAACGAATTGACGGTTTGGTCAAATTGACCCGAAGTACTACAAATGACTACTAACTCATAGAATGGGTTCTTCTCATCTAGTTCTTGTTGTTGTGCAGCCATTTTAAGATAAGTGAAAGTCTTACCCGACCCAGGTGGTGCAATTAGACCTGTTATACCATTCTGAGCAAATAAGAACTTGTCATGTATGGGTTTTATCTGAGCATTTTCCAACTTCCTCTTGTTCTTATTTAAAACATTCTCAAATTTCTTGTCAATGTCAGCAAACTTTTTTTCTAACATATTTTTAGAAAAATTAAAAATTTTATCTTTTTAGAAAATGTCTAGCGATTTCGCTATCTATATTCGAGACAAACTTTTTGACAGCAAAACATCTGTCGACCATAAAATCTTACATAGTGTAAACAAGAAAGGTGAATTTGTTCTAAAGTTCTGTTTCTGGGAATATGACAAGAACCATAAAACATTACAAAGAGCAGTCTTAAAATTTGTCAATGACAGACTTGTTGACAGAGATGACACCGATTGGAAAGATGAAGTCCAACAAAAGTTCTTAGAATGCAAAGAAGACACATGCGCTGTTCTTGAAGATGAAATAGGAAACAGAATAGAAGAGCTATTAAAGGACAAAGAACTTTTACATAAATATGGTTCTGAGAAATTTGACATAACTCCACCAGAAAAGAAGAAGAAGAGAGAGAAGAAAGAAAAGAAAGTAGAAGAAGAGAAGAAAGAACCTGAACCAGTTCCAGAGAAAAAGAAATTTGACATGTAAAAATAAAATTTTATTTTTAGAACATTTCTGGGTCAATGTCAATGTTCTCTTCCTCTTTAGGGGCAAACACTGGCTTAGACTCTAAAATCTTTTTACCTAATTTACCTTGAACTTCAACTATCTTAGACTCATAATATTCATAGTCGTCTGCTTTCTTTGGTTCATAAGGTATAACAAGTTTGTATGCTTTGCCTTCTTTAAGGTTTGAGAACCTTCTGTCAAAATTTTCTTTGACTGCTAACAAACCTTCTATGTCTAAGTCTTCAAATTTCGCACCATTTTTAGTCACAATAGCAAACTTAACAGGTTCGATGTTCCAAACTTTGTCAAATGTAGACTTTTCAAATGGTAGAAGTAAACATTCAAATAAGCGAATGGGTCTAGTTCTTCTTTAAGTCCTGACATATATTTGTTGACTGAAATATATTTCGTCATCTTTTCTATCGGATAAAAAAATATTTTTTTTAAATTTACTCATAAAAATTTTTCTTTGTATATACGCCGTTCTGAACATCTAAAAGATTTTTGACATTTGCCAAGAATGTTCGTTTAGACGCTGTCATATAACCATATTCTTGACAATACTGTTTATATTCATCGTACAATGACCTTTCATCTAATGACACAAAGTTAGTCTCATCTATAAACAGTTCATATACACTCTTGTTTGCTTCTAACAATGTTTGTCTCTCTTCGGTATATGGAATTTGTCTTGGATTGAAGTTAGAAATATCTAATGTCATGAAATATGAGAACAAGTGGTTGTAAAAGTTAGGTGTCAAAGTTTCTGCTAAGTCGTCAAAATATTCTGTATCTTGCATATGAGAATCTGACGTTCTGACAACTACATATCTTCTGTCAGAACTTTCTAACTTCATCGGAACAACATTGTTTGAAACCATAATGAAGTTTGCAACATTTTCACAAACTCTTTGGTCTTTATACTTTCTTTCAACAACTCCAACTTTGTCTGTTATAAGACTCTTCAAAGCATCTGAGTTCAAAACTTTTTTTGTTGTATCTATACTTTGAAGTTCGTTACATACTATAAGTTTCATATTCTCTATTGAAGAGTTAAATTTACCGCAGATGTTTTCTAAGTTTGTCATATTAGGGTTCGAATAGCCCTCTAACAGTTTGCATAAGATATCTGTAAAGAAAGTGTTCTTACCAGTTCCTTGTTTTCCAATTATAATGAGAGCAGTTTCATTTTTAGCACTTGGATGTTGTAGATGTTTGCAAACCAACATAAGATATACTCATAGACTCTTTCGTTTCCATTGCATATAATTTCTTTGACATGGTCTAACCAAGCTTCTATAACATTTTCTTTCCATTCTACTTGTTCGTATTTATATCCAGTGAAGATAGAATAGAAGTTTGGAGATGGTGTATAGAACTTTATACCACGAACTGAAAAATCTTCTAACTTGGACAATAAGATATCCCAAGCATCTAACATCTTCATTCCAACTTGCACGACTTTTATTTTCTTAAGTTTCTGTCTACATTTTTCTGAAAACTATGGTTGCTCTTGGTTTGTTAAAGACAACATCCCATTCTTTCATAACATAACATTCTGGGGCAGAGTCAACATAAATGACTAAACGTTTCAAATTCTCGACTGCTTTGTATAGTCTCTAAATGGACACATATTTCTGAACGCTTGGAAGTCATAAAAATCTGAAACGTCTATTCTGTACATTTTTATAAAAATAAAAAAAATATTTTTTTTATTCTTGACTTTGTTGTTGCATTTGTTGCATTTGTTGTTCTTGAGCTATTTGTTGTTGAAGTTGTTCTTGTAATACAATACTTTCACCAGTTGCATCTTCCAATTCGAAACTTTCTGCCGTCATTGACAAATACATAGGACATAAAAGTTTTACAGGAACAAAGTTTGCGTCAACTAAGGTTAAGTTTATGTTTGCCAAAGTGTTTGAGTTTACTAAAGCTGAAAATTCTGCATTCGAATGAACAATAGGCAAACCAGCAGAGAAAGTGTTGTTTATACGCATGAGTATCTTTTGGTCATAGTAGTTTCTGTCGACATTCGAATAGCACTTTGAACCTAAGTTTGAAACAATATATAAAATAGGTGTACTTAAAGTCAATGGAACAGACAACCTTGTATGACACCTTTTCCTGTTATAGGAAACTGTTGGTAGTAAAAACCAGATATAAGTTTTGTATTATAGCTCATATCGTTTATACTAAACTCAGTCGGACATCCAAACATAATGAAACCTGCTCTAGTTGCAGCACATGTTACATCCGTCCTTAAAGTATTAAATAAGTCAACAAAACCTGTTGGTGGTATATCTGAGTAAGTATCTTCAAAGAAGTATTTTTTACCATTCACAACAACAAAGTCTTCTGGTGTCAAAAGAGCAAAACAGGCTTTAGTCGTCATCGTGTTTAAGGTCAGTTTACAATATCGTCCTTGAGGACTTTGTAAGTTTGTTGTTATAGAATTATATGACTCAGGGTTTTTAGTCGTAATAGTATAAACCACTATGTCTTCTGCCATTTACTTAGCAAGTAAATTTTAATGAATGTTGTGGTCGTCAAATATTTTTATGACGTCTGGGAAACTATATTTTAAGTTCAACGTTTCACCTCCTTTCATAACGTATATCTTGTCAATGACATTATATGAAACACCACAGCAAGCAATGTCGGTTCTATTTCTTTGATGTTTATATCGTCTGCCTCTGTCAAAAGTTTCAATAGTTCTTTCAAAATTTCATGAGGTGCGATGACATATGAGTTCACTTTTACAGGGTTGTGTTCGACCAAGTTTAACATTATACCCAAAGCTTGACAAATCTTCTCCTGAGTTTTAAGTTTGTCTTTAAGTTGTTGGTAGTCATTTCGAATATCTGCAACAGAACTTAAGTCTCTGCTAACTTCAGGGTATGTTGGTTCTTTTACAGGAACTATTGTTATACCATCTTCGTCTTCGTATGGTTTCCCCACTTCAACATCTCTTTCTTTGACATTGACAACAACACTTTGACTGTTTGTTTGAGTTGGTGAATTTAACTTCACATCTGCCACCGCCATTAAACCTTTTGAAACACTTACGCTTCTATTTTTCGGAAATGACATTTACTAAGAATAAAAAGATGGACGTATTTGAGTATCTCTTTGAATTGAAGCAAAAAAAGTTTACACACACAAACAGTACAAGTTCATTGACAGAATAGTTCTTTATACAAACAATGGAAAATGTTAAGAATAGCAATATTTGCTGAACCAAAATATTTTCATAAAGCAAAGAAAGTTGGTATAACTGAAATGGTGAAAGTTCTTGACGTTGACAAAAATATAACAACAAAACTGACCGATATTTCTAAAGGAAAGTTTATAATACAATATTATATCAAAACTGGCGTACTGTCAATATTTGACGGAGAGAAGTCAGTTCAAGAACAACTTACTGACCTGCTGCCAAAATCTGCTCGATGGAAGCTGTCGTTATACCAATCTGAGGAGCCCCAGCAGGTTTCATCGAACGAATTTTCAAAAGAGCATCTTCCGTGAAAAGTGCTATTGGTTTTGTAAACTTCTTTGCTTTCAATTCATCTGGACCGTCTCTGTCACCAGTATATTGTATTTGAACTGTACCAACAGTTGAAATACCACCCATAAAGTCTTCTGAGTCAGCAAATGGAATGCCAAGCCAAAAGTTTGAACGGTCTCCATTTGTATATTGAGTTTTTTGAGCTCCTGTATGAGTCCATACTTTCACATATGGCATAATAGAACTTTGCATTTCAGGGTTAATGGTTGTTGTGAAGTTGTTGTTAAAGTTCATAGCATCTAATGTCAAGTTGTATGACCTCATATCCTCAACTGTAGAATATTCTTCTCTTGGATAGTATTTGCCATCTATGTTTATATGGTATTTAATACCAGGGTTGTAGAAGCAAGAATAGTCATTTATAGTTCGTCTGAACAGTACAAACATAGTATCTGCATGTTTCATTGCAGTTGTTAAGGCAATATCTGTTCTTGCACCTGCGGTTCCTGGATTTTGGTTTCCAACTTCACCTGCAAAGTCTTTGACAGATATTTGGTGTATAGGGAACATAAGTGGAACTGCAATATATTTGGCAGCTAAAGCATTTGAAATATCTGGGTCCAACATATAGACTGCAAGTCTGCTTTCTATTCTCTTGCATTCAAATTTTTCGCATGTGAACTTAACTGGGTCCCAAGCATCTCCAGCAGCATTGAAATAATAGTTTACTTCAGTGTTGAGGTTTGAGAAACCAAAGTCTAAGTCAACTTTGTTTTTGCAAAAGTCGGCGAATGACATTTTATTTGTTCCCACTACTTCTGTAAGAGTGAATGGGTCTTGTGTTGGTGCAATGACTAAGTTATTTTTGCTTGGAGTAAGTTCGATAGAAATTTTTCCTGCCCAGTTTGGCAAGTATCTTAAAAACCTGAAGATGAGGAAAGATGACAAAGGAACTCTAAGTTTCAATTTACTTTTGGTTACTGCTGCTGCATTTTGTCCAGAAAGGTTAACATAAACTCCTGGAACGTTAGGGTCAAGTCTTCTTATTTTCTCAATAGTTGCATACTGGTCTGTTTGTTCTCTAGCTTGTGGTTGTACTGAGTTTCTCAAAGCGAACCATTCATAGTTGCCCATGTTACTGTTTGAACTAAGTCAGAGTTAGAATATATCTTATATCCCATGAAAACTTCTGGAGCATATTGGTATCCGACATAGAAATTCCATTGCAACCTTTCTTGTCAGACAACTTGGCAGAAGGTTTTATTTCAATGTCTTGTTCCACGTATAAGAATGAGTTGTCAATAGAAATAATATGAAACCTGTCGCAAGCAATATCTACTGTTGTTGAAGAACCTTCTCCAAACTCACCTACATTTCCATAAGAAACAGCAGTTGTATATTCGTAAGTTCCAGGAACTATTTCTGACCTTCTAATGGCATTGTCGCATTCGTTATACCATTCGGAAACATTTCCATTCATGGCATCCAAAACTGTTGGCGTTATATTCTGAGCGGCGTACATTTCATATGAGTAAAAATATAGAATAGTTGGATTTATATGTCATAATAGAACCCACGTGGACCAAGCTTTACTTTCTTCCTGACTGAGTTTTTAACTCTTCTTTTTCCTTCATTGCCCTCTGCTTGAAGTTGTTGCATCTTTGCATTATGTTCATCTAGTATGTTGCAAATTTCCCATGTCCTTTTTGCCTTTTGGCTCTGGTCGCCCATCTCAGGTAACCTATATCCTAGAAAGAGTTTGTCATAGTCTGTATTTGAGTCTTCGCGTATTGTTTGCATGACTCTTTCCTGAGTTTCCGGTTCAAGCTCTTCAAACAGTGCCTGTCCATATGGAATATGCTCGTTTCCAAATATATGTTTTTGTAGCCATTCTGGTTTTCTTTCCATGTTACCAACTATATCTTTTGTGAATGGGAAGGCTTCTACCCAATCTTTCAGTCTTGCGTCGTTTATTTCTGTAGTTGGTTTTTTTTGTCAAGGAACATGTTTTTCAATACTAACATTTCATTTGGTACTGTCCATTTGAGTTTTCTTAAATATTCATCCCTTCTCGGTTCATTGTCTGCAAAGTAAGTTTTTATGACATTTTTGTAAACTTTCGTTTGCAAGGTCATGTACAATAGGTTCTCTTCCTTCTATCTCCCTAACTTTCTTTCTAAACTCTTCACCAAATATACCATCTCTATGGTTCTGTGTAGTTCTTTGAGATAAATGTTCTAGAACGTCAGGTGTTATATTTCCATCAGCCATGTTCATTTCATACTGGTCCAAAATATCTGCATCTTCAATATCTTTCAATGGCATTAAAGCCGCGCTGAAAATACCAGCTATATCTGGTTCACCATTGACTTCCATTGCGTCTACAACTTCTTGGAATTGAGGTTGTAAGTTTATGAACCACCTATCCGGGTTAGCTTTATGACCCCATCTCATTGTAGTTCCATCGTCTGCAGAAACAAAGTAGGTTTGTTTCCATCTTGGTTAGGTTCTGAATGAACTTTAAACAATGTTTCATTTCTATATGTTTTCTTGAAATTTAACCTTTATCTTCACCGAGTTCATCCGAAGATTGAACGTTAAATGCTCGTAAGTAAAAGGGTTGTTGTATTTGTGTACATTTTTTTTCAGTTCTTCCATTCTATGCTGGATATTTTCATCTGATGTTGGAGTCTTTTGTATGTCGGCAAAACATTTTTGTTCGATATCTTCTACTATGTCAGCCGAATTTTTTTTTAGACTCTTGGAAATATTCCATATTCTCCGCATACTCTTGTTGAGGTCAAGATTTTTCGGCTGTTCCAAATCTTCATCTAGTTCTGTGAAGTTAGTTTCCAAAGGAAGGACTTGTTCGTTCCTTCAGGCTTCTAGCTTTGTTGCTGAACTATTTCTTCCATGTCTGGTTGATCTGAAACTAGTTCTTCCTGTGGAGTTTCTTGTACCTCATCTGCTGGCATTTCATATATTCCGAGACCGTTTTCAACAAGTTCCCTTTCTAAGTCATCCGGACTCATAAACCTTTCTTCTTTCGTTCCGTCTCTATTTTTTACGCGTTTCATGAAGAGAGTTAAATTGTCATTTAGCTCTGACATCAAATATCTCGGAGTAAATTCGTTCATGTCATTTGGATGATATGCTATTAAATCATATCCCTTAGCGAGCTTGTATTTTCCAGGTTTGAAATTATATCCCCTTTGGTGCAGAGCCATAAAGCTAAATAGGTTCGGGTCAGTATTTCCATCCTTGAACTTTCTAATAGCTTCTTTATATCTGTCACTAAAGTCAATACTATCTGGGTAACCATAGTCTTCTTTAAGCATTTTTAAGAATTCTTGGTTTCCTTGTTCTCTACTTCTTTTATGTCCTTGCTCTGTTTGTGGTTGTTGTTGTGCTGGTTGTGGTGCAGTGTTTTGAACTGTTGGTTGTTGTGTTGGTTGTTGTGCTGGTTGTGGAGGTGGTTGTTGTGCTGGTTGTTGTGCATGCCTGTGTCTGTGTCCATGTGACGATGTAAATGTTCTAGGTAGTCCTGGTGCAGGTGCTTCTCTTGGAGGGTTTGGTGGTATATAAGTTCCACCAGCTGGCACATATGTTCCATCTGCAGCGTAATGTCCTACCTGACTTTTCGTTTTTAAGAAAGCATTTACTAGGTCTGTTTTGGTCTGTTGTAACTCTTTTTCTTGACTTTTCACAACAGTTGCTCTAACGGCGTCATAGGCACTTTGAACTGCCTGTCTCGTTGCTGCATCTGTTATTTTCGTCATATTTTGTGCTACTTCTTTTAACTCTTTGTCGAAACCTTCAGACTTCAGTTTCTTTCCAGATGAGAAGTCGTTCACTTGTTTCACCTTACTATGAAGAGCTTCGAAAGCGTTCTTAAAGTCAGCATTTGTTAAAGCTTCATTTGAACTATCTTCATCCGCTTGTATTTTTGTCCTTATTGACCCTATGAGTTGGGCTGCTTTAGCGTTGGCTTGGGCATCTAACCAGTCATTGTTAGCTTTTATATATTCTGCGCTTTTCATTGCCTTTTGCATAGCCGCGTCGTTATTTTTACTTTCTTGTGCTAAGTTTTCATACTGTACGGTTTGGTTTTGCAACTGTAAAAGTTTTTCTGCCTTTACATTTGCTTCAACTTCTTTTTTATACTCATCGCTATCCATATATGTCTTCAGGGCTTTTTGTTTTATCTCTTCATCTTTCAGTACTTTATATCGAGTAGTATGGTTTTTCAAATTTATGACATCTTGTTCCATTTTTGCTACTTCTGCTGCTTTTTCTGACACTTTTTTCGCATATTCCTCTGTACTTAGTTCTTTCAGTTGTTCTTCTTTCTTCTTTTTCTCTACGTTTAACTCATTGAGTTTCTTTGTCTGTCTGTCATATTCTAGTTTCTTTTCGTTTTCGCTTATTTGTTTCTGTATGTCTATGTTTGACTTTTTGACATCTGTTATTTGATTTTTGAGTGAACTCAAATTCATTTGACTTTGAGGGTTATATGCTGTTCCGTCTGCAGCTCCACCATAGCCTGCCATTTTCGCTAAAAGTGCCGCTCTTAAACCTCCACTCTGTGCACCAACAACTCGGTTTAAAAGCATAGGATTGCTTGACATTTGTTGCAACATAGTGGGGTCATTCATTATTTGTTGTTGCAACTGTTGTTGTGGTGTCAGTTTTACTATTGGATGTTTCAATGCTCTCTTCCTCTTACGTATATTCTTACGTAGCTTACGTGGCATTTTAAGTGAAGTTAAAAAGCGGTTTTTGACAGATGTTTTATTGTGACTTCTTCGTAAAGACTTTGTTGAGATTTCTTCGTAAATGAGTGTAAATGACCCAAAAATATATTTTAGGGTAGAAGGTTAGATATAACCTCTTTTCTAACCTCTTTTCTACCCTCTTGAATTTTCATGAATTTCTTCGTAAAGACTTTGTTAAGACTTCTTCATCTAATTTCTCATGAACTTTCTTGTCTATGTTTTGTTGAGATTTCATCGTAAAGACTTTGTTGAGATTTCTTCGTAAATGACCCTAGTAGTATATTTTTGGTGTAAATTTCATGAAAATTCAAGAGGGTAGAAAAGAGGTTAGAAAAGAGGTTATATCTAACCTTCTACCCTAAACATTATTTTTGTCTGATTTTACGAAGAAGTCTTGACAAAACATTTACGAAGAAGTCTTGACAAAACATTTACGAAGAAGTCTTGACAAAACATTTACGAAGAAGTCTTGACAAAACATTTACGAAGAAGTCTTGACAAAACATTTACGAAGAAATCTTGACAAAACATTTACGAAGAAGTCTTGACAAAACATTTACGAAGAAGTCTTGACAAAACATTTACGAAGAAGTCTTGACAAAACATTTACGAAGAAATCTTGACAAATTCAAGAGGGTAGAAAAGAGGTTAGAAAAGAGGTTATATCTAACCTTCTACCCTAAACATTATTTTTATTGAATTCTGTATAATATTCTGAGTAATATGACAGATGTTTATATAACACTTTCTCCGGTTTATAGGACCTCTCTCATATTCTATCTTGTCATATCAAAACTCATAGTCATGTTTGTCCTCTAAGACTTCATTTATACTAAACATCTTCAGGGCTAGAAGGCACGAAGTGCCTGGAAGCCCCACTACCTTTTTTTTTTTTTTTTTTTTTTTTTTTTTTTTTATAGAACCCTCTTGCTATTGTGTCAAAATTGCTAAACCGATAGC
The DNA here is from genome assembly GCF_026262505.1 of Trichomonas vaginalis G3. NCBI lineage: Eukaryota > Parabasalia > Trichomonadida > Trichomonadidae > Trichomonas > Trichomonas vaginalis. Next base: position 38,473,409 of record NC_067206.1, on the reverse strand, counting down.
AAAAATATCTCGCAATATCAAAATTGAGATATTGAGTGAATTATGCATTATAGAGATTAAAAATCTGATTTGTGATAAGGGTTTCGTTTTGCTAAAATTATCACTTTTATAGCATATTTGTTTTTGGATGTTTTGCGAAACCAAAAAAAAAACTATTATATACAATGTGTGTGTAAAGAAAATACTTTATTTACTAGTTAAAAAATCATTTGGTATTGATCAAGTTATTTTTTCTGGATAAGATATTATATGGATAATTGGATAGAAAATACAATTATATAATCTTGTACCTGGTTTAATTAAGCTAATTGTCATCAGAAACTTGTAATTTTTATGAATTTCAGATTTTCTTTTCATTACTGCTTTTCTTAATAGGTCAAGTTCTTATTTACGTTATAAAGTATGATATTTACAAATATCAAGTTATCGTGTTTTTTGAGAAATTATGAGAAACAAACAAAAATGAAAAAGATAGGAATAGCAATGAATAGTGATGTGGGTATAGAAAATGTAAGAGATATGAATGCAAAGCAATCAGTATTTAGGACATTGACCATAGATTTCGAAAAAAAAATGCTGCATATTGAGCGAAAACTATGATTATATTATAAGGCTGTCATTTAAAGCATAATGAAACTATTCCCTTTTCATTTTAATTGAATAAGATAGTAAAGATTTTTGAATTACCTAGAAACTGATGAGATGTTTTCACAAATAAGGGTTTCGTTTTGCGAAAAAAACGTACAATACGCAATTTCGCTAAAAAAACATTTAGCTAGCAATTTCGACCTTTGACTCCACTCAAGACGTCACTTTTTTAATTTTGCGGTATCATATTTTTGGAAAATCTTTATGAATATTATATAAAAAGTCTCTTTAATATCTATATTTCATATTTTTATCGATTTTTAAAGTTTTTGCGAAAAGTATTCAATTATTTTTGCTATTTGGTCGGGTAAATGTCAGATTTGCGACATTTTCTGATATGATATTCAGATTCTACGTTGATAATAATGCTTATAGAACCCTCTTGCTATTGTGTCAAAATTGCTAAACCGATAGCAAAAATATCTCGCAATATCAAAATTGAGATATTGAGTGAATTATGCATTATAGAGATTAAAAATCTGATTTGTGAAAACATCTCATCAGTTTCTAGGTAATTCAAAAATCTTTACTATCTTATTCAATTAAAATGAAAAGGGAATAGTTTCATTATGCTTTAAATGACAGCCTTATAATATAATCATAGTTTTCGCTCAATATGCAGCATTTTTTTTTCGAAATCTATGGTCAATGTCCTAAATACTGATTGCTTTGCATTCATATCTCTTACATTTTCTATACCCACATCACTATTCATTGCTATTCCTATCTTTTTCATTTTTGTTTGTTTCTCATAATTTCTCAAAAAACACGATAACTTGATATTTGTAAATATCATACTTTATAACGTAAATAAGAACTTGACCTATTAAGAAAAGCAGTAATGAAAAGAAAATCTGAAATTCATAAAAATTACAAGTTTCTGATGACAATTAGCTTAATTAAACCAGGTACAAGATTATATAATTGTATTTTCTATCCAATTATCCATATAATATCTTATCCAGAAAAAATAACTTGATCAATACCAAATGATTTTTTAACTAGTAAATAAAGTATTTTCTTTACACACACATTGTATATAATAGTTTTTTTTTTGGTTTCGCAAAACATCCAAAAACAAATATGCTATAAAAGTGATAATTTTAGCAAAACGAAACCCTTAGTACAAAGTGGGAAATTCGTTATAAACTATAGAATATGATAAATCAAAGTTTTATAAAACTTTTGTGAAAGTTCTGCCAAAAAATTTTTGTCCAAAATAATTAAGTCTCAATTAAATAATTAAATAACACATTTAATTTTTGCATTTTATATTTATAATTTTAATTTAATAGCTTCTCTCAAAATTGAATTCAATTCAGACTTAATTGAGATATAATCTCAAATTTGCTCATAGGATAAGAAAAGACGCTGCATAATTGTATCCAATCCCATACATAAGAAGCTTACATTCATAATATATGAGCAAAAATTGATTTTTTTTTTAATTTAGAGCAAAGTTAAAAACATATGCTTTTTTGCATGCTTTATCAAGTTGTTGGACACCAATCAGATATATTTCTTCAACCAAATTTGGTTCCTACGAAAGTCAATGGATACTTCAATCAATTACTCGAAATATACATTCCACAAGTTTTAAATCAATCTACAATAGAAATAATACCATCCTTGAAATCTAAATACCGAATGTTTAGTGTTTATCCTTATAAAACATCTCTTGCTAATGGAAAATATATTCCAGAATTAAAATCATACGTTTTTAATAAAGTGAATTCAGGAATGAATGTTTTCAACTTAATTACGGATTGGGATCAAGAAGATAAGATTGAAGTGGCAGTTCTAAACAACTTGAATACAATTTTCGAAGTTAAGAAATCTTCAGAGCTTTTATTTTCTATACATCAGTACTTGATAGTTGTTTACGCATCTATCACTGCAATCTCCACCTTATTCTTGGTTAAATTTTTTTGGGATATTTCTCAAATTCTACCATTTTTATTTGCAATTGCTGCACTCACACTTCCTAAATACCAAACTATACTTGATTTAAGACTTAAATATACTGATCTTTCTTATAAAAATTACCCAATGACAGATTATTCTTCTGATTGGATTACTTATGATACTAAAGCAGTTGAAAAAGCACTAAAAGATAAAGTCACTTACACTGAATGCCGTTTGTGCAACTTCAAACCAAATTTAATTTATAATAATCGCTCAACAGAAAGAGATATTATATTAATTTCTATAGTTGGAGCATCATCAGGTTTTGAATCAGCCATTAGTGCAAGAACAGCTGGTTTTAAAGGAAAAATACTCATCTTTACAGATTCAGAAGTTCCTGACCGCATTAAGAAATGTGGAGCATATGTTATACATACCAGCACAACAATCTATGCTGGATTGTATCTAAAGCAATATATTCGATTCCCATTAATTGCCTCATTTATTGATAAATTTGGTTCATATTTTGACAGGTTAATTTACATCGATACAAGTGATGTCATGTTTCAATCAGACCCATTTAATTGGAACGATGATGTTGTTCAATTAAGTGATGAGAACTCTCCTTATTACAATAACTTTTTCGTTAAACGTTGGGGCCCCCAATTTGTTGGACTTGATCATGAATGGTTCAAGGATAAAGGAAATATAATTTGCTCAGGAGTTTTCGGTGGTACTGGCAAAGCTCTTGGTCCGCTTGTTAAATTAGTATCTGGATATTGGAGACCTGGAGAAGATGTTATTCCTGATCAAGGCGTTTTAGATTTTATATTAGCATCAAATATTCCTAAAAACGCTGGAATTAAATTCGTCTCAAATAATGATTTAGCAACTGTTGGGATTCGTTTATGTGACAATGAACTTATCAAACAGTTCGAGATCGACGGTCCACCGAACTTTAAAGATAATCTATTCAACATTTATCCAGCAATTGTTCATCAAATTAATCGTAATTCACAAATCCAAAATAAATTTAATGAACTTTGCAAGTAAAAGCCAAAGTTATATTATATGGCTTATGCTAATAGAATAAATATTATGACGTTTGATAAAGAACTTACAATAAAGTTATGGAAATTTAAATTTTTTATTACCTGTTTTAATGTTTCTATCTCGTTTTCTTTTTGTCTTATTTGCAAATTTATGTTCTCCATCTTTCTTTTGACTTCATTCTGTTAATATGATTCTTGATTGACTGCATTTTGAAGTTCATTGTAGGAATCAACAACCTTATCAAAGAATTATCAAGGGTTAAAGCCAGTACGACCTCCTTGCTCTAATATTGACAACAATAAGATTATACATTTGGTTGAAACGCGTTTTGTTTCTTAAAAACGCTCTCTACCCCAATCAATACCTTCTGTTTGCCATCGTTCTGTGTAAATCACTATGCAGAATGTAGAATTGAATTTCCATTAAGAAAGTAAATCTTCCAGTACATTCATGTACATCACTGTAATAGCTTGTCAACACTACTATAATATTTTCGTAATATTTCTGATTTTAAAATGGTATAATATTCTCAACAATAAGAATTCCGCATTTAAGTGAGGTTTGTAAGCATATTTTGATCTAAACATTGTAAATCGTATCCATGCTATCGACATATGGAAGAATGTGAATATTGCGATGGAAATTTGAAATACGTTTGGAACATTAAGAGGTGAGAATTTTGATTAAGTTCTCGTTTAATACATAGGAATAAATTTCAATAAACAAACTAAAACATCAACAAAAATATCAATTTAAAACAAATATAAAAAATAATTATAAATTACAAAAAGATTATGCGTGAACACGACGATATTCACCAGCAATCTTTCGTATAGTTGACATGAAAGTAGATTCGTCAATTTCTTCTTCACCCAGAGACTGTAATGCATTGAATTCTTCCAAAACATCGATAATCAAAGCGTTTTTCTCCTTCTCGAAATTGGCTTTGAGTTCTGCAATCTCTTCTTGACGTTTCGTTTCTTGGGCAACAGATTTGAAGTTATATTGAGAAGCAATGAGATCTGCTTCTCTCTTCATCTGATCTTGCAAAGACTGTATCTGAACTTCTGCTGCTTTCTTCGATGCGGTCAATTTAGAAATTTCTTTCATCATTTCTTGAGCCTTTCCTTCATTAATCCTCAATGATTCTGTCAACTTTCTCTGTAATTCCTGGTTCTCTGCAGATTGTGTCTTAAGACTCTCGATTGAGTCAGTAAGTTTCTGCTTCAATTGGTTCTGAACTTCGACAAGTTTCTGAGCTTCTTTACTGTAATCATTTTCTCTTTGCTTTGCAGCAATATCGGCTTTTCTGATTTTTTCTTTCAATGACAAAATTTGGCGTTCTAATTTCTCTTGTTTAGCAATTTCTCGTTGTCTGTCGTCTTCAGCTATCTTCTTCTGTTCTTGAAGTTTAGCTTCGAACTCAACAGAGCTTTGACTGACTTTCATATTAGCTTCTCTGACTTCTTGGTTGCTTTGGAAAATTGTTTTTTCGAATTGGGCAACTTCAGCTCTGTGGTCGAATTGTGTTTGTCTTATTTCATTCTTCAAATTAGCAATTTCTGCTTCTCTTGCTTCAATTGTTGCCTGTTTCTCTGATTTCTCTTTCTCTAAGTTCTGTATTGTCTGACTTCTCTTTTCAAGCTCTTGGACTTGAGAATCGATTTGTTTCTTCAATTCATCGATAATTGATCGAAGGTTTGCATTTCCATCAATTTTCTCTGCAGCTTCTTGCATCTGCAATGCAAATTGTTTAAGAGATTTGTTCTTGGCCTTGAGTTTCCTTATCTTCTTCTCAATATTCTCAAGTGATTCGTGAACAAAATCAGGATCACTTGTACCAAGAATTTGTTCGATATGTTCTAATTGAACGTTCTGAGTTTCAACAACACTTCTCACTGCAGACAATTCATTGGAAAGACTTGTGTTAACGAGAGCTTGCAAGCAGAACATATCAAATGTTGTGCGATTGTCCCATCCTTGGCAAGCGAATTCTTGTAATGATCTTCTTCTGTCTTCAAATGATCCTGTGAATAAGAAATCAAGAGAAACAAATTGTGGATTCAATAATTCATTCTGTTGTAAAATGAGTTCAAGTTGTGCAGTTTTCTCTGCAATGAAATCAATCAATGCTGAATCACGTGGAATGTTTATTGATCCTGCAGCATTATCATCATTTGTTTTTGCACCAAGAATAACAGAGAAACCACGGATCATACCTTCTAACAAACTTTGGATGTTAGAAATTGATTGATTTTGTTGTTTGTTCTGTTCTTGGTTCTCAGCATTCTGTTTGCTCTGTTTGAGCATATCAGAAATCTCTTTGAATGCTAATTTCGACCTTTCAAAAGGTGTCAATTTGAAATCAGCCAAAATTGAGTTCAATTTATCTCTTGCAGGTGCATCAATGAGGGGTATCAAGCTCTGTGACATTGCTGCTAATAGGCAAGAGTCTGTAGTTGTTGTATTGAACTCTGTTGGTCTTTGAGAGAATTTTGGCTTTTGTAATTTTTGAGATAATTCATTAATTTTTTGTTGATTGTTCTTTGCGTTTAATTCGCATTTAGACAAAGTTTGGATAGACTTCTGTCCTAACTGGAACAATCTGTTGCGTTGGTTTGTTAATGATGTTATCTCGTTTCTTTGGTTATTGATCAAATTCTCTAAACTTTGGATAGAATTCTTCAATCTTTCATTGTCATTTTTCACTGCATTATAAGCAGATTCTCCTTCAACGTGTGCTGCTTCGGCTGCTTGTAGTTGGGTTCTTAAACTATCAATTTCTTTGGCATACTTGCCATTCTGTTGGTTTAATTGTTCGATTTCCTTCTTTAAAGTATTTTCCGTCGAACAAATTTTTTCTTTACTGAAATTATGAAGATGTTTCTTATATTTTGCAATTTCTGCTTTCTGGCTGTTGATTTTATTAAGTGCTCGACGGAGTTTGAGCTCGACTTTCTTCTCTAATTCATCGGATTGCTTCTTTTGGTCGCTCAAATTGTTGAGATTTATCTTTAATTGAGTATTTTCTTGGACAAGTTCGTTAATACGAGTAGCACCTGTTTGCTCTGGACTATTCATGATGTTCTTGAGTTCATCAATCCTTGAATCTCTCATATTTAAGAGTTCTTGATATTTCTGAATTTCATCTGCATTCTTTTGTTGTTCTTGTTCTAATTTCGACTTCATTGACTCTATTTCATGCTGTAATGCAGTTGTTTGTGAGGCACTTTCTTCTAATTTAGCTTCCAAATTGGAATTTTCTTCAACAAGTCTTTGAATTTGATCTTCTGTAGTATCAATAGCTCCTTTGGCAGTATCTATAAGCTGATGAAGCTTCTGATTGTTTTCATTTAGAAGTTCGTTATCTTTTGTTAATTTCTTTGATTTCTTTACGACTTGCTTTAATGTCATAACGATATTTTGTTCGGATTCCTGATGCTCTATATTCAAATCATCAATTTCTGATTGATGTTGTTGCATTATTGATTTATAAAACGTTAAAACTTGCTGAAAACTCTGTAATTTCTGATCAGCAATCGAAGAGAATTCTGTAAAGAATGTTGCTAATTCATTTTTGGCCTTGGCGGCATTAGCTTCTTTGATATTTAGCTCAGCAACATTTGATTGTAAGTCAGTTATCTCTTTATTCTTTTTATCTATATCATTATTTAAGTTAGTTATTTGAAGTCCGTATGAGTTTATCTTTTTCTCGAGATCTTGATTCCTTTGTTGAGCAATTTTCAATCTTGATTGTAAAGACTTGGTTTTTTGATTTGCTTCCATTAATTTACTTGTTAATTCACGTTTTTCTTTATGAAGGTTTTCGATATCTGAAGTATTATTGCATGCACGCTCAAGTTGAGATTTCAATACTGCATTTTCTTTCTTAAGTTGATCAATATCATCATAGTATGATGTTTCCATCTGAGGGTCAATCTGAACTGCAGCATTTTCCTGCTCGTCTAGTGATTGGACACCATCAGAATTCATTTTGCAACAAAAATCGTTTAGAAATTTTGGATAAACAAGCAAAATCTATTTCATTATAAATAATTTAATCATAATCTTAAATTACTATTTTTCTATAAATTTTTTGATTTCGTGATGAAAATGCAATTAAAATCATTCAAAAATCAAGCTTGTGTGATCTCATATGAATGAATATCTAAAATTTCTGAATTTAGAAATGTGACTATATATATTTGGATCTATCAGTAGAAAAATTTAAAATGATTTTTTTTTTATTCAAACAAAGTATTTAATATGCATTAGCATAATAAGGTACATAAACAATAAAAGAGGAATTCCGACAATTGAACTCTTAAATGCGAACTCTGATTTCAATATAACCTTTAATCATCATATATTGAACCAGAACTACTCATTGATAATTCAGTTGTTGATTTTGTAGTATTTCGCGAAATGGAAGTGATAGTTTGCTTTGATTTTGTCACACTCTTTCCTCCTTTTGTGTAATTATCATTTGCACTCAATTCTGAGGCGCTAACTTCTCTGATATTGATTTTAATATCTGGTTTACGATTGTACGATTCTTTAATAGTACTAATATCTTGAGCGTATCTCTCTTTTCTCTTTGAATATTCTTGAGTTAATAAAAGCTTTTGTCGTTCTCTTTTCATTCGAAAATCATCGAGCATTGCCTTAAATTTATCAACTTCTCGTCCAATTTTGATTTTTGTTTTTTCTAAAAGTTCTTTTTGTCTGATTAGCTCGTTTTGTAGATCTATCTCTTCTTGGCTTTGTTTACTTTCTATTTCGATAACTTCATCGTCTTCATCTTCGTCATCATAGCTACCTTGCGGTAAAGGTTTGCCTTCTAATCGATGTTTAAAATGTAAATAGTTCAAATATTCCTGATGAGTTCGTTGCTGTTCCCAAAATTCCAATTGTCTTGGATTTAAATATGGATTTGCCCTTCGGAGAGTAGATGATCCAGTATACTGATCAACAGGAGCATATTCTGGTTCATCAGATACTTGAATGCTATGTCTTGAAAGAAATTCTTCTGAAATAGACATAGTATTGATAATTTGAAAACGGGCACTCTAAAAATTTGATGGCATAATTAGTAACTCTCGCCAGTATATTACATGGAGAGCAATAATATAATAAAAATGGCTTATTATCTGAGAAACAATTCCCAGAAATTTTATTATTCTGGAAATCAAATGTTGGAATCATGTTTTGGAGTTTTTTACTTATAGGGATTATTAGAAGTGATAGATTGTGAATGAAGCTTTGTGTAATGAGATGATTTGGAACGTGATTTGTCATTTTATGTCTTTCTATTTAAAGGACCAGCAATAAAGTTTATAACCCGCTTATACATATGATATTGATGATCAATCTTGATAGATTTAAAAAAGTAGTATATAATGCGGGTTTTGTGACTTTTTTTGTAAACGTAAGAATTCATACAATATCGAGCGATTTTGTATCATTTTTTTTAACATATGAAGTAAAAAATGTATGATTCTTACGTTTTTTATTCTTACGTTTTTGAATAAATCAAGATTTAAAAAATTTTCAAAATTGTAAGACATTTACACTAAACCCATACATAATGAAATAAAAAAAATAAAAAAAATAAAAAAATAAACTTTAAAAATTCATGTCTTACATTTTTGAATAATTTATTTTTTTTAATTTGTATGAAAATGAGTGGATCAAGATTCGTAACCGTCAATCAATTAATGGATGCTCTTTCACCAATTCTTGAAAATGTTAAACAAGTAGATGTTTATTTCGATGATTATGTAGAAAGTTTATATTATAAAGGTAAGTTTAATATTAAACCTATTGCTTTTGCATTTGATAATAAATTAATTGAAAATGCAAAAATTTGGGAATTAATTCCAGATATTGAATATATAACAAATATTAATGATAAATGGTTTAAACGAATTTCAACCACAAAAGTTCTTTGTAAATTAATGATCAAAACTGAGGAAAAGAATTTAACGGGTTTAAATATCATCCAAATAAAGTTTCAGAACTAGAAAATGAAAAACTTCAGAAAAAATTAAACGATAGACTTTCAAATGATCGTATTGAAAAATAAATAAACTAGCAGAAGTTGCATTTAATAATGAAATATTTGATGAATATAACCTTGAACTCAGTGATGGGCTTTAAGGACCCGGGCTCAACGAGTCATGATTTATGAAATCAATAATTTGATTTATTCGCTCTTCAATAATTTCTATTTTTTGTTAAATCATCAATTTTCATTAATGAGGTGATTCTTGATTGAGGAATAGATTTCAAACTAACCACTCCTTTTATTTTTGAAATTTTGAATCCATCAACTTTAAACATTTTATTCAATTTACATGTTGTCAATTCTTCAAATAATTTTTTATTATTAGCATAATAGTCATTAAATTCATCAACAGATGAAAAAATTTTTATTTCAGTAATTGGTTTAACAACGTTTATTTTTTGTTGAACATTTTCACTTTCATTTATTTCTTCCTCCTCTGTTTCATTTATTTTTAAAATCGGTTTCATTTATCATTAAATAAAAATTAGAATATAAGTGATGAAATATATTTTTTAATTAATATTAAATCAGAAATGGCGGCAGGATTCTTTAAAAAATTTTCAAAATTGTAAGACATTTACACTAAACCCATACATAATGAAATAAAAAAAATAAAAAAAATAAAAAAATAAACTTTAAAAATTCATGTCTTACATTTTTGAATAATTTATTTTTTTTAATTTGTATGAAAATGAGTGGATCAAGATTCGTAACCGTCAATCAATTAATGGATGCTCTTTCACCAATTCTTGAAAATGTTAAACAAGTAGATGTTTATTTCGATGATTATGTAGAAAGTTTATATTATAAAGGTAAGTTTAATATTAAACCTATTGCTTTTGCATTTGATAATAAATTAATTGAAAATGCAAAAATTTGGGAATTAATTCCAGATATTGAATATATAACAAATATTAATGATAAATGGTTTAAACGAATTTCAACCACAAAAGTTCTTTGTAAATTAATGATCAAAACTGAGGAAAAAGAATTTAACGGGTTTAAATATCATCCAAATAAAGTTTCAGAACTAGAAAATGAAAAACTTCAGAAAAAATTAAACGATAGACTTTCAAATGATCGTATTGAAAAAATAAATAAACTAGCAGAAGTTGCATTTAATAATGAAATATTTGATGAATATAACCTTGAACTCAGTGATGGGCTTTAAGGACCCGGGCTCAACGAGTCATGATTTATGAAATCAATAATTTGATTTATTCGCTCTTCAATAATTTCTATTCTTTTTGTTAAATCATCAATTTTCATTAATGAGGTGATTCTTGATTGAGGAATAGATTTCAAACTAACCACTCCTTTTATTTTTGAAATTTTGAATCCATCAACTTTAAACATTTTATTCAATTTACATGTTGTCAATTCTTCAAATAATTTTTTATTATTAGCATAATAGTCATTAAATTCATCAACAGATGAAAAAATTTTTATTTCAGTAATTGGTTTAACAACGTTTATTTTTTGTTGAACATTTTCACTTTCATTTATTTCTTCCTCCTCTGTTTCATTTATTTTTAAAATCGGTTTCATTTATCATTAAATAAAAATTAGAATATAAGTGATGAAATATATTTTTTAATTAATATTAAATCAGAAATGGCGGCAGGATTCTTTAAAAAATTATGGGATGGAATTAAGAAAGCTGCAGGTTGGGTTTATAAAAAGGTTATTAAACCTGTTGCAAACTTTTTGGCACCAGTAGCGAAAACGGCAGGAACTATCATAGGTGGAGTATTAGGTACTAAAGCAGGTAATCCGGCGATGGGAGCACAAGCAGGTAACGCAATTGGTGGAATTGCTGAAGGAATACTTAATAAAATAGGGGGTAAATAGTGGAAAAATAAATAAATATTATTTTTATCTTAGTATTGGTTGTAGTCTTTGATAAACTTTTTCTCCTTTATTTAAATTTCTCTTATTGGGGCAGCTTTTGGTGTTATTGATTCAGCAATGTCACTAATTGCTTCTTTATTCTTAAATATCCAATTTGCTCCTTTCTTCATTGTTTCCCAAACTTTATGCGCTCCTCTTTTTACTTTATCCCACAGTTTCTTAAAGAATCCTGCAGCCATAGTTGATTATTTCATTAAAATTAAAAATTCATTTTCATTTTAATTTTGATTTTTTATTTAATAATAAATGACGACTAACTATTTGGTGCCAAACACTAAACCAATTAATGGAAATGTGTTTCATTCATTCGAAAAGATAAATGAAATATTTGCAAAGAATGACGGAAGAAGATATTATAGAGAACTTGAAAGTTCATGCTATGACTCTGATGCTCCATATTTTGATGATAAACAAACTCATTTAAGAATTACAAATCCGGCTCATGATGTGAACCAATTAGGTGACACATATATTAAACGCAAAGTTAAAGCAACTCTAGTTTCAAATAAAGCTTTCACATGTGATGCCGCTTTTAAATGTATGCGTTTATTCGTTGGTTACAAATCATCAAATCAAAGCTTTAAACAATTAGAAGTAGAAACCGAAAGAGGTGATGCCGGTTATCTTCAGATGGATTGCGCCCGTGAATCTTTCGCATTTGCAACATATAAACCAAAATCAGAAAGGAAAGTTAAAAAGTTTGTTCATTCGTTATATAATAATGTTCAAAAATATGATAACTCAGTATGTGGTAAATATATTGACCCTTCAGAAGTTTTCAAGAAAGCAAATGAAGAAGTTGATATCACTTTTGATATGATTATTCCGGTAAATGATTTGTTAGCATTTCAGGCGTTCGATGATTATCCTAAATCATTTGGTGAAATCATTCTTAAATATTATGTTTTCAGGGATACTTTAGTATTTTGTCAGGTTGACCCGTTAAGAGTTGCTGATTTACAAAATTACGTTTATGAAAAGATAACTGATGAAAATTATGAAAAGATTATGAATCATGTTTATAAATATGATCGCAAATTCCAACAAATCGGACTTCCTGCCAAATTAATTACAAGCTTAGCCGCTACATCTGCTGACGCAACAGTTGATGACGTTATTATTTCATGCACAAAGATGGAAGTTTTAGAGGATAAATGTATTACACCAGGATACGGTTTAATTGAAGAATCAGTTAAAGCAATACCACGTTTATTCAGTAAGGAAGATCCATTCATGATTCCAGCTCAACATATTGACGTTCGTTCACTAAATGGAGGTTGCATCACTCCTGAAGGTATCAGCTCAGATTTCTCATACGCTCTTCATAATGTTACAGATGTTGTGTTAGCATTTCCGAAGAATGCAATGCAAAGAACAGTTTTAGAAAATCCAATGCTTCGAGGTCTTCAGGTCACTATAGATTCCAGAAACTTCCCCGATCAAGCGATGACCACAGTGGGTGACATATTCTTTACACGTATGCTTCAAGCTTCTGATTTAGATGGAGTGAATGAATGCACGGAAGAATACGAGGACTCATTAACTAGACCACTGAATGATGATGATGGCACCATTAGCTAGAACATGGAAAGACCAAACTTCATTCTTATGCACTATTCCAGTTCAACGTGATGGAGCGGGTATATTCTTTGATGGATTAGAAACTTTCAACTCACAAGTTACAGTACAAGTGAAAGCTTATCCAATCATTCAGGGTGTAAATGACACTTACTGTTCAAAGGTGACAAATCCTCCTCAGGTTTGGTTTACTAGGACTACGTATTGGACATGGACACCGGATGAAGGTTTGAAATATCATCCAACAGGTACACCACCACAGTATAGAAGTTCATATGATGAAATATTGATGAATAGAAATGTATAAAATTATAAATTTATTTTTGATTAAATGGATTTAAATTCTGAAGAATTAGCGGGAGTATATAATACATACGTAGATGATATGATTAATGAAGCATTGAGTGATAATAGAAATGCTCTATCTAAGGAAAAATTAATGAAAATTCCATATTCTGAATGTTACTTAAATTCAATCACTGCAGCAATTGGTAAACAAAATAAAGGTAAAACATTAACGATATTAAAACAAATTATCATTATTGCTAACACTTCCCCCCATTCACATGTGTTAATTTATATCAACCGTTCAGGTTCACCTTCAGATGATACATTTGAATCTTTAAAGCATTTAATCAAAATTCCAATTATTTATTTATCACAAGAAGAAGCAGAAGATTATTTAAAAAACTTTTTAATGTATAAAGAATTATATAATACAATCAAGAAGCAAGGATTAGAGGATAAAATTATTGATAAACAACGGGATGAATTATTTGAAACACTTTCTATTTCAAATTTTGATAGAGAATTTTTGCATTCACTCATTTTTCTAGATGATGCGGTGAAATCAAAACTAATAACAAATGAGAAATCATATTTTAATCAGTTATTAACTCAATGTCGACACATTCAGTGTTCATTCTTCATGGCTGTTCAATACTTCAAAGCATTAAGCACAAACATTAAATCAAATCTATCAACACTTTTCATTTTCAGTGGTTTTAGTCGTCAACAGTTGAACGTTATGCTTTATCAAGTGAATTTACCAATGAGCATTAATGAACTTTACACACAATATCAACAATTAGGTGAACATGGAAAAATAATAGTTGATTTAAATAAAGGATGTGTTAAATTTGATTAACTTTTTATAATTAATTTTTATTTTTTATTTATAATTAAACATGACAGAAATAGCAAATCTTTTACAGGTTCCATTAAAACAAGGGACAAACAAAAAGGGGGTGTGTATAATAGAACTATGAAAGTTCCAGACGGAATGAAAGAATTAGTTCATATTGTTGCTGGTCTTCAAAAAGATGTTAAACAAATGAGAAACGTTTTAACATTACCAGAAGCTCAAGCATATGCCAAACGTCAGGTCCAAATTGGGAAGCACATGAAGCAGACATTACAGGTCCAAATGGAAAACCTGATGGTATAAATGAAGTTTTCGTTACTGATGGTCGAGGTAATATTAAAGTCATAAATGGTTACAAATTAACTGTATCTGATTATCCTAAACGTAAAGCATATAATGAATGTTATCCTATGCAATTTGATGAAAATGGAAAAGCTGTTAAACAATACATTGGAGAAGGTGAACATGGTCCAATTAATTCATACCGTCATAATCCATATTCATATTTCAATGAAGAATTAAACGCTATTGAAGAAGGACCGGATGGATTACCACAATATGTTAATCAGTTTGATGGTCAATATGCAAATTTGAGACCTGAAATTCCAGCTAAGAAATTCTTTAAAGTTGCTTTATTCGATCCAGTGTTCAATGAACAGAAAGAAGCAATGAAAGCAGAATTTAAACCAATTCAAGTGGCAAGAATTTCTTCATCTTCACTTGCAGAAGCGTTCAAGGAATTGATAAAGAAACCACTTTATTCTCAACAAGGTTATAACTTTGATTTAATTAAAGAAAGTGATAGACGTAAATTAGAAAAATCAGATGGTTTTAAGAATGCATGTAATGAAATGATTAAAGATATTGTAAATGATAAAATAAGACTGGAAGAAACTCAAAGCAATATCAATAACATAATTGGTGCAGTTACAAAGAAAGTATAAGCAAACAATGATGAACCTTGGGATATTACCGTAACAACTAAATAAAACTTTAAATATATTTTTCTTTTTTATTCAATTATAAATGAGAAGACGTTTCACAAGTCAAAAGAACACTAACGCAAAAGCAGAGATTACGGTTGGTTATAACGTAAATGATGATAAATCACGAATTATTCAAAATGTTAAAGTTAATGTTAGCCCTGAATTAACAAGGTCAGCAACTCAACCAAATTTATTAACTCGTGACTTACCGAAGAATGAGGAGAATGAAGAAAACCATGAGAATGGAGACCCAATCATTTTATCTGAACCCGGTAAAGAACCTGTTGAAATCCCCACATATCCAACATACCCCCCACCTCTTTCATCAAACATCGAGAACCCAGGAATATACGATTCCAGTCGCAATGCGCCATATAAAATAGACATTAATTCTGAATTAATGAAAATTTACCGTGATATAATAACTGATAATTATGATTCAATAATAAATTTAATTGATCAATCCGGTTTAATTATTTTACCTTATGAATCATTAATTCACATTATCGCCATTCTTTGTGATGTTCAAGATTCAGACGTTAAGATTCAATTTTTCATAGATGATGAGGTTTCATGCTGCGGAACAGTTGCAAAAATAAATCCTATAAAGGATATTAGCACAATTAAGATATCAAAGAACGGAACAACAACTGAACTTCATTTAACATATAATGATATTTATAATAAAATAGTTGATGAATATAAAATATCTCTTGAAAAATTCTTTGTTAAGGCCATTTAATATTCAAGCATTAACATTATTGAATAATAATCCTTTGAATCATAATCAATAATAATTGACCTTTCACCAGTTTCTATCGTTTGTTTTATTTCTTTTTGTTCCCCACTATCTGGATCGGTCATTGTAATTGTTTTTGTTATAGTATCAGCTTTATCTTTAACTTCAATCTTTTTTCCATCAGGATATTTAAACCAAAATTCCAAAAATTCGATATTGTCAATCTGTTCATATTTTAATCTATCAATTACATTTTTAATACCATCTGAAAATCTTATGAAATGGTCATTATATGGATTTGATTGAACTAAATTTGAATGAAGTGAAATATAACCCGATGATGAATATGACATCGACTCATATTTTCTGAAAACACTAAAATTTATAACATGAATGAATTTCTTATTCGTTGAATTTATGAATTCTTGAGGTAATCTTATTCTAGTTTTATTTATCACTGGAAAATAACGCTTTACCATATTTTTAATCGTAATAAAAATGTCAATTATCAATATTATTTCGAATAATAGTTGTGAATTAAATTTAACAGTTAGTGGAATTTATAATGTTACTCTCGTTTCTGTGAGTGGTAAATTTAATCCCATTCTTTTAGACCCTTCAGATTATATATCATTTATTAAAGATGACCTTGAAAAAACGTATGATATGTATATAAATAATGTGATAACGAAATGGGATATTAACACAATTTTAAGTTATTTAAATGAATCATTTATCGTTTGGTATGAAGAAAATTTTAAATCAAAACCTGATAAACTTTTTGAACTTGATGAAATAAATAACCTTATTAAATTCCCGCTGAAAATTAAATTTTGTACTCCTCATCTTCGTTCATTGTTGGGGATATTAAATTTTGAAAAAGATGTTGGGGATGTTTTGTATTCTGACACTGGTTCCAATTTCATTTTAATCAAATGTGATAAAGTTAATACCCCAATGAGATTTTCACATCAAACATTAGACCCTAACTCTTACCCATCAATACAAAACATTTTATCCATCAACTTAAACATATTTTCTTTATCATATCCGTTTCAATTATCCGGGAATTCATTTATTCTTCATTCAAAAGATTTATCAAATATTAAATTTAGAATAACTGACCTATTTGATTGTGATTTAGAATTTATGAATGAAATATTATGGCAATTTCAAATAGAAAAAATAGCTGATGAGATAACAGATTAAATATTTATTTTTAAATCATAATAAATGATTAAACAACAACAACCACAGCAACTTAAGGCACAGACCATTACTTACGCCACATATGCATATAATTCAAAGACGGCAGAACAAACACAAAGGTTGAAATATGGAGATTTGGAGATAGTATTGAAAAATGACCATTTTGAATTCGTTTGCAAAGGTGGTGCAGTGATATCAAATATAAAAGAAATTTTATTTATGAATTCAAAAATTAAAGGAATAACGGATGATATAACATCAATTCCACCAGAAGAACAAAGATATTACGCATTAAATGCATTTCCTAAAGTTTTGAAGATTGGAAGATTTAATTTAAATGAGGAATTCATAGAAGGTTTCCTAAATGACATAATGAAGAAGGCAGATAAGGAATATGTGGTTAGTGAGTTAGAGAAGAAGGCAGATAAGGGACTTGTGGCTAGTGCATTAATGAAGAAAGCAGATAAGGAATATGTTAATGAAAAAGATAATGAAATTATAGAAAGGGTTGAATGGTACCATGAACGGACATTGAAGATTTTAAAAACTAAAGCTGATACAGGATGGGTTTCAGGATGTTTAGACCTTAAAGCGGATAAAACTTATGTTAACGATGAGTTAGAGAAGAAGGCAGATAAGGGACTTGTGGCTAGTGCATTAATGAAGAAAGCAGATAAGGAATATGTTAATGAAAAAGATAATGAAATTATAGAAAGGGTTGAATGGTACCATGAACGGACATTGAAGATTTTAAAAACTAAAGCTGATACAGGATGGGTTTCAGGATGTTTAGACCTTAAAGCGGATAAAACTTATGTTAACGATGAGTTAGAGAAGAAGGCAGATAAGACTCATACACATACAAGTTTTACAACTGTTGCTATAGAAAGTATTGAAGGAACGGTTGAAGAAACTGGTGGGGATGTATTATATTGTAAACCTCCTAACTTTCCACAAGGTTTAACATCGGATGACGACATAACGACGATGAGAAACATTAGATGTAAAGATGTTTATGTCATGAAGGATGAACATAATATTAAATTCACTGCTCAAGATTTATATGACAAGAAAGCAGATAAAACAGAGCTTCAAACATTAAAGACAGAAATGCTTCAAACATTATATTCCTATAGGCTCTATTTATACGTCAATGAACTCAACAAATCCAGAAGTAGTACTTGGTTTTGGAACTTGGACTCAAATAGTCGACAGGTTTTTGTATTGTGCAAACTCTTCAAAGGAACAGGGGGAAGTAAAACGATTACAGGTGAAAATTTACCTGCACACAGTCACTACATAGATTTAAGTACATCTCAAGCGGGTTGGCATAAGCATAGATTGGGATTGGTCAGGAATGACAAAAGGTAAAGGATATGATGTTAAAGACGACGTTAAGTTTGCCATAAATTGTTACTGGAGTGACACTCAGGGAGAAGGAAACCATACACATCGCGTTTCAGGATATACGCAAACAACGGGACAAAGTAAAGACTACATGCCACCTTACATGACAGTTTACGCATGGTATAGAGTTCAATGAACGCTCAATGTTTGTGAAACAAACTTTAGGAGCTCCAAAAGAGCAAACGGCATAATTTAAATTTTTATTTTAGTATAAATGAAGATTCTACCATATGGTGTTATTGGAAGAGATAAAGATGGAAACCCAATATTTGATCCAAAGTTAAAATTAAAGTTACTGACAAGACAACAACTTGAAAAGTTGCTGAAACCAAAACAGAATGAAAAATGAGAAAATGAGAAAATGAGAAAATGAGAAAGAAAAAAATTTAAATTATGCAATTTTATTTTTATCATAAATGACCAAATTAATTAAGCCAACTATTTCTAAATTAATGATACCAATGAAATCATTTCATGGAGTACTTATCCCAGGTTCTTCACAATTAGCCGGGGCAAGTGTTGTGACTCAAGGTGGAACATTAGCGAATCCATTCAAATTATTAACTAAAGATGAACTTAATAAAATGATGATAAAATAACTGATAACAAAATTTTATTTCACTGCTACCATAAAAACAGGTGAAAAAACAGGTGAGATCTCACCTCTTCACCTAAAATATATTTTAGGTTAAAGCTTCCACGAGAGAAAAGATTCCTCATTCGCTAAGGATTCCAAAAATGAAAAAATCATTGATTTCGGCTGAGAAAAAATAGCAAAACCCTTCTTCCACGGGAACAAAGAAATAAAGAAGAAATAAAGTAAATTTTTTATTTATTCCCGTGGAAGATAGAGCACTTTTATGACACTTTTTATTCACGACAAACAAGACAAACAAAGAAAATAAGAAAATACGGCGCCGTCGCGGTTCGAACCACAGACCCTGACCCCTCCATAACACTACCTTAGACCACTGTGCTACGTAGCCTGTCGACATAAGATTTTATAAATTGCATATTTGACGTAAATTTATTTCCCAGTTATTCAAAAATAATTAATTATTGAATAACCTAAAATCATTAATGAAAACATAAACGATAACATTTATTTCCTGTGTTGTTGTCAAAATGTCATGTTGTCTCAAACTTTAGAACGGACTGAAAGTCCTGAGCTCCAAAAGAGCAAACGGCATAATTTAAATTTTTATTTTTATCATAAATGAATACCCCACAAGCTCAAAATTTACCACGAATCATAACAAGGGAGGAAATGATAAAAATGATGCAAGAACATGTTAAAAATAACAAACCACTAAAACTGAGAAAATGTGGTTATGCAGTAATGATGGAAAGAGAGATGTTGTCGAAGAGGAATAAAAATTAAATTTGGATTGAGTTTAAAAATTCATCTTTATTAAATTCATCTCTTCCAATCAATTTATTTATTCTATTAAATTCTTTTATTTTTGCTTCACTCAGTTTAAGGATTGAACGGTAAGTTTCTAATTTTTCGATTATTTCTTTCCTCTCTTTATCGTTTTCAACCCCACCGCATTGTGGCTTCTTTTTGTAATAGCATATTTTTGATTTAATTCTGTTTAGTTTCTTTTTATATTCATTGTCTGGACTCTTGGATGCTTCGTTGTCACTCATTTCTTACGAAATAAAAAAATTAAATATTATTTAAATATAATGGAGTAATAAAATAAATCGGAATTTCTATTAATTTATTGTTAACCTCAACTAATGCATTGCCGTTAATATATCTAACAAATTCAGCTATTGTGTCAAATCTTCGTCTTCTTTTTGTCATTGATTTATCAGTTTTTCCATAATCGAGATGAATCAAAACTTTATCCCCTTGTTTAAAATTCATGAGCCCCGAATTAATTTGTTCACGTTTAACATCATTCAACCTTTCCATTTGCTTTCTAATATATTCCCATTCTTTTGAAATATCATTTTTCATTTCCACCGGTTTCATGTTTATTGTTCTATGCCATGTATTATTGTAATAATATACTAACTGCTGTATGATGGAGTCATGATTTCCATCCCAGTATATCTGACCGTTAACCCCTAACGCATCTCTAAGAGTTCTCATTACCGCATCAACTATTTTATTATGAAACGTATATGGAGAGGATGAAAAGTAAAAATTAATTTGTGGGAAATAATGAGTCATAGCTGCCTGAAATCCTTTATCACCATCACCCCTGATATTATCTACTCTTTCATGATCTAGTAAGTATTGAATAGCTCTTCTTGTTTCCTGTTCTGTTTTCCCTTTCACTGGAATGCAATATAAATATCTGGTGTTAATGTTAATGGCAAATAAATAAGTAACGTTTCCTTTTGAATATTCTAAATGATCGATTTCATATGAATATGGATATGGTGCAAATGAAGGGCGACCAAATTTTTCCTTTAACGGTTGAATTTTTGGGTCAATTGGTTTATTTAATATCTTGAAATCCTTTTTAAAATCTTTTTGTTTCTTTAATGTTTGAAATGGATATAATAAAGTGAATGATGAAGGATTAACTGAAGGAGGAGGCGGTTTTGGTGTTGCAGGTACTGTCGTTAGAGGTTTTGGTGTTGCAAGTGGTTTAATTTTATCTGCTTTGATTTTGGATGATGAAGTTTTGGAATTCATTCCTTCCTTCATTAATTCTGGATGTATTCTATTCATTTGTTTTAAATATGCTGTATATAAAGGTTTAATATACTTTCCCGCTTCGAGTTTATGTTGAAGGATGAATTCCAAAAGTTGATCTTCATTTAAAAGTCGGGCTGAATATGGTTTAACTAATGAATCATAAATTAAAGCTTGTGCTTCATTTATGGTCTGAAGGACCTGGGTGTTTTGCACCTTTTGTTTTTGCTCCTTTTGCTTTTGCGGCTCAGGATTATATAATTTATATAATTCATCAATATCTTCTTCTGTTAATACTTTATTTTTGAAATCTTTCAATTGTTTAAGCTGTGATTTAGTTTTTCCCTTTGAATATTCATTATTTTTAATTTTGTCTTTAATTTTAGAAATTATTTTATCATGATATTTCAAAATTTCATTTTTATAATATGGATAATAATATTCCATATCATCACCCGTTATATTATTATTATATTTTTGGAGATATGATTTTAATTCATAATAACTAAGAAATTTTTGATTAAGTACTAAATCATCAATTAAATTTTCTAAATCTGAGTTATCCATTTATATAAAAATAAAATAAATGTTTTAAGGGTGCCCACCTCTTTGAATCATAGTATCAAAAACATCATTAACGGTTCCTTTTGTCTCTTCTGTGGCATTTTATTAAATAAATGGCATACAACATCCATTTTCACAACACACAGCCTTAGTGTGTGCTCCTGTTAATGCAGTCTTACCAATTGTTAAGCGAGTCATTGACCCATTTTTAAGTTGTAAATTAATATTCTGACCATCAAATATCACTTTATCATTTATTATATCCAAATAATTTTTAGGTGTTAATTGTTTATTTTGTCGTAAACTAACTCCTTTCATTTTTTGTGCAATCTTTTTAAAATCACTTCCATCAATTGAACCGTTGAATGATGTATAACACTTGGGGCATAAAGCAACCATGTTATCACCTTGTTTCTCAATTGCTAAACCCAATAACTTCTTCTCATGTGCTTTTTCTTCAGCTTTATTCTTTAATTTAGGTTTAAATTTCTCATCAAAACAAAAGAAATCAAAAGGTGCGAATTTGTAAATGTTTTTATCATAAAATTGTTTATCAGTAACAATTGCTTGAAATGCTTGAGTGTTAGGAAGATTTGGGTCGCCAGCGATTGCCCAATAAGATGAATCAGTATCACCTTCAATGAAATGAAAACGATTAACATTCATGCATTTATACATAAAATCATAAATGAAAACCAAATACCAGTATTTTGCGTTATCTAAAGTGAAGAATGCCTCTTGTAAACATGTATCACATCTATAAAATCTATCTTTAAGCATCACTTGATACGTATCTTCACCTATTTCTCTTATGTTTTTAAACTTATTTGACATACATGCAACGCGTGCCTTCTGTGCATTCATTATTTTAGTCTTTGCGTAATTTTGTGTATTCATTGCATCGTAACCATATGATCCATTAAGTGAAATCTTGCAAAATAAACTTTTTCCTTTATTTCCTTCTAATTCAGCCTTTTGTCTTTCGTTCATAAATTCGTTCGCAAATTCATTAAAGCAAGTGTTTTTCGTAAATGTTAAAATTGATTGAATATCATCAATGATAAAATGAAATCTGTCTATTAGATACCAAAGATAATAAGAAGAAAATGGTTGATATTGGTTGTGTGTTGATGCTAACTGAGTTAATTTTCTCTGTTTCTGGTCAACTGGTAGATTGTTTGATTTCATGTAATTATACATAAAACTGCCAATTGTTTTTTCATCTGTGATAATATCTAAGTTTCTTATTATTGGTAAAAAGTTTATGTAATCATTAATGTATTTTTCATCAATGTGACCCTTTACTTCAGCCACGAATAAAGTATTTTTCTTTCTAATAATTCCCAGTGCTTTTGCTTTCTTTGTTGCTGTATCACAAATGATAACACCATTCAATCTTCCCGGCATATACATTTTATGGTCAGTATATTGAATGAAATCATGAGGATTAGATGAAAATGATGAAGGATATAATGAATTAAAGTCAACTCCAACAAAATGAGTCATAATGTTGGTGGTGTCCTCATTTGATACAGTTTTAGTTTCTGGATTATATGAAAGTTTATTAATGTGCGTGATTCCTTTAAGATTAACACGATGTTGAACATTTGATAGACCACCAGTAATTCCATTACGGAGAATGTGATAAGCTTCAACTGAATCTAAAGTCATTGGTAAATTATTTTTTAATGCATAATTTCTTAAATTGATTCTTAAACGTTGAACATCTTCATCTTTATTTGATTTTACGACATTGCAATAACAACACATTAACTGACAATTTTCTTTGGTATGTGGTTTTTCATTATCGATTCTATCAATGTTGGTTTATTAGCATATGTAAACGCTTTACCACACATTTTGCATTTAGATGAAAGGATTAAATCGTGATAGTATTGATAGTCATCCATTGAAACATTGTTTTTAGTATCCCTTTCTGCTTTTTCATCTTGTTTCTTATATGATTCAATTTTATATTTCCAATACTTTTTCGTTAATTCAAAACTTGATTCCACATTTTCTTCTTCTGGATATGTTTCGTTAGGATTGAAGTTCTTATATGCTAACGCGTAACGAATCATTGATGCATTCGATGATAAAGAAAGATTATGAAGCATGTCAATTTTATAAACAAATGTTTCTTCAATAATTTTATCAATTGGGTCAATCATAATTTCAACGTCTTTATTGCAATAATGAATAAAATATTCTAATCTATTCTCAAAATTTTTAGCATCATTGAGATATATTTGATAATCTGAATCGGATATAGTTTCTTGAGTTAATGCTGAATAAAATGAATCTTTCGTGAATGGTTCCTTTTTATATAATTCATCTTCGTAATTTTCCCACGTGATGAATTGATAAGGGAAAAAGGATTTAACACGTGATTTATTGTTTCCGAAATCTTGAGTGAATTGGTCTAATGTCCCACCCGCTATATAATTTCTGATGTCAATAAATCTTAATTCATATGGACAGTTTGTTTTCTTTACAATGATTTGCTTAAATTGAGAAGATGAACCCAGCATTGATTTTATTTTCCATTTTGCAGTGTTTAAATCACGAAGAATTAAATTTAAATCAAACTTTCCCGAATTAAAACCTATGATATTCACTTTATTAAATTCTTCATCTAGAAGTTCTTTAAATGCTTCCTTTTGTTTCTCATTTAATGTATGAGACAAAGTCCCCGCCGTTTGGTCCGTTTGCGGCTTCATTAATTCTTCATATTGTTCAATATTTGATTTAGCAACTAATGAACAGGTTGAAAATAAAAACTCAATCCAATCAGAAATAAAAGAATCACTCGAAGTTAAGCAAAAATTCCTCGTAAATGTTTTATCACGGTCTACGACCTCGCCGCTTTGCGGCTTTATTTTGACAGTTGATGATACCATAAATGGTTTTAAGTAAGCGTTCAAAGTTGCACATTCAGAAAGTTGAAGTTCTTCTTTAGTCTCTAATGTTTCGAAGTCAAAAGTAATATAATATCTTGTTGGTTTATAATATTCCTGCAAATTATGTGCTAATAGCCATTGATATATCTTCTGTTTCGTGATATGTGGTGCATATGGTTGTTGTGTGTTTTGCAATTGAACGTCTTGAATTAATCTTCCATTATTTTCTTTACATTTCTCACAATGTTTTAAAAATCTTCTTTGGTTTTTCCTTTCTGGATCATCACGGATAGAATATACTTCTTCTTTGCAAAAGGGGCAAACTTTATATCCTGTGAGTGCTTCAACGTCTGTTATTCTGTCAGCGTGAAGTTTTCCACATGGACTCTGTGTTAATAAAATATTTACTGTTTCAAATTCTGGATCTATCATTATTGATTCCACTAATGGAAAGTCTACCTTATTTATGTCTACGTCTTCTGGTTGAGGTCACAATAATAAAAATCAATATTAACGTTTAACATTCTTGCTAACCTCTCACTTTCTGATGAAATGTCAAACCCTTCATATGCATCTATTGCTTCGTTTAAATAACTTCTACGAGTTTTAGGATTAACACCATCAGGAATGTTATAGAAGCGTTTAAATAACCTTCTACCTTCTGCTCTAATTTGATTATCATTCATTTTAGCTGTTCCGTTTTTGTTCATTTATGTAAGAATAAAAAATTAAAAAATAAATAAAAATAAAAAAAGTTATTTTTTTTAAAGTCCGAGACTCAGAGAGTCCAGGGCTAAAGTCCATAAAATGAATTAAGAAGACATAAATTTTTATCATCTGCGACGTGACGAATACATTTTAATTTACTCAAGAATGTGTACCCTGATACATTAAATCTAATTCCTGTCTTATTTAATTTCACAACTTTGAAAAGGAATGTATGAATAGCTATAAAATGATGAGATGATGTTTTATGGGTTGCTTCCATTTTTTCTGAAATAAATGAATAAATATAATGTTTATAAGTTTTCATATCTTTTATGTTCTTAATAACGAATGGTATAGACCTTTCAACTTCGTCTTCCTTCGGTGCTGTTCTTTCATATGAAACATTATTGGTATCTTCAATAATGAAACCACAATCGCATAAAATTTTATATGTACCAATTGTTTCTTTTGATATTTTATCTAACAAATCAAAAACTTTATCAACACCTGTACATTTATTTAAATAATAATTTGTGTAAATATCATGGTCTTCTTTCTTAATTGTATTTGTTGCATATGTTACATTTTTCAGTGCTTTTTTGAATTTTTCAGAATCAAGAGGAGGTGAAAGTAATATACATGGATAATCTCCATCGTCAATAAATTGTAACTTATGTTTACGAATAAATTTAGTACCTTCTTCTGAAAGTGTTTCATTTATTTCACCATCTAATAAATTTTGTGTTGATTCTGAGACATAATTTTTATATCTTTCTTCATGAGATTTCTGAACTGCTGATTCTGAAGCTGGGATATTCATTAAACCCTCTACTTCATTTTCATTATATTTTTCAACTTCTCTTAATTCCTTAATTTTTTCATCTATTTCATCTCTTATTTTTTCCAGTCTTTCAATTTCATCATATTCATCATCTTTAATCCGTTCTTCATAATATTCAGGGAAAACATCAGGTTCTTTAGGTTTTTCTTCTTCAGATGTGGGATATAAGAAATTTATAACATCATCTTTATTCATTTTTCCATCATAATCAAACTCATTTAAAAACTCCGCGAATTTTTGACAATTTCTTAAATAATATTTACTAACCTCATAACCCGCTTCCTCTAATATATCCTTTATTTCCTCATTTGTGAATCCCAATTTTTTAACGTCGTTAGTCTTGACACTCATTTTCATACAAATTAAAAAAAATAAATTATTCAAAAATGTAAGACATGAATTTTTAAAGTTTATTTTTTTATTTTTTTTATTTTTTTTATTTCATTATGTATGGGTTTAGTGTAAATGTCTTACAATTTTGAAAATTTTTTAAATCTTGATTTATTCAAAAACGTAAGAATAAAAACCGTAAGAATCATACATTTTTTACTTCATATGTTAAAAAAAATGATACAAAATCGCTCGATATTGTATGAATTCTTACGTTTACAAAAAAAGTCACAAAACCCGCATTATATACTACTTAAAAAATCTTAAAGAAAATTTTATGTTTCCGGATGTTCTATATCATATTTTATGATATCATTTGATTGGATAGCTATTTGTCGACTGAAATTACAAAGGTCATGTAAAGTGGTTGTTTATAAAATCTAAACCCTTAAATTCTATTTTAAGTTTCTTTTATGGAGTACAGTATAGCAAGAGATAAAATACCAGGCAAAATTGAAGTTGTTCCTGAGGAGTGTGCTATTATTGTTAATTACACCCTTCAAGTCAAGATATTTGATCAAAATTATACAACAATTGCAGAAAGATCACGTGAAAAGTCAATCAAAATCAATTTTACAGGCATGAAACCAGACTCTGATTTAGAAGAAGTCGCTGATACATTAATCGATCAAACAGAGCTACTTAGAGCAGATAATAGAGACGATCTCATTAAAGCATTAATGGAATTACAGTATGGTTGTGATGGTAAGTATGTTGCAGGACCCAATCAACCGGATTCTCCAGTTAAAAATACAACAAAGCAAATTACATCCATCGTCAAGTCAGGAGATGTTAAAAGTTTAGCCATCAGTATGTCCAAAAAAGAAGTTGACACAGCTATGCACGATTCTCTCGTCAAAATCGGTATGGGATCAAAAGAAGATGTCCGAAAAACACTTGAATCACTTGTTAAGATTGCTTCATACGATCGCAACCTTGCTCTCATGGTACAGAATGATCCTCTCATTACGACTCTCTGCACTACCCTTAAAAATTACACTCAAAAAGCAGATTTAACAATTTGCTCCCCCATCATGCAGATTTTTGAGCGTATTTCATTGTTCAGAAACTTCCACGATCTCTTCCCAAGATTCAAAATCGGCCAATTAGTTCTACAAGTTTTATTCGGTATGATAAAAATCGCAGATAAGGTCCAAGAGTCACAGAAAGACATCTATCCGAGATATGTTAAACAGCAAAACGTTCTCTTACTACACGTTATCAACGTTTTATACAATTTGACTGATAATTCGAATACTACGAACAAATTAGTCGATAACGGTATTATCACAGGTCTTGTTGAACTCATGAAGCGTTCTAATCCAGAATTACTTACTTCTGTTCTCAGATTCATTCGCAAACTCTCAACAATTAAGTTAATTTGGTCAAATCTTGATGCAGATGAGATTATCAATTCCATAAAAGAAGATATATACAACAAGATCAAGCCTGGTGGTGATAAAACTAACATTGCCATGGCCCCTGTTTACAATGAGACATTAGATCTTCTTTTCAGGTTTTCAGAGCATCCAGAGACTCTAGAGATCTTCCGCCAGACCAAACTCTTCGACAGCATGCAAGGATTGTGCGAAATCAAAGCTTGCAGACTAAATCTTTTGTCATTCTTCTACCAAGTCTCAAGAATGCGCTCATCCGATGAAATCTTCAAGCCACAACATGTATTGAACATGCTTGTCCAATGCGCGACCGAAAATGGCAAAGAAAGACAGATCGCGTTAGTAGTTTTGATGAAATTAACATCCAGTGACAAAGAAGTCAGTGAAGCCATTTCTAAATCGCCTGTTTTCACACACGAGAACATTAGGAACATCTTCATTGATTGCACTAAAGAAGGAAGTGGCAAAGAATCATCAACATTACTTAAATTAATCAGAAATGTTGCAGATAACAATCCATCATTAGTTGAAGGATTTGATGACCAAATAATGTTGGCAGCAGTTAAATACAAAGACCAATACGACACATTAACTGATATTATGGCCGTTGCTAACAGATCTGCAATAGATTCATCGAGATCAAAAGTTTTCATGAGCAACAAGAATTTCATGGATTTATTGATAAATGTTCTTGAAAAATCTACATCAAGGAGAGTTCCTCCACAACTTATTCTTGAGATTGTGATGTTCTGTGGTTCTCTTCTTTTGTACAGTAAGCCTGCAAAGCTTTTGGTATCAAAGAACATTGTTCCTTTGACTTTGAATGTTTATAATAATTTCTCTGATGATTATGATATGGAAACACAATGTTTGTACTGTTTCTACATGTTTATTATTCACGGAGATTCAAGAAAACAATTGCTGGAAGATAAGTCAATCGTTGACAAGGTAATTGCTCAGTCAGGATCAACTAATGTCGTGTTGGCTGACATGGCAAGCAAAGTTCTCGACGTGTTGATGATATTTGATAAGTCAATTCCTGAGAAAATTAGATTACCTAGGTTCCTGGCGTATAACCAGGACTGGCTAAGACAAATGGGACTTACAAAGTAAAATATAAATATATTTTTAAACTGATTTTCCTAAGAAATGATTTTTTAAGGGTGCACTTACCACTTTCTGACATTCTCTCAATTTTTTTGACACACAAGCTTTCTATCCCAATAACCTAAGGTCAAAAGTTAATATTTTTGGTCAGGAGAAAGTAAATATGAATCATTATATAGTACCTAATATGACTTTTATATTGATTTTTTCATAGCATGTCAGAAAGTGGTAAGTGCACCCTTAAGGAGGACTTAGATAAAATCAACATATCTTGATTTTAATGGAAAAAGAGTATAATAGCCATGTTGGGAACTAAGCAGTGTTTTATAATAAATTTTTGTCGATCAAAATTATTAGCTTTTTATCATTGAAAATTGAGATATAAAGCTTGTGTGTCAAAAAAATTGAGAAAATGTCAGATAGTGGTAAGGGCACCCTTAATATTTTTACATTTTTGATGAACTGAACAGAGGTGTAGCATGCTTTGAAATTACAAGTTACATAGATTTTTGTGATTTTTATGCAGCCAATGTAAAACTAAAAATTACCGACTATTTTTTTTTGAAAAATTTTTGAATTTTTTTTTCCAGTTTCATGAGTGAATTCCCTTATGACGTACTTATGGATTCTTTGAAAGAATACAATGATATTTTGTGTAGATTATATAGGCTAAAGACATCAAGAAAAGGCGATATCGACGCTTTTTTCAAAGAAATTGATAAACAAATATCAAAATACCTTGAATATTCTTCCAAATATGATTTTCTTGTAACAATTACAAATGCTGCAAAAGGAAACAATGGATATATTAAGTCTTATTTGACTTTAATGGGAAAGATTCTCCAAAAATATCATCCTAATGATTTGTACGAGACTTCATTTGGTCAATACATTCTAGAGAAATATTTTGGAATTAAATCAACTGAATCTAATCAGTCAAAAATCGGTGACTTATTAAAATCACTTATTTATGATGATGTGAAATTACTTGTTTCATATACAGAATTATCCGAATTTTCTCATATTGATAGCATCAATTTTACTGACTTTCCATGTGTGAAAAGTCATTTAACTCTACTTGAAACATGTTGTTATTACGGCTCAGTTAATTGTTTCAAGTTTTTGAGAACAAAATTCTCTGCAGAAATTACAGAATTATGTCTTCAGCTTTCATTTTTAGGAGGAAATCCTGATATTGTGAGTGAATGCTTGAAATATCACGAGCCAAATAAGAAATGCATGAAATATGCAATTATGTCTCACAACATAGATTTTGTTACATTTCTCATGAACGAATATAAAATTCCAATTGATGTCGACTATTGCATAAAATACGATAATATCCAAGCATTTTTAATTCATTATGATCAAACAAATGATTTGAAAGGATTCATTGTTAACACTTGTTATTTCCCTTTTGTGTGGAAAACCATTTTTATAGTATATTTCAAACAATTGATAAAAAATACCAAGAACTTCTTTACACTGCTAAATCAATTGCACTTTATCGCTATGAGTCATCTTGCGAAGGAGATTTCAATTTTAAAGATGATTCCGGGAAAACTATTCTTCATTATGCTGCAATATATTTTCATGATGATATCGATATTGATTTTTTGTTTTATAATGGAACAACTATCATCAACGAACAAGACATTGAAGGGAAGACTGCTCTACATTATGCAGCCATTAATGGCAAAAAGAATTTTGCAACACATTTACATGATGGGCATGCAGATTTTGATATAAGTGATAATGAAGGGAAGATACCTCTACATTATGCAGTAATAAGTGGTGATGTGGAAACAGCCTCAACAATCATAAAATATACCAAAAATATAAGAAAAAGAGATAACAATTCGAAATTTCCTCTTCATTATGCCATCAATCATAAAAAAATGTTCAAATCCCTAGTTTGTGTTTCTAGAAAGCATACCCAGTATTACCGACCTGAGGATGCATTGGAATTGGAGGCCTTTGCAAAACCATCCATACAAAGTTTGATTGATTATTTGAAAAGTGAAGAGTGGAAGGAATTACAGCGGCTTTCACAAGAATACGTGTTATTGGACAGAATTTTTCGTTGATGATTTGTTATTAAATATAGAGAACTTAATAAGTTTTTACCATTGAGCAGGATTTCATAATCGGTAAATAAAATTATTTATAATAGACAGTATTGCTCTTTACACTACATGATATTATAATTCTAAAGAATTAGCTGAAAAATTGGAGAGATGGTCAAATTTGCTAGTTATCAGTTTTTTCTTGTGATGATCAATTATTTTGTGAAAAACAACTCAATATGTGAATGCGACCTGTAACTCACTGAGACAATAATAAATACTGATATTGATAAAAATTGAGAAGCGGTAATTAAAATTCATTTTATTTATTTTTCAGTGAGGACCCCTCAAATATAAAATGTAAACTTCTGTGTATTCAATTGGGATTTATAAACCTCATTACAATAATTTTAAATTACCAGTATCAAGAAATCATATTATATTTCATGAACGATTTATCTCTCAATAAATTGAATTGTCATTAAATTTTGAAATGACAATATTAAAACAATACTTATTAATGGTAATCAACTAAGATTACAAAACATAAATATCATATTTTAAGCTAATTATATGGCTTAATTTATCTAATTTAATAATAATTTTTACCAAACTTGAATAAATAGAAAATTTAAATTGTAAAGAATAATAAGCTTATTCCAGCATCATTTTTTCATCTGACTTATTTGATATTTTATCTTTTATCTGTGAATTACAATTTTTATTTTTGGCTTGAAGCAATCAATGCCAACATTGAATAGACATTTAATGTCACCTATATGACTAGGTTTTCATAGGAAAGTCTGTGACAATGATATCAAATTATGGTAGTGAAATTACTTCAATATCCAATATAATATAACCAATATTCTGAATTCAAGCTCCTTGATTTGAATTCACAGCAAATCATTATCCAGATTCTATCAAATTTTCTTGCTGCGCAGGTTCAAATCAAAAGAAAATCATCAGATATGTTATTTTAAAAACTTCTAAAATAAATTTCAAAATGAGTGAGAGTTCAAAAATGAATTTCCACGAGTTGATGTCATTATACAAAGAATACAATGACACAATTGATGCACTGTATAGGCTAAGGACCACCAATGAAGAAGCCTTAGACAAAATTTGTAATGATATCAAAATTAATTTAATTGAAACAAAATATTTATTGCCATCTTATATGATATATACAATATCATTTGCAGCAAGATGCAATAATCGTTATCTGAAGTCATACTGGTACATATTCAAAAAGATTTATGAAGAATATCGTTCTGACCATATTAATTACTTCCCACGCGGATTTGACTATTTTGTTTATAAAGAATATGGTATTTGGTTAAATG
Source organism: Trichomonas vaginalis G3 (assembly GCF_026262505.1). Classification (NCBI taxonomy): domain Eukaryota; phylum Parabasalia; order Trichomonadida; family Trichomonadidae; genus Trichomonas; species Trichomonas vaginalis. The sequence continues at coordinate 38,440,790 of NC_067206.1, read as the reverse complement.
ATGAAAATAAAATATCTCTTGAAAGAATTGAAACCGAAAACATTTCATTGGAAGTTGTTAAACCAGATACCATTTTCGAATCAATAATGAATGACAATATCGAGGCATTTACATCATTCACAGAAAGCCAAGAATTTGATAAAAATGATGTTCTTGTTTCTCCTTTCTTTATAGACGCAACTCAACCATCATTACTTGAAGTTTGTTGTTATTATGGTGCGACAAAATGTTTTTCTTTCTTAAGAGAAAAATTTAATTCAGAAATAACAAAAAGATGCCTCCAATTTTCAATTCTTAATGGAAATTATGTACTTGTAAAAGAATGTCTGAAAGTTGTTGAACCAGACGATGAATGCATGGAGTATGCAATAATATCACACAATATTGCTTTCGTTACATTTTTGATGATAGAATACAAACTAACCATTAGTTTATTTAAGTGTGGTGAATATAATAATCTTCAAGCATTCTTTGTTTATTTGGATCAAACAAATGATATCAAAAATTGCTTCCTTTATTCCCCATTATTCAATATCCCATCCCTTTGCAAATATTTCCTTTCTCAAGGTGCAAATATTTATGATAGAGATAGTGATGATGAGCAAACAGCTCTTCATATGGCATCCTATTTCAATGCCGTAGAAACTGCAAAATTTCTTATTACAAATGATGCAACTATCAATAAAAAAGATATTGATGGAAACACACCTCTACTCATTGCAGCATCAAATAATTCTAAAGAAATGATTGAACTTTTAATCCAGAACGAAGCAAACATTTATGATCGAAATAATGACAAAAAGACTGCACTTTATTTGGCAACAGAAAATGATGCAAGCGATGCTGCAGAAACTCTTATATTACATGGCGCAAATGTTAATGATTCATATAATTATGGCGAAACAGCTCTTCATGTTGCAGCTGAATTAAATAAATTGAACATCGTGTCTGTTCTTGTTTCTCATGGTGCAATTATTAACGCTAAAGAGTATAAAAATGAATCAACTGCGCTTCATAAAGCTTCAATTAAAGGCAACACTAATATTGTTAAGATTCTTTGTTCACATGGTGCAGATGTTAATGCAATAGATTCATATCGGAAAACATCTCTTGATTATGCAAAAGAAAATGACAATGAGGAAATTGAAGAACTTTTAAGATCGCATGGTGCAATTTCTAATTCATTGGATAATTAAAAAATATTCAAATAATGAATATTTCTCGAATAAACAATATTTATTCTAAAAAAAAAAAATAATTTAAATTATGTGAATGCAACCAAATATTGAAAATGATTAGTAATTGAATGGTTATCAGTGACACCATAAATACGACTTCTTTTCTCAGGTGACATTACACTTAATTAAAAAATGCACGTTTAAAAAAACGATTATTTACAGAATTGAAATCGCCCCCCCTCCAAAAAAAAATTCACTACACCAAAAGCCCCATACTGTATTTAGCTTCGAATCAAAATTAGCTCAGAAATGTCAATAATTGTATAAATGTCAATTGTAATTTTTTTTACTGATTTAGGATATAAAAAAAATTACATATGAACACAGAACCTCTTTGGCTTCAGAAAGTAAAGCAACTTCTTAAGAAAAGTTATTCACTTGATTTATCTGGAGAAAATATCACAGACATCAAGCTTTTCCCACGAACAACAGCTTTGAAGCATCTAAATTTGTCATACACTCAGCTTAAATCACTCCAGGGTTTGAAATTACAAAAGGCGCTCCAAACTCTTTCAATTGAAGGTTCTTCTATTTCTAGCTTTGCTGGATTTTCAGTTGTTCGCTCAATATCGAACATTACACTTAAAAGATCACTCGTCGAAAAAATTCCAAATTACCAAACTAGCCTCTTAATTGTTTGCCCCAATTTACATACAATAGATGGAAAAGTTGTTAGATCTTCAACAAAAATTATTGCACAGAAGCTTGCCGAGAATCCATTAATTCCGAAACTTGTCAACCTTGGTTGGATTGCAACATACCCAATAGAGGATGAAGAAGTTGAAGAATTGGCCAGACAATTCGGAATTTTGGATGAACATTTGACCGCCACACATTTTCAAGGCGACCATCAAGGCGATCAATTTGAAGATGAGCTTCGCCGCATTGACGAGGAACATAACAGAATCGTTGAAGAAGCAAAGAAATCTTGCGGTTTTGCAACTACAGACGCTGAAGGAATGGAGTTTCAAGAGGAAGAGTTCCAAGACGAAACTCAAGTCGAAGCATCCGGTTCCGCTGATATCCAACACATTGACGTTCCAAATTACACATTATTGGACAGAGTCGCAACAATATTAGCATTTGCCGGCCATCAGATCGATCCGAAAAATTTACAAGAGTCAGTACTTCGTATCATCGAAAATCTTTGCGAACAACAATACCAAAAACTCAGTACATTTGCTGATGACGACGCAGAGGTCCAATTAGAGGAAGAAGACTTCGCTGCGGAGGAACAGATAAATGAAGAAGACGCACAGGAAGTAGAAGAAGAGAGTTCTGAGCCTCTTCAAGAAGATGAATTAGCTTTACACGAAGAAGACGAGGAAGAAGAAGAAGCAAAACCTGCTGCTGTTGCTGAAGAGGAAGAAGAACAGAAGAAGGAAGATGAAGTTCCTCAAGAAGAAGAAAAAATTGAAACCCAAGAAAAGGAAACAAAGCAAGAAGAGGAAGAAACAAAGCCAGAAGAGAACAACGAACAACATAAAGAGGAAGAAAACCCTGTAAATGAAGAGGAAGAAGATGATGACAATTTTGATGTCAAACAATTACTTGAAAAATTAGGACAAGATGTCGAAGAAGAAGATGAAGAGGAAAATGCGAATGATGAAGAAGGATTACCTGCCATTGACGAAAATTAGAATTTTTATTTGATTATTTTTTTATTAATGTTCAACAAATAGCTTATATAAACCGAATTTTTAATTTTGTTTAACTTAAAGGATTTAAATTCCAAATAAAATTGATTCAATCAATGATATTTTTCAAATTAACCCATAAATCGGCCAAAACTATATAAGATGGACACCAAACATTTTAAACAAGATGCTAATATTCTTCGTACTTGATTGAAGTAAAAAACAAACTTTAAATATTGGCATCCAATCTTCAAATATAACTAATTTTGGTTCTTGGATGCCATTTATGTAATGTCATTAACTTGTTGGCTACTTTCATTTATTAGGATTTCACACAGCACAATAATTTCAATGAGTTTTCTCAATTATCCATTTTTTATAATTCCTATTTTTTAGAGATAAATATAATTCTTATATGTTATTTAATTCAACGTTCACGATCTGAAGTTCAATTTTTTTCAATGTGGGTACCTACGATTTTCGTAGGTATCTGGTGGGCGTATGAGGTTCTCACTCTTATCGTTTTAAATAGATTTGATTACCTCACACGTGTTTTTATGGCAATTCCATTCGGAATCCTTTATCAGAGTTTATTTGCTTTTATATTACAACTTTGGATACCATGGGGAACAAAATTGACGCTCGTAATTGATATTTCACTAGGTGTATTTGCTACTATATGCCATTTTATTTCAAGAAAACGTCATCCTTCTTTAATCATTTCAATTTCTTACATAGATGCTGCATCTTTAGCTATTTTCTTATTATGGATTCTTAAAAGAATGGATTATATTAACTTGAATGGCGAAGGTTTATCAGGTGGAGCCTGTTATTCAGACCATTCATTCCAATTCAATCTAATAACATCATTTGCTGTTGGTATTAACAGAAAAAGAAAGTCTTTATTCGATATCGAGTTTCCAATTTCAGTAGGATCAAAGCTTGCTTATCCTGTCCTTCCGAATTTCTATGTTGCCTTTTTGGCAGCCTCTTGCAACTGCAATTTTCGAACAGCATTCAGAGTGACTACCTTCCTTGTCGGATTATCATGGATTTATTTACTTCATCAATTTGTAAAATTATTTACTCGATCTTCTATTGCAGCAGCAGTTGCGCTTCCAATTTGGATATTTAGTGGAGGCCTTGGATGGCTCGAAATCTTCGAAAACGGCTTCTTTAATTACTATTCGAATCCAAATTACATTCACAGATGGACTAGAGTCAAAAATGTCTTTTGGTTCCAATCAATAGCCCACATATTCAACCCTCAGCGCTCAGCAACCTTCGTTTTCCCACTTTGTGCAATAGTATATATTTGTTTATGGGAAGGCACTAAAAAGTTCGATTGGCGTTACTTCCTTGTAGCGGCATTTGCTGTTGGCATCACTCCTCAAACACAAGTACACGCATATGTTGCTTTGGCTTTGTTATCTTTATCATTGGCCGTAACAACCTTTAAATTTAAGTACTTTTTAAAGTTGGTCGGTTGTTGGACTCTCTATGGCATTGTTGCCAATGTCATTGCTTTCCCACTCTTGGCACCTTTTGCCATTCGTACTGTTGAAAACAAAGAATTCATCATTGTTAATCCTGTCTGGAAAGATCCGAAATTTGGTCAAGGAGGGTTTTTCCATATCTTTTGGAACGCTTTAGGATGTACCGGTGCTATTTCCTTAATATTTGGTTTTGCTACTGCTGATTTACAACAAATCAGATATTATTTAGCAACATTTCCTATTTTGTTAATTTCTTCTTTCATCATGTTTCAGCCATGGGAGTTAGATAACACTAAACTCCTTCATGACGGATGGTTCCCAATTGCATGTGCTTTTACAGCGAATTATTACATGAAATTATTATTGAAAACGAAAAATTTAAGTTTTGTTACTATAATTGTTACTATTTATATATCAAGTTTATTATCTGGTATTCTTAGTTTGTATACAACAGAGAGTTTCCTTGTTCCTTTCTACAGCCATTACAATAAAGAAGCTGGAGATTGGGTATCAGAAAATACTCCTGTTCACGCAATATTTCATTATCATAAACATGTTTTGTGTCCTTCGTCATGTTTCGCAGGACGTGTTATATTCTCTGGTTATCCAGGATGGACGTCAAGTCATGGTGCAATCAATGATACAAGAACGAAATCATTGTATATGTTGGATGAAGGAATTTCTTATTATGAATACCAGAAATACGATATTTCTTATGCATGGAAAAGTGAAGGACAGCCGCCATTCGCTGATACGGTTGATTTTGCGGAGTTAGTTTTAGAAAGAGGACTTCACAGACTTTATAAAATTGTTGATCCAAAAGATCGAATGCCTATGATGTCTAAAAAGAAAGAAATCGAAAATGACAAAAAGAAGCAGAAGAAAAAGAAGAAAGCAAAGAGGACTTTTAATTTTTAGTTTGATTTTTGTATGTTTTTATAAAGATATTGTTTTTAATATGTGATTAACTTTGTTTAAGTATATATTGATTCCTTAAAAAGAATTATTGAATTTACAAGTAATTGGTTTAATTAGCATTGAAATGTCAAAATAATAGGCTATAACAATTTCCCAAAATAGTTAAATATCAATGAATCAATTTGATAAAAGGAAATAGTGATTCAAAATGAGTTTAACTTTGTTTTTCATCTTTTATCATTATATCATTGGTTTAATTAGCATTGAAATGTCAAAATAATAGGCATGTATAAGATTTCAAAGAAAAAAAAGAATTGTTTTGATATTGATATTTTTATATCATTAGTTTTATAATTCGAATATAAGATAAATGAAATGCATGCTTTTGTATGATATGCATATGTTGTGTTTATGTGTATTTGTTTCTTTTTGATGAGATTTTTTTTGAATTGAGATAACACTTTATTGGGTAAAATGTATATTTATATAGTCTAGTGTTTATTCGATGGTAATTTTTAAGATTTAATTTTTTTTTGTTGACGAAAAATTTAAAACGTTTTCTTAGAAGATAAATCATGTCAGCTGCTAAAGAGACAAAGGGACGTGGCGAACTTTCAGAAGAGCAGCGCCAAGAAATTCGCGAGGCCTTCGATCTTTTTGATACCGATGGCTCAGGCTCTATTGATGCCAAGGAGCTTAAAGTTGCTATGAAGGCACTTGGCTTCGAACCAACAAAGGAAGAAATTCGTCGTATGATCTCAGATGTTGATACAGATGGCACTGGTGCAATTAGCTTTGCCCAATTCCTTCAGATGATGACCAAGAAGATGGAAGAGCGTAATCCAGAAGACGAAATCCGTAAGGCATTTCGTCTTTTTGATGATGACAATACAGGTCGTATTTCATTCAAGAATCTCAAGCGTGTTTCAGTCGAACTTGGTGAAAATCTTACAGATGAAGAGCTTCGCGAAATGATCGAAGAAGCAGATCGTGACAACGATGGTGAAGTTTCATACGAAGAATTTGTTCATATCATGAAGAAGACATCACTCTTCTAAAATATTTTATTTTTTTTATACTAAATACTCATAATCATATTTAGATCTTCTCCGCTTTCAAATGTTGCAATTGATTGTTCACTATAATCATAGCAATTATGAAAAAATTCGAATAATTTATGTTAAATTTCTATTATTATTGCACAGTAACTTATGAATCTTTAAATTGATGACGAAGCAATAAAATATAAATCACCAAAGTAAAAGTAAAACTAAAAATTAAATAAAATATTTTAGAAGAGTGATGTCTTCTTCATGATATGAACAAATTCTTCGTATGAAACTTCACCATCGTTGTCACGATCTGCTTCTTCGATCATTTCGCGAAGCTCTTCATCTGTAAGATTTTCACCAAGTTCGACTGAAACACGCTTGAGATTCTTGAATGAAATACGACCTGTATTGTCATCATCAAAAAGACGAAATGCCTTACGGATTTCGTCTTCTGGATTACGCTCTTCCATCTTCTTGGTCATCATCTGAAGGAATTGGGCAAAGCTAATTGCACCAGTGCCATCTGTATCAACATCTGAGATCATACGACGAATTTCTTCCTTTGTTGGTTCGAAGCCAAGTGCCTTCATAGCAACTTTAAGCTCCTTGGCATCAATAGAGCCTGAGCCATCGGTATCAAAAAGATCGAAGGCCTCGCGAATTTCTTGGCGCTGCTCTTCTGAAAGTTCGCCACGTCCCTTTGTCTCTTTAGCAGCTGACATGATTTATCTTCTAAGAAAACGTTTTAAATTTTTCGTCAACAAAAAAAAATTAAATCTTAAAAATTACCATCGAATAAACACTAGACTATATAAATATACATTTTACCCAATAAAGTGTGAGTAGGGGTAATTTTAGCTAAAAGTGACACGCCTGTAAAAAGTGACACACCAATGAAGGGTGTGATTACCGATCGGTAATTTCGACAGTTTAGAATTTAAAATTTTTTATGGAACTGTTGCGAGTTTCATAAAGAATTTAAGAAATATAAGCAAAGATTTGAATCAAAATCTTAGACCTAAGCCGCTCGATTCGCTCGCGGCTTCCGCGAATTACAGATCAGCAAAGATTTGAATCAAAATCTTCGAACTAAGCCGATCGCTTCGCTCGCGGCTTTCTTTATTATTTTAAATTTGCATATTTCCATCAAAAGTTCATAAGGTAAAAAATTTCGTTTATTTTTACTAAGAAAAAAAAGGTTTTTGATAATAAATTTATTTTATTTCGAAAAAGTAGCAATAATCGTAAAAGGGTATTGATAGGCTTGCTAAAGTAACTAATTTTAGCTGTCAAATACTTTTGTATTTTGAAGTAAATTAGTATAAATTTGTTTTTACTTTTATTTCGAAAAAGTAGCAATAATCGTAAAAGGGTATTGATAGGCTTGCTAAAGTAACTAATTTTAGCTGTCAAATACTTTTGTATTTTGAAGTAAATTAGTATAAATTTGTTTTTACTTTTATTTCGAAAAAGTAGCAATAATCGTAAAAGGGTATTGATAGGCTTGCTAAAGTAACTAATTTTAGCTGTCAAATACTTTTGTATTTTGAAGTAAATTAGTATAAATTTGATATTATTTTAACTCCCTTTGAAAACCTCAATTTTCCATACAGAGGGAACGGGAATAGCATCCAATATTCCCTGAGAATGGTTGCGCATTCTCAGTTCCCTCTATATTTCGAACGAAGCTCTCATCGGTCTTTTTTTTAATACTAAACGTTTTTTTTCCCTGTCACTTTTAGCTAAAATTTGGGTTTGCCATAAAGTGTTATCTCAATTCAAAAAAAATCTCATCAAAAAGAAACAAATACACATAAACACAACATATGCATATCATACAAAAGCATGCATTTCATTTATCTTATATTCGAATTATAAAACTAATGATATAAAAATATCAATATCAAAACAATTCTTTTTTTTCTTTGAAATCTTATACATGCCTATTATTTTGACATTTCAATGCTAATTAAACCAATGATATAATGATAAAAGATGAAAAACAAAGTTAAACTCATTTTGAATCACTATTTCCTTTTATCAAATTGATTCATTGATATTTAACTATTTTAGGAAATTGCTATAGCCGATGGTATTTTAACCATCCTGTATCCTTGCATGAAGACATAAAATAATATTTGATCTCATTTTCAAATCACCATTTCCAAAGACTCTTGGCAGAAATTCTTTTTATTTCTGATTATCTCAACAAGGTTATATGTTAAATACAAGACAAAAGATGTTAATAAAATTATAATAAAATACAAACATTTTTTATTTATAATCAGGAAAGTATTCGTTAATTATATTGGTAGCAATTTGAGCAATCTCTTCATTTTCACTACTCTGAGCATTATAAAAAATATCTAATGCTTGATCGAAATCAATCATTGATTTAAATGAATCATCGAATTTAAGAAGTATTTCAATTGATTTCATAAACAAAAGATTGAAATGAGAAGATTTTGCGTTATCATACAAATCAAAGCAAATATGAAGCATATCTTCGAAATAATCTTTGGAAACAACAGCATCCTTTGCTGTATTCAAACAATTCATGAAGAAAAATGCCATAATTTCAACCTCATACTGATTATAATCTTCATTAAACGAATAAACGCAATCAAATGCATTAGATTCGATTATATCAGGTGCAAAGTTTTCAATTGCTGCCAAATTCGAAAGAAAGTAAATTGCACGTGATTTTGGACACATTGGATGGTCAAAAGTGTCAACAGCTGCCTGGATCAAATCCTTCTGAATTCCTAAGTCAATAAATTGGTCGGTGAACTCAAATAACAAAATTGACCAAAATTTCAATAATGAGCCGAATAAAACACCTTCTGATTCTTTAGTTGGCCAATTTAGTGTCAGATCTAGAATCTTTTCAAAATTATCATCAGTTATTATAAGATGGATGTCTCCAGAATAAAAAAGAATTAATTCTGCAAGTAAATCAATGATTGGTGCGAGATCTCCTTCTTCAATTATGGTATTCTGGGATGATAAAAGGTATTTAACGATACTTAATGGTTCTATAACAATTGATTGAAAATCATCAAAATTTTTTGAATCAAGATGGCGAATTATTGAGTAAATCAAGTATGCTGATATTAGTTTGCCTTTAGGATGCATCACTTCGATAAGTTCTGTAAGCACATGAACAATATTTACTTCTTTTTGAATAAAATTTGGAGCAATATTAGGAAATCTTCGAATCATTCCATCGATAAGCTCTGCTACTAGTGGAAATAAAACAGGAGCACGTATAAGTTTATAATATAAACGTATATTTTCATACATAAATTGTAATAAAATATTTGAGATTCTACAAAGATGATTTGTAATCCGGAGTGTAACTTCAACAATTGGGGTAGAGGGATATTGCAATAATTGAATGATTTTTCCTGGAATTTCGTAAGTTTGAAGAATATCATCAATTGAAGCTGATTTAAGGCGTGTAGAAGTCCAATCTATTCTAAACAATAATGATAAATTAGAATCTTCTAATTCTAATTTACTTATCAGATCTTCAAAGTGATTTTGAATTTGTATTTTCTCATTTTGGATTAATTTTTCATTATTTTTCAATTCTGTATCTCTAATTTCTTCATCAATTGTATTAGGATCAATATTATCATTTAAATCTGGCTTGTAGTCTTTAACACTGTGACTCATTCATTAAAAATGACTTTTGACTATATAACTGGCCGACCAAATTTTTATCACAAAAATATTCACAAAAAAATATATATCTTTTAATGATGAATTAGGTATGACACTATAGTGACACACAATACAATTAATATCATTAAGAGAAGTCTCCTTTTGGTACAGTTTAAATGCATCTTTCGTGATATTTAAAAAGATTTAAAGTATAGTATTATATACCCATATGAACTCATGTGTATAACTAGGTTATTTACACTCAATGAAAGCAACTCTATCTCAGTGAAGAATGAAATTTTGAAAATTTAAAAATTATTCAATTAGATGGTTAAAGAAATAGTAAACATTCAATAATTTTCATTAAATACATTCAGAAAGCCAGCTATAATATCCAATATACGGCAAATGTTTAATTGGCTCAATAAATAAGAATAAGGATTGAACGTAATATATTAATAAAAGGGGGTTGAAACGATCCCACAACATCAAGTTATATACTGAATAGAAAAAAAATCAATTTTGTTTTTTATAGTATAGGGCTAACAAATATGATTTTATTAATATATTATTTTTGAGTATCGTAAGAGGAATAAAAATCTCGAAATCTTGAGAATTACTTTCAAAGAAATTCTGTATCAGAGGTTGTTGATATTTTCTGGATTGGATTGGTTATAATATTTTCAAAGCCGTCAATATTTACTCCTTTTGGCGCCTTTTCTATATGCTTTCGAAGAGCAGCAATAATTCTATCCAAATTTTGTGTCCATTCTTCATCATATGAATTACATTTATCCTTAAGCTGCTGATCAATGTATTCCTCAATGATATCTGCACATGCTGCAAAAAATGAGTCTTCTCCATTATACAATCTTGTATTTGATGCTATTAAATGTATATCATCGACAAGTTGTTGAGGTTTTGTATATATACCGCTATTCAAATTTTGCTTAATTTTTGATAAATCCATTGGATGCTTTATTTTTTGCAGATAATCTGGTGCATCATCATGAACAGGATCAACAGGAAGCCTAAATGGCTTAGAAATAGGCATTCTATTGATCTCATTCAGAACCTTCCAGCACCATCCACGATTATATTCATTCATTGCAAAAAATCCCCCTAATGTCCCCTAAATAAAGAGCAAAGAGAAAATAAAAAATTAATAATAATACAAATATATATATATATAGGCAAGCTAGTGTTGCAAACCCATTTGGTTAAAAATAGAATTCTGAAAGTTTTTCTGGTAGATACTTCATTTGATTGATATGATACGAATGAGATGATGATGTTTTTATTGATGGGTATTAACAATATCCATGAATTAATGGTAGACTATTTCATGTTGGAAATAATTTGCAAAAAAAGTGGTATACGCCTGAAAAATGGCAAGTTTTAAAAATGCAATGTGTAGTAGTAATAAAATTGCTTAAAATACTCATAAAATGTCAAATTTGTCAAATGACAATGTCTTTGAAATTTGATAAAAAAAAGATTGGGATTCTATTGAAAATTTAGCAAGATAACCATATTGCAATAGAATTTTCAAAACAAATTTAATGAATCTTTAATGTTCTTCTTGGTATTTTCCTTTTAATGTCTCTATGAGGAATATTGTTCTTTTGTGGGCAATATCCGTGTTTCATGCAGATTTCTTTTGAATTTTCACCTTTCTTAATATAGCCGAGGACATCAGACATAATTGATTGCAAAGCATTTACGTACTTACACGCCTTAATAGCAGCGTCAGTCATTGAACCAGAGCAGACAGAAGGAAACTTCATTCTAATTTCTACGTTACTTAAACCTATGGCAAGATATCCTGGAATCCTGCTTACAAGTTCATTGCATGCTCTGCATGTTGTTTCATCTCTTGTGAAATGTCAAATTTGTCAAATGACAGTGACATAATAAAATGAAATCCTGAATTTATTGCAATGGGAGTAACTGTTCTGCATATATATATTATTTATATGAAATATATATTATATCGTAGCCTAAATAATGTTGTTGAGTAATTGTTCACATGTTAATCTCTTTTTCTAAAGAACACTTAAAAATTCAGAAATATTCTTTAATAGACTTTTCTTTTTTAGTCAATAAAAGCTGGCGTCACGAAAGGTGTCAATGAAGATGGAATGTAATCGAAAATATGTCTAGGAATATGTTGACAAGATAGAATTTTAATGAATTGAATTCATTCATTCTGAAGTGCTTGCGCAGACAATATGTCTCTAATGCAAGGAATTCAACAATATGAAGCCAATTGTTGCTATATGACGGTATGAGTTCTCTAACATATTATCTCCTCAAGTGTCTTGGAATGACTGAACATTGTTCACTTCTTAAGCTATATTACTCATTTTTCCTGTTTGATTAATAATTTAAAAGTGAATAATTTATTAAAATGCATAGTACTCCTACACTTTTGGTTTTGGAAAAAGTGAGTAATATATTTTGAGTATAAAGCCTGGTTGTCAAAAAAATTGAGAAAATGTCAGAAGATTGTAATTGCATCCTAAACTAATTTACTGAATTTTGCAAAACAACAATTTATTTTATTCTAATATTAATATATACAACAAAATAAATACATAATAAAAAAACAATTTCTATCTTGCAGGTACATCCCATTTGACCAATTTCTTGACAATCATTTGTGCATCGGGTTCTCCTTTCATTGCAGCCCTACAAATATAATCAGCAGCATCTTCTCTCTCCCCTTCCAATAAACCATTTGTTATCAGAGCGCCAATGTTGTACAATGCGTATGGTTCCTCTTTTTCTGCAGCTTGAAATAAAAGTGACGCGGCCAAATCCAAAGATTGAGGGTCATTCATCAAAAGCAAAGCTCCGTAACTTGATCTATACTTTTCATCGTAATTTTGTGCACATGTCCACATGAACTCCAATTCACAAGCTCTTGAGAATCCTTCAGCAGATAATGAGTATTTTGTCGCAGGAGGTGAAATCATCTCAACTTTTATGTCTTTCTTCTGAAGAAATGCTTTTTTGAAGGCATTCGGATCGAATTCAATGATAGTAAGTGATGGCTCTACATAGTTCTGCTTCTGTTCTGTTTCCCCTGAATTGTTTTGGGAGTTTTCATTCGAATTAGCTAAATTTTCTGTCACTTTTTGTTCTTCAAGTTTTTTGAGTTCTTCTTGTTTCTTTAATTCCTCTTGTTTCTGCATTTCTGCGAGTCTGTGTCTCATCTCCTCGTCTTTCCTGACAAGTTCTCTGGCTGCTGCAGCTGCTTTTTGTTGCATTTCGCGATCAGCAATTTGTTGTTTGAGAATTGCGATGTCGTTGATCATTTCTTCGGAATCTCTCTGCACAGAATTCTTCTGATTGTTTATTTCGTCTTTCTGCTTAACAATTTTCTGTGTATCGTCACGAATTTGTAAAATTTGATTTTCTAATTGGGAAGATTTTTCCGAATGTGACTTTAACTCAGAGATTAATGCGTCTTTCTTCGATTCAAGGTCGGCCTGCTTCAAAGTAAGTAGTCTTTGCCTTTGTACTGTCTGTTCTAACATTGCATTTACTCGATCATACTCGGATTTAAGGTTTGACACTTGTCCTTTCTTTTGGTTGAGTAAATCTTGCATAGCTTGATGATCCTGCTCTGTTTTTTCGACGTATTGCATAATTAATGGGCCAATACTTTCAAAATCTAATTGTTTCATGCTTAGAATGCGCGTAATCATTTGAGGAGAAAGCTTGGCATAGTTTATCGTTAGAAAAAGAGATGTTGCTTGTGTTCCTCTGATTTGGAGGATATTGAAATAAAATTCTAAAATTTCGTTAGTAACTTCGAATGTTTGGTTATACCACGTGATTATTCTGTAGATTATGTGACAAGGAATATTAACAAATTGCGGTTTATGAGCGAAAATAGTGAAATTATGAGCAATGTAATTTTCAAGAATATCTAATATAGTTTGGCATTGGTAGGACAATTCAATAGCTTGTATTGCTTGGTCTGCATATTTTGGAGCACTTAAAATATTTTGTATTTGTTCTATTAAAGATTTGCAACGATAAACAAGGGAACTTTTCAACAGAAATATTATATTTACGTATGTTATCTTGAATAATGGATCATTTATATATTGAACTAGTGTAGAAAACGATTTTTCGTCTAAACAATCTTTTAAAATTGCCGGAAAACTTCCTGTTAGATCTAAATCTTTGCTGGCAACTAGGGATATTTCATGAAACTTATTAATGTTCATATAATATCCAATGCCGTTATGTATAATATTCTGTGTATGCCAGTCTTCCATACTTAGAAAAGTGACAAGATTTTAGGTATAAAAACCATGGATAAACATCATGGAATAATGCATAAATAAGGTATGTCATTAAAATAATTTGTCTAATTAGCGATTTGGAAATTGGAAATTACCTAATATTTTCCCTAATCCAATAAATTTGTGGTAATAGCTTCAACTGATAAAAAGAAAGGACTTTCACGATTAAATTTGATGTTTTGACTGAAGAAATTTTTAAAAAAATTGAAAAATAAGAAGAAAATCAGCAAAAAAATTATTAGGCAGTGGTGATATTTTTATGAATGGATTTTCTAGGATTATACTACAACTTCATATCACTGATATAGAGGCTAAGTAAAAAAAAAAAAAAAAAAAGGTAGTGGGGCCTCCAGGCACTTCGTGCCCTCTAGCCCTGAAGATGTTTAGTATAAATGAAGTTTTTTGGGTACTGGGGGCCTCCAGGCGCGTTGCGCCCTCTAGCCCATAAAAAATTTTTGGTAGAGCACTCAAAATAGTATAACTTTGTCCGGACAAGTAAGGGTCTATCGTCGCTACAGGAAAAGTTACAGGCGTTCCAAGGAAGTATACTTTGAGAAGCCTTTTCTGTCACTTTTCAGGAAAAACATTTTTATTATTATATATAAATGAATTTTACAAAACCACCGTTACCGTTCTTTGGAAATAAGAGTAAATGTAAAGATATTCTATTGAGAGAACTTAAGAAACTACCGAATGGTCTAACATTTGTAGATTTGTTCGGTGGAAGTTTCTATATATCCCATTTGTGCCATACAATATTCCCAGACTCAAAGATTATATGCAATGACTTCGACAACTATATGGACCGTCTCAAACATATACCAGACACAAACAATATATTGAAAGAGTTAAAAGAAAAGATACCTATAGGTAAGATGGAACGTATACCATTAGATAACAAAAATATTGTGAGAGAGGTTTTGAAAAAAGCAGAATATATAGACTGGGATAGTATATCTGCTAGACTATTATATAGTGGTTCTATAAGAGTTCATGACATTGAAACACTTATGTCAAACGTTTTATATCTTAACTATACAAATGTTTTCAAAGAGAACATAGAAAAATATATTGAGGGTATAGAGTTTGTGAGATGTCATTGGACAGAGTTGTATGAAAAATATAAAGACAAGGAAAATGTTTTCTTTATAGTGGACCCGCCGTTCTATAACACATGGGATTTTCAATACCAAGTAGACTGGACTTTGAGAGACTCTTTAGAAACTTTAGACGTTTTACATAACCATCCATGCTTTTACTTTACATCCGATAAAAGTGGTTTGGAAACCGTTATGAGATGGTTAGAGGACATACATGACTATGAGTTTAGATATGACAAGATAGAATATGAGAGAGGTCCTATAAACTGGAGAAAGTGTCACAATAAAGAAATTTTACTAGTAAGTAAATGTGGTTTGAAATAGGACTACTTGTTTTAGGTTTTTTCCATTGTGTCATTTATTTATTTGACGTGGCAGAAAAGTACAGAGAATATGAAGATGAACCAATGCCTGCAAATGTTCAGTATATGTACTCGTAAGAGATATTTTTATCTAATATTAAATGGACGCACAGAACTTAGCAAATGCACAGCAACCTGGACAACCAAACCCAGAGAATATTCCAAATGAAGTTAGAATACAAACTGCAATGGCAAACTATGGTCAAGTGCCAACAGATGTACAAATGCAAACTGCCATGTCAAATGACGCTGCGTTAGGTTTGCCACCATGGTATGCAAATATGAGATGGAAAGAGTTTTATACAAACCCTGAAGTGGGATATAAACAACTTTATACAGATGACGCGAACACAGGAGTTGACCCAGAATATGTTTTCTACCAGAGGAGAAACAGAATGTATGAGCTCCAGTTAAAGAATGCTATGGAACTCAACAGGAAACGTAAGAGACTAGGTGGACATTAGATTTTTACATATAGTAAAATGGGTTTCTTCAGTAGTATTGGAAACTTCTTTCGAAATGTTGGAAGAGGTATATGGAATGGAATAAAAACCGTAGGAAGAGGAATTTGGAACGGAGTCAAAAATATTGGTAAAAGAGTAGGTCAGTTTGTTGGTATTATACCTAAAGACCCTGAACCAGAAGAACAAGCTCCTGTTATACAACAGCCTGAACCTGCACCACAGTCAAGTTGGCAACCAAATCCAACACCTCAACCGTATTAAAAAATTATATTTTTACCGTTCGATAGTAGTTGTATATGAAACTAAGTTCTAAGTAAAACGCATGGTATAATGGAATTATTCTCTTTCTTCCATCTGTAGTAAACCATACTTGAAAGTCTGAAATACTTCCACTTGGTGGTTCATATAGCTTTGTAGGTTTTTCGTAAAAGTCATTTGCCAAGCATAAAAAAGAGTTTTGTGCACCAGAAAATGAAGCATGAACTATAATAGCATCTGAGTCGAAAACATTTTCATATGTTCCATTAGGGTTTTCGACTTCATAAAAGTCCGGGGTGTACTGGATATGCTGCAGGCTGATTTAACATCCTCAGAAATCTATACCATGCCAAGTTGTTTATATTTTGTAGAAATATAAACGTTTTCTCCAAGGTCTTCTATTCTATTGATTTTAACAGTTGCATTTTTCCTGTCATATATAATATCGAGATGGTACTCTCCTTCGTCAATGTTATACTGGTTTGCATATTCGATATAGATATCGTTTATTTTTTCTTGAAAAGCTTGAAGAGTTGTTTCTAAGTTTACAAGCAAATTCACTTGTAAAAGTTTTCCCTGTTCAAATTTCTCATACGTACGTTTTTCTTTGTTATAGTATCGAACTTCAAAACCGACTGTAAATGGGGAAAACCATGTATGGCTTCTGAAATGAACTTCATTCTACGAAAGCAATAGCTTTTGTGACGGATGGGTCTCTTAACCATCTTAACGGGTAGTCAAAACGATAGCCTTCATGCTTTACGGTCTCTGTCTCAAACTTTTGACCGACATTAGTAAAAGTTCATCTAATGGTTTATTGTAGCAACTCTAGAATTTTCTTTCTATTGAAAGCATATTTATCTAGAATAAAAATGTCAAATGAAACAGCGTCTATGAGAGAAATACAACACAACGACAACTCATTATACAAGCTCTAAATAAGAACACAACAAACTTTTTCAAACTATTCTAAGATATCTGAGTCATTGAAAGAAGGAAACTTAAAACTGACATTAAACCCAATGACAGATGAGTTTCTATTTCAAGACAAGAAGAACCATACTGTCTGTATAAATCCAACAAAAGGAACTTTAAACGAGAAACCTATAAATGAACTTCTTTTGAAAGCAGATGTTGACAACAAAGCTGACAAAACATATGTAGACGATGCAATAGCAAAAGAAGAAGAAAGAGCTAACAAAGCTTATGCAACAAAAGAACATACTCATCCTGAACTAGCAGACAAAACATATGTTGACAATAAAATGTCAAGTGAAGTGACAAGAGCTGAAAACGAATATTCTAAAAAGACTCATACACATACAAGTTTTACAACTTTTACAGCAGATGATATTACACTAAACACAACCTTGCCAAGTAAAGGTCCAACAATACCACCGGCAACAAGTCTTGTAGATACTTTGATGTCTAATGACAATAGTATTATACATCTAAGACAGGAACTCAATGTGCTTAAACAAATTTTGCCGAATCTTATTTACCCGGTTGGCTCATTATATGTTTCAATGAACTCTACCAGACCAGAAGTAGTACTTGGTTTTGGAACTTGGACTCAAATAGTCGACAGGTTTTGTATTGTGCAAACTCTTCAAAGGAAACAGGTGGAAGTAAAACGATTCAGGTGAAAACTTACCTGCACACAGTCACTACATAGATTTAAGTACATCTCGAGAAGGTTGCATAAGCATAGATATTGGGAATGGTCAGGAATGACAAAAGGTAAAGGATATGATGTTAAAGACGACGTTCAGTTTGCTATAAATTGTTACTGGAGGAACACTCAGGGAGGAGGAGACCATTCACATTCGTTTCAGGATATTTACACAAACAACGGGACAAAGTAAAGACTACATGCCACCTTACATGACAGTTTACGCATGGTATAGAAATGCTTAGTCGTCATTTTTAACTTCTTTAGCATATTCGTCAGGAGTTGTCTTATATTTGTTAGAACTGTCTTTGAAAGTATACCACCTTGAACTTTGACAAGTTTGAAACGAGGTCTGACAATAGTAGTTTTATCTTCTGCTTGCAGTGTGTACATTTTGCCATGTTTGCCTAAAACTTCATAATATTCTCTTGTATACTTTCTTCTATTTTTACGAACACGAATGTGAGTACCTGTCGGGTTCCCATTTGTGTCATAGTCAATAGTATTTTCATATGGGTCGCGTTTAGGTATTTCTATTTTTACTTTGTCACCTTTCTGAGTTTGAAGCCCGGCATTCTTTCTTGTTTGTCTCTTTTGACTAAATTATTAAATATATAGTCTTTCTCTAAGTCAGGGTTGTTTTTCATTTCTTCGGGGGAGTGGTTTCCCAAACCTTTTTGTTTACGGTTATTGTAAATATTTAAAACTTGTCTCATCTTTGCCATGGAGAAGTGTCTATACTTGTCGTCATATGACATTTCATTTGCTTCACCACCTTGTGGTTGGTTTAAGTCTCTTAACATTTTTATACAACCGTCAATGACACCAAGAGCAGAATGGTTTTGGTCGACAATGAATATTGGTTTACATTTTTTGAACGCAGATAGTTTTTTTACATCATCTGATTTGAAAGAACTTTCACAGTCAGATGTCAGTTTTGTTGGATGGTATTTGTCAACGAATATTGTCAAAGCAGTTTTCACATCTAAAATATTTTTGGACCATAATGGTATGGCTTCACAGTATCTTGTGTTTTGACCGACAAATATTAGCCAGTATGGTGGTCCATCTGTTCTAACTCTCGGAATGTTTTCCAAGATATCCATAAACCAAGCATTTGGTGTTGAACTAAAGATTTTTATCATGAGTGCTTTCTTTGTCGCTTTAGAAACATAGGGGTCCTTGTTTGAATTCGTCATTTTTTAACCCATAAGAAATGGTTTATTTGGCGCATTAGCAGGAGTTGCATCCAGATTTTTGCCCGCAGTGGGAACAATAGCCAGAGGTGTATTTGGAGTTGGAAGGAAGATTTTGAGTACATTAGGTATACTGAAAGAGAAAGCACAACCTATTATACAAACTGTACAGAAAGGTTGGGATGTAGCACGAGATGCAACAAATCTTATTCCAAATCCTGAAACAAGAGGAAAAGTTCAAGGATGGATGGACAATGTAGGAAGACAAGCAGGAAACTATTATAACAAAGCAAATGACTACTATAACCAAGCAGGACACTATATGGACCAAGGTGAAAGATTCTTTAACAGAGGATATAACCATGCACAACAATGGGTAAACAATAACCAACCGCAACCACCTCAAACTTGGGGAATGTAAAATTTTTTACTGAGATGAAATGAACAATACAGCATTGAGACAAATGGGTTCAAGATGGATTTGTCGGCTTCCAGCAGTTACACAACGTGTTTGTCAAGTTCTTCCTATACCTCAGGAAGTTTTAGACCGACTTAAAAAACAACAACAACCAGTTGAAAACAAACCGAACTAAAATTTTTTACTGAGATGAAATGACCGAAGAAGTTGAAACGGTAGATTTGACACCACAAACAAAAAGTTCAGAACCATTGTCAAAACCTGTCAAAGAACTTACAGATGAAGAGAAAAATTCAATAATAGAAAGTGCCAGGTCTGGAAATACAAACCCTAACTACAAAGTCACTTTTCATAAAAATGGAACGGCTAGTATCTCAAAAAAGAAACAGACTCTCACAAATAAAATATTGAAGTCTGAAGGAGCTTTCGAGACAACAGATGGAAAAGTTTACTTCACTGACCAACAGTTCATTATAGAACATCTCATTGACTTAGAGTCGAAATATTCTAAACTTTACAACAAACACAAAAAGTTGAAAGGAAAACAAAAACAAATGGCATATGATATTTATGAAGATGTTGACGACACAACTGTTCCTGCAAGTGAAGTAAAGTCAGAGAAACCGAAAAGTGACGAAAAACCGATAGAAGAAGAAAAACCAAAAACTGAAGATAAACCAAAAACAAAGTTTAGTTTCCAAACTAAACCAAGTCAACCTTCATTAGCTGGTATGGGTTGGCGTCAAAGACTTATGGCAGCAGGCGGTTATGTAAAGTAAAGAAAAAAAATATTTTTTTTTATTTTTATAAAAATGCCCCCATATAGAATGGATAGAAAATCTGCTAGAATAAAAGCAGAGTTGCAAAGATATGGTTGGAGAGTTTCGAAGAAGTTTAAATATAGGAAGGGAAGACCCATAAAAGTCTATGACAAATTGTCTGGTCTTCGCTACGAAATGGATTTGGAAACAGCACGTGCAAATTATCCAAACAGACTAGAGAGGTTAGAAGAAGAACGTCTTATGGACATGCCTTTCGATGTTAGTGAACCTCAAGTTGAAGGACACGACGGCTTTGCCAGATTCTACTGGAAACATGACGAACAATTGCATCCTTTGAGAAAAAAAAGGTAGTGCAGAGGATGGTCATGCTCCCATGAAAAGAACAAGATATGCATATGAGAAGTACCGTGAAGTTAGAAGTCAAATTACTTCTGGTCGAACCTTTACAGTAAACTTTGACGAAGGAAAGAACAAAGAAGGCTTCATGGGAGTACTTGCTGCCATACAAGACGGAAATAAGAAAGGACACAATCTCAGATTGACCATAACAGATTTGGATGGTCACATTTACTATGCATATGGCAATGTCACAACAGCTGCAATGCTTCTTGACGCTTTCAAGACTACAAAGAGAGAACAAATGGTTGACTCCGACTCAGACATTTTGAATGCAATTGAAGGAATTGCAAGTGTCAAGTTCGAATGGTACCAACCTAACCCTCAAGCAGTCAGACAACATGCTGGACCGTTGGGAAACTTGTTTGTTAGATGAGAAATATGAAATGGCATACCATTTTAAAACAATATATTTTTACATATATTAAATGCTTCAGGTTGAAAAACAAAGAACAAAAGTAGCAGATACAAAACCGTTAGACTATATCTATACAAATGCTGGTAGGACTATTTCAGATGAAGAAATTTCATCCCGAGCATACAGGTTTGACTATCCAGTTCGTTGGCTTCAAAGTCCTTCAGATGCAAAGGCAATAGGATTTAGAAGAGTTTTGTTTTCAAATAGAACTAACGCGTTTATGTTCGCAGTATATTTTCATGGGCAGTATAAAGGTTCTGATGGTCTAATAGACAAATTTGACGAAATGAGAATCTTTACAGTTCGTTCAGACGAAAGTCTTGAGAAAACTCTAAATGACTTTCAAACTCAAATGAACAAATATTATTGGGAATTTCAAGAAAAATACGACTCTTTACTAAATGGAACATACTATCTGAAACTAGAATATGACAAGATGAACTCCACCGTTTCATTTCAAAAGATCGAAATTAACCCTCCAAGAGATACAGAGTTTTTATTTTGGAAAGTAGACAAACGTTCTTGGGCACAATTTCTTCGGTTACTAAACCAGAACGAACCATTACCACCAGATGGTCCATTTAAATTTATACTTCCACCAGCAGATTTGACAGTTTATAGAAACGTGTTTGACCCTCAAAATGTTATGTGCCATGCAAGTTTCAGTTCAAGCAACAATAGTTTTCTATGTATTGGCAAGGACTTTTATGACTTTGCTTCTAAATTCTACGAACCACCTAGTAACAGTTTCTCTGACTTTCAAGTTTGGTTCACAACAAATGGTGTGCAACATATAATACCATTGTACTATGACTTTTATCTCGAATTGTCTTTCATATACAACTACGGAAAAGTGCTGAAAAAGTGAGTTTATGTTAGCATGTTAGATCTCACCTCTTTTCTCACCTCTTTTCTCACCTAATTTTTCACCCTCTTGAATTTTCATGAATTTCCTTAAGATAGAAAAAAAGTGAGTTAAAATGAGATGTTTACTGAAGGGGTCACCATGTCACTCGGTCACTCGGTCATTTAACATCTTTTTGAAAATGGTGACAACATGACATTTCGACAACAGTCGGGAAAATGTCAAGACTTCTTCATCGCAATGAGTGTAAATGAACCAAAAATATATTTTAGGGTAGCATGTTAGATCTCACCTCTTTTTTCACCCGTTGAATTTTGTATAAAAACCAACCGCCGGAATTCCGGCGGTTGCTATATTCTTCACAAAATGCTTGTTTTGAGGTCGAGCCACTTTTGGCTTCACCTCTTTTCTCACCCTCTTGAATTTTCATGAATTTCCTTAAGATAGAAAAAAAGTATTGAAAAATATATTTTAGGGTAGCATGTTAGATCTAACACGTTTTCTAACATTTTTTCTAACATCGTAGAAAACTCATGAGTTTTATACAGAATTCGGCAAAAATATATTTTAGGTGAAGAGGTTAGATCTCACCCGTTTTTTCACCTGTTTTTTCACCCGTTGAATTTTCATGAATTTCCTTAAGATAGAAAAAGTATTGAAAAATAAAGTTTATGTTAGCATGTTAGATCTAACACGTTTTCTAACCACTTTTCTAACATCGTAGAAAACACACAAAACTCATCTAATGGCTCGATGTTGTCCATTGTACTTTTTCAGAACAATACTTGCACTGCTTCAGAACAATACTTGTACTTTTTCAGAACAAGACTTGTACTTTTTCAGAACAAATTTCCCGTAAAAGCTCTCAATTTGTGAGAAAAATT